>NW_020799142.1:31359930-31391596 GCF_003259725.1 Athene cunicularia
AAAAAAAAAAAAAAAAAAAAAAAAAAAAAAAAAAAAAAAAGGTACTGATTCAGTCCTACAGCAGAGGTATTTAAATATTCCAGTAACCAGACTGGAAAACTGACCACTAACAACAGTGATCCAGAACATACATTCTGGAGGTGAATGGCCTGATCTCCCCTGCATCATGAGCAAAGAAAACCTGTCTCCATTTACAGATAAATTTTCAGTTTATTCTGGCCTGAATGTGAACAAGCAAGCAGCTTGCATTTCTCTAACCAGATTAAGAGTGAGATTAATCCATGGTGGCATTGCAGACACAGGAGAATCCAGCTGGCAAACCCATCAGGTCTAAAACTCGAAAATATGTCTGGAGAAACACCAGCATATTATCACTTTTGTCCAAAGCCACCTGTGAAAAACAAAGCATTTATGAGAGTTTGACACTAACTGGGAAATTGTTACAGGACAGTAATGGTTCTGCATGCTGAAAATACATCCTTAAAGAGACAAACAAATGCCCATAGGATCAGACGTACGAGCAATCTTGTGATTTAAGAATTCACTGCATGTCAAGTGATCTGGAGTAAATGTCTGATTGCTTAATCTTAGTTTATGCAAAATATGAAGTAATTTTGCATAGCTTAATGCATCACCAAAGATGATTAAGACAAATCGCGCTGCCTCATACTTGCCAAGTGCATGCAGAGACAGAAAAACATTTGCTATGGATAGCCAATTAAGTCATGATTAGATAGCTCATCCCTAGAAAACTTTGAGGATCTCTAAGAAAAAAATAGCTATGAAGATATTTGCTGATTTAGAAATGAAGATAAACTTTTTAAAAGTACTTTCTCTGAGGGCAAAATCACCATCCAAATTTTCTCGTCCAGATGACAGTTAGCTGGTGAATCAATTCATGGACATAAATCAACATTCCTGAGTATTAGGCAGTGTGATCATCTTGAGTTTCTTCTGAGAAGACGATTTGGGGATATCCAGTTTATGGTAATTGTCTTTGTTCTTGTGGAACCTGATATAGAGTCTAACTGAGGAAAAAACAACATGGGACTTGGACAGCTATACCTTGATAGACTCAAACTGCATACATTTCCATAAGAAAATGTTAGTCCTTAATCTTAAACTCTCTGAAAATCCATAAAGAAAAGAAAGGCTCTCAAGGTAATTCAAGGAGCATACATTATGTGGAGTCTCAAAAAATTTTAATAAGAGCCTTTCTGAGAACTATTCAGAAAAATAACCATGTTAAGCAACAGCCCAGGATTTTAGATTAAAATTCAGTAAATATTAATTAGAATAAATGCAATTATACATACATCTGTGAACAGAGAGGGAAATGAGCAAGACAAAGTCAATTAAATGTAAATTTAAATTTAATTGAAATTCCAGATAGTAGAGATATTTTTGTGAGCTACTGAGGGATCCCTGAGCACTTTCAATTCGTGATTGACATCTCTTGCCCAACTAATGCAAACTAAAGTCTGGTTTTGTGTGTGAAAAATGAGTTTAGTATGATCTGTACTGTCTGCTGGTAGCAGTGTCCTTTTCTGATGTTATGATTCTCCCACAGAAGACCAGCAGCATATATTATGGGCATTAAAGATTAGGTTTCTACCAGAAAAGAAGTACATACAGATATTTTCCTGGATATTTTCTCGTATTTGGATTGAAATTTAGACTAATGTTTTACTGAACTGATTTGAAACACAAACAAAATCATTCCAGATAGAAAAATGAAACATTCAAGCTTGAAGAACCTGTATTTATTATCATTTCAATTTTTTTCAATTATAAAAAATATATTTCTTTTTGTCAAAACAATGCAATTCTATGGACAATATAACATATGGGGAGAAAAATAAGCCTTTCCCATATAAAAATTCCAGAGTTCTATTCTATATAGTACCTTGCCTCGAAAAAGACTAAAAACCAACCCAAAATAAACCAAGATTAATGTTTTAAAGGTAAGATTAAAACACTACAAGGGATATTCAGTATTATATGGGAGTCGCATGTTTTTTTCCACACCTATATAATACAAAAACATCTACTAAGTCAGTATTTGTGTTTGAAAATATTTGTGATTTAGCAAATGTCTAATATTGGTAGCATAGTTTTCTCACATATTGCAATATTAATAAGTAGTGTGGAGGATAGTGGAACTTTTCAGTGGATTTCAACATATTGTGGAGGTGCAGCTGCCTAATGACAGATGGAATTTAACTGGGATACATGTAAGGTTATCCTTGTAGACAGAAGTACTCTAAACTTCTCATATGTTTCTCAAGCTGCAGGATTCTCCGAGGATCTAAAACATTTGGAAACTTATGGAATGTTTGACTAAGATATCTGTTCATTATTTGGCAGCCGCAGGAAAAGCAAATATGATTCTCGGTTGCATGAAAACAAAAAGGGAATAGAAAGAGTTTATGTAAAATATGATGCTACTGTGTTGGAAATAGTCACCTTCATCTGGAGTAGTTGTGATTCCAGAATCCTTTATTCCCATGGCAGTAACTGGGTTCTACCTGAGCACCCACGGTAAGAAAGAGCATCCAAAAGTGAAGAGTATTTTTATCAAGTAAGGAAGGAAATTTCATACTGTAAAACCTAGGGAATATTCTGAAGAATAATTCAAGGCTAATTGAAGATTGCATATCAACAAGATACTATTTATTCACTCTGCTCTTTTAAAGCTCTTGCCCTGAAGTTATAATACCAGAGTGAAGGGCCAACATATGAAATTAAGACTAAATAATGTGAAACAGCAACAGAAAACCTAATTTACCCAGTGGATTTTCCTGCTTCAGGAAGCCTTCATGTCAAACATTATAAGACTTTTAAAAAAGAAAGATAAATCAGTCTTTTAGCAACAGTAAGTAGCGCTTTTAAGTGCAGACAAAATGACAGTGCAAAAGGCCTGACTTCAAAACATATCTGATAGATTCATAGCAAAACAGTAAAGAGAGTAGAATCCCAGGGGTCCATATATGATCAGTGGAGAATCGTCCAGGTCATGACTGACAGGGCCCCAACTCAAATGCGTACCGATTAGGTCCCGTGGGAAGCCTGCTCCCCACCCTCCATTAACCATAAAGGAAGCCTCAGGAAATCTGCCTTGTGTTTTAAGGACTGAGTTGCAGCCAAAAGTCAGGCAGTGTGAGTACACTTCTCACAGAGACTCAAGCCCAGGAAGTAATTCTTTCCTTACTGTACAGCACAGCGTAACAGATGTGGTTGAATTAATTCATCAGCTAAAAGAATGCAAGTAGTCTAGTAAGTGTGAAGAGAATTGGGTTCACAGTGCTTTGGATTTTAGTTTTTTCTTCATATACACTCTCAAGACAACATGAAGCTCTGGAAACACTATTTTGATATTATCAGAGAAGGCAAATACAATGGTCAGATGCTTTTTGAGTTGCATAAATGCTTCTTTTTATTTTAGTAAGGAGATTTATAGTAGCAGTTCATAATGAATATGAGAATTTTATCTTCCTTTAACCATACAAACCTATTAGATTACTGAAATATTAAGGACTGCTTTAACATAAAATAAGCTTTCTAGAGTATGAATGTGAATGACAAGCTTGCTGTTTATGACTTAGAAAAAAAGGACACGGCAATGATATATTAAGTTTTCTGTGTTGTCCTTTGTTCCTATAACTCATCCACCTCAAAACTATCCTTTCACTGTTCAATGAGACATGTCCCTAAAAATGGAATAGAGGAGTATTGTAAGTTCATATGTTAATCAGTATCAAAAGTTAATCAGAAAACTATTTAAATTAAAATACTATACTGAGATCTATTTTGTCTATCATTGAAGTAAATTATGAACTCTCTTTAAGTTCAATAGAAACGGAGCTGGAAAGTTCTGCCATACACTGGTATGATAGATCAGTACAGCTGATCTTTCTAATTAAGCCTGGCTGCAAGGTCATAAGGACATTTTTTCCCCCTTTTTCACACTCTTTTCTTAGTACGATTCCAGCATGAAAAACAGTAATTTCCTTAACTCCCATTTGGTATTGAATAGCTTCTGCTCCAAGTTAGCACTAGATTAACACTGTAAGAAGCAATAATAATTTTGCAAGTGATAAGACTAATACAGTCTGATTTCCCAGTCTTTTGTCTCATCCCTGTTTAACATCGGTGCCCAAGAATGAATCAGATTTTCAAAGCATCTTTCTCATACATAACGTCACATACCTAAAAAAGCCCAGCCTCAGTGATGTGTAAGTCTACAGCGTAAGTACCTGTATGTGCAAAACCAACTGTAGACAGCCTTTGTATTTACTGAATTGATAGCATAGACAGTGACATGAGAATACAATTTATTTTATCCCACAGGGACCATATACATTACCTGAATCCTATTGTAAATGTTGTATTGTCGACATTTGAATTCTCTCCCTGGTGTGCAATGGAGCATGAGCCTGATATCCAGAGTTTACTTCCATCATGGAACTTCAAGTAACGGGGTTCTTTGTGAAGACACCTATACTATCAAACGACTTCTGATGGGAGTAATTTCTTCCAGGGTCCATATGACTGGAACTTAAGCATATGATATATTATTTAAGCCTCAGCCATCATGGCTGACATTGAGGTCACTTCTTAGTGTGCGTCATCTTGAATTTAGAAATGTTCTAGTCTTAGTCCAGTAGTGAAGACATTTGGCAAGAACAAAAAACAAAATAGAGGGTAATTAAAGGAGATAGGAGCAGCTCCACTGTAGGACCTGTGAACAAATCACCAGAACAGAATTTACGTGGCTTGGTTCACATTCTCGGTTCTACTGTAGTTTTCTTGTGGGATGTGGGGAAAGGATGAATCATTAATCATTTCAAGGCCCATTTTATCAATATGTAAAATATAGACTATATTTCTTCCTTTCATCCTCACTTCTCATATAAATTTAGACTAACATTTCTTTTAAGCAGAAACATTTTGTTCGACTGTTAGTAAACATCTAGCTACAAAAGTCAACTGGGAACACCAGGCTGCAGCATTACAGGACTATAGCAAACTTCAGACCTTTTTCAGGTAGTTCAGTCTTCCCTTCTTTCATGACACACACGCTGTCTGTGTGACAGAGAATGTACCCTGTTGTGCAGCTTCTCTCTAGCTTGGGTTTCATTTATGTGTTAAGTCATTTGAAGTTAAATTTACTTTTTAGTCCTGTGGGAAACAGAAGCCAAACTTCATAGCGGTCTTTTGACTTGATGTGCTGGTGAAATGTATTAAGTTAGGTTATGTTGCCATAAGATTTACAAGTTTCAAGGAGGACTCTGCTGTGAAAATACTCTTAGGTGGGCTGACAAATCGCATCCTTTAATTGCACTGTCAGTCTAGTAAAACATCAAAACAAGGAGAGGTAAGTTTGGGTCCACAGAGCATTTGGTCTCTTGCAATATTTCAGGTTGATTTCTAGATACTATGGAGACGTTTGCAAACTACTACAGATCTCTGCATGCTGGTTTGCTTCCATTTGCACTTTAAAAAGCTGCTATATGAATAGGTAACAGCTTTCCAAGCTGAAAATGAGTGTGAACCATTCTAAAAGTTCACAGGGAGTGTAATTTTTTTTCTTTCCATTCATCAAATTTTCTAATGCCAGTGTGTCACCTTGTTTACCATTCTTCTATAAAATTATATTAAAGTAACATGAAGAGTTGGAATATAAAACTGTGCTATCCAGGAAATTCACAAGTGCTCTGATTTCTTCCTTGACTCAACTTCATCAGCTAGTATTCCTTCAGGGTACAAAGTTTTGCCAAGAGGCTGCAAACAGGACACATCTCTACAAAGAGCGTACTTTGTGATATGAAAACAGTAAGTATGAAGGGAAGAGATTAAGGCTAGAGCTGAAAGATATTGGTCACTGTAATATCATCAGCCTTTGCACCTGTCAGAGTTGGATAAAGATGATCAAGGAAAGGGCTGAGTACATTCATAATGACAAAGATCGCTGGTACCAGTCCTCACAATTATTTCGGACTGTGCCAGACTCCTAAATGAACTCACTCATATCATCACAGCTGGAGCTCTGACTGCTGCTGATGTTTCTGCCTTCCCATGGACTGCTGGGACCCCTTCATTTATGATCCTGTAGTTACCACACAATGGACTAAGTGTGCATAGCACAACAAATCTGTTATATTTCCCTGAATGTATATCCTGATATCGTTAATATTCTGATTCCATTTGATCTCTTAAATGAAGGCAAGGACAAGTTTTTTCCCTCTTAATTTCAGTGATCCTAGAAGAATTTGTCCTTTCTGGTGTTACCTTGTGGAGGTATCACAAATCCACACTGGAAGTGCTCTCTTTTTGTCCAGTACCCTACACGAAGGTACCCTATTCCCTGTACAACCTCATTCCTCATCCAGGGTGTGTAGATTCCTGCTGACGTCCCACAGATGACAGTTCTTGTCTCTTCTGGAGGGCAGTGGATACACAGACAGGGAGAGGAAGAGAGAGAAGGGAAACATCACTAGGTTCATCCATGTGTTGGTGAATAAAGAAGGCTTTCAGATAGCACACTTCAGATTGTGCAAGGTGAAGGAGGAGTAGTGGAGACTCCAGCAGAGGCATAACAAGGTCACATAATCGGAACAAGGCTGTTCAAGACCATGCAGAGCAGGACGTAACACCAGTTTCAAGGACAATATTATAGCACAAAGTCCACTCAGAGGAGTGTCTAATCATTTTGAATTACAGTAGTGCTGCAGTATAAACGTATCTCATCTGCTTACCCTGTCTCTGTTCCAACCCATCTCTTTTTTAGTCAGGAACATTCCCACTGTTTATATGTCGGTATAGCCCCTAGCCCACTGTGGTTTTCACTTAGTTAATCTAGGTGAAATGAAGGAATCTGGGTTTAATAGCATTACTAAAAATACAACAGTAATCTGTATAGGCACATAGTGAAACTGCTCAACCTTTCACAGAGAACATAGTACTAGCCCCTTGAGACAAACAGTCACATTTCCCTCAGGGATAGTTCCTAAACACTTAGGATGAAAATAATAATAGTAAAATCATATAGTATAGAGTGGACATTGTTAACATTGGCAACACTGGCATACGGATTGAATAAAATAAATATAAAACTCAGGAGCCAAGTCTAACCATTTGACAAATGTCTGCTAGAGGAAAGGTCCAACGTAAAAATAACATGAATCAGGTGCTGTTGGAACTTCAGATTATTCCTGAACATATTCTGGTCATTTCCTTACACGTGGGAGATCATGGGTTAAGTCAACAGTGATGTAAGAATTTGTAACACAGTTGCTTACAGAGGAGTTGTATTTCCTTATGTGAGGAGCTGAATTTGGCCCTTGATTTTGGAAAATTAGCCTGAAGCTAAATAAGCTTCAGAATTAGTAACACATTCTCAGATCACCACGGCTCCTACATCGGAACAAGTTCGGTTGCCCCTGGAGGGGAGAATGTAGGAAGTAAATTAAAGCAATCTTTTGCCATTATGCTAGTGTATACATCTAGATTAATTGTTGGTACCAGCTGTGAGGATGCTCTCAGCAGGGCTGCAGTCCTAACCTATGGCTGTTGCTATAGGGAAAATAAGCTGGTACAAAAGGGGTGCAAAGGCACAAAAGGGGAAACACTCCTTGATATAGCTTAAATTAATGCTAATTAAAATAAGGAATAGGTTGCAGGAGGGAGATGGCAGTGTTAATCAGCATAATATAAAGCAGGGGACTAGAAATGCTCCGCCAGGATCTGCGCCTGTATAGCTCAGTTTGTTTACAACAAACAAAATCTTCTCAGCTACTGTTACTGTAGCCATGGCAACAGTATTGAGGTTACATCTATCAACAAAGAGAGCAAAACAAAGATAAGGCTGGTGTTTAATAAAGATGAGCCATGATAATTATACGCCAGGCAACACAGGACTGCAAAACGAATAGCCTGTGCCCCCAACGTATGTGACATTACCTCTGCAGCAATAGAAATTGGATAAACCTGTGACACCAGTGTTACCATTTCCCTAATAAGTGGATGAAAAGCATTGAATATCTTCCTACTCCCTTTAAATATTACAGACTGATGCAAACTCCTTGCCCACTTATTTATTCCATGTATAAGACATGATGGCTTGGGTGAGACAGTGACATCTGAGGTTGTGTCAGAGAGCATAAGAGAAAAAAGGATTGCTAAGGCTCACAAGGACCGTATATCCAAGTGGAAGAAATAATATATTAAAAAGAAACAGCATTGATACCGCTGGGGATATACACCAAATGTTACTGGCTTTTATCTGCGTATCTGTTCACTGTGTTCCCTTTACTTCCTTACACATTTTGCTATTAGCATGAAATGTCCATGTGGTCCTTTGTGAAGAGGTCACATGTGATTCAGTTTCCTGGGACAGAAATCAGCCTGGTTTCAAGATAAGAGGTTGAACAGTAGAAGTCTTTAGATGGCCCCTCCCCATTACACAACTGGAGACATGTAGAAGCTGTGCTCCAGAAATGGGAATGAGAGTAGGAGATGGAAGGATGTATCATGACTGACCTAGGAAGTCTCTGCTCCAGCTAATCACATCTGACACATTGATGGACCCTTTCTAGTGTGAGAGAACCACTCATAGGAAATTACTCTGAAGCTAAATTTTAGAAGGGTATTTTGTCACAGGACACGTGTTAGCCCATACAACAGGTGAAAAGCACAATTCAAATCATCTGAGTAAAAAAGACTGAGCAGAGTTTTTTTCAAACAGTGGTGTGTGATGGAATTTATCCAATTACTTATGCCAAAAATCAGGTCTATCATTTGGCCACTTGGCCTCCAAGAAACTCTCAAGAAGGTCAAGACCCCTACTAGTCCCATGGCATACCTGACAGCCCCAAGCAGATGTTCAGGAAGCCATAGGCTATATAAAATAGGATATAGATATAGCCATCTACACTTACAGAACTGAATTGCTCTCAGCAACTATCAATTTGCTTTAGAAGTTACCGTAAGGGAATTGTTTAAAACAGATTATTTAATATTACTTGACTTTAAGCATCTAAAATTTAGGAACTCAGTCTAAGAAGTTAGTTTTCTAGACTACCTGACAAGTAGTTACAGAGAAACAGGCACTTCCAAAAAATTAATCTCATCTAAAGATAGATGTCTAAAATAAGTAACTTTGAAAGTTTTCTGCTGAATAGAGAAAAAGACTAAATTACTAACTTAGAACTAGCAGACATCTATTAGATGGTTAAGCTTAAGTGAGATAAATTTTAAGTTTGCTTATAATTTCCTGTAACCATTCCTTAATTTTATTTAGAAATTTATTTACTTTTTGGAAGTAGCTGGAGTTGTCACTTGGGAAAAGTGAAGAATCTTTCTGAGGTCTTGAGGTCAATTGACACAGTTTGGCTGAATCCATACAGACCATTTTTCTTTGCATCTTATCATGACCTGTATAGGACCATAGTGGTCCTTAGATATCATTCTGATTTTGTATAATTTTTCTCAGTTTAAAGTATTTGATGATGTGAGGCTCAGTTGCAGAAGATGAGAGATGTTACATAGTATGAAACTTAAAGGTTTTGTTGTTTGCCTTTTGGTGTAGCATGAA
This sequence comes from Athene cunicularia, assembly GCF_003259725.1. Taxonomy (NCBI): domain Eukaryota; kingdom Metazoa; phylum Chordata; class Aves; order Strigiformes; family Strigidae; genus Athene; species Athene cunicularia. Next base: position 31,369,526 of record NW_020799142.1, read on the forward strand.
GACAAGCAGGGGTGTCTCAGAGTAAAAAAAAAAATAAAAATTTAACTGTTGGAGTGTATAGAGATGACTGCCAAACATGTCCATTTCTTATCCATATTACCATTAGAAATGATCCTTAAGTATTTATTCCCATAACTGATGCTTCAAATAGTATTAGGTGGCATGGCCAAGAATGTCCTCAGAGTATGTGAACAATATAAATAAATGATGCAGAATTTCAGTATAGACATTGTCAAAGCAACTATTAACTTTAATGACGTAACAGTATTTCCTCCATTTCAGGTTTTCTGTAGGCTTCAATGAAGCTGGGAGAAGGCAAGTATGATAAAACTATTTAAACTATACATATGTATCTATAGGTATGTGCCTAAGGGTGAAAAATAAGTACAGCAACGTATTTCTGTAGTGCAGCTAGCTGACAGAAAATGGATGTAGAAGCAAAGCTCAGCAAAAAGCAGTTAATAAGACAATGGAAAAATCCTCCAAGCACTAAACCAGCATTTTCAGATTATATGAAGATGTTCGGTGTCTCAAGGGGTTGTTAGATAAAATACCTTTACCTTTTAAATCTGGTTTAACAGAAACCCCAGTTTGCCATCTGAAATTAGTAAATATGAAATGCTTGCAGTGGCTTCAGGCATAATTTTCCTACTCTGGGAACTGCATCCAAACTACAATTGCAAACTCTGTCCAGCAAATCTTCATCTGGGAAGGTGAAGACTGGTGGAATGATTCCTGCACTTCTGTCTTCCTGACTATGTGAAATACTGCAAGTCTTCAACATACAGGCTCACCAAAACGTCATGATAATATGACGGAAAATCCCAGTTGCAGAATTCATTTTGTCCTGGGCACAGAGGATTTCCCACTGGAGGACTTCAGAGGCACTTCTTTTTCTCAGGTAACTGGACAGAAGCCTGTGCACTCATTTTAGGAGTCTTGCTTCATTTGGCCCATAGACCTGAAGCCTCTATTGTGTGTCTTAGCTTGACAAAATAAATCCTGTCCAATATTTTAAAGCGCTTGTTTGTTTGGTCTTTTTTACACTTATTCTTTCAGCAAAAATGAAATCAGCACAGGACTATTTATGTCATATTTTATTGCAGACTGGTCACTGCTGGGGCTGTAAGACGGACATGAATTTACCACTGACTCTCTCTACTTCCTAGTAATTTGTGTCTAACACTTCCCATGGGGGAATTCAAACACATGGCCAAGATGGAACGGTTTGTAGCTCATTATCTTTTCTTTCATGAACTGTGAACTCCCAAGTATCTCAAATCATTTTGTTAAATATTTTGGATTCTTATCTAATCATCATACAAGAAGAAGGTTGTTGATTTTTCACAATGCAGATATCTGTCCTCCAGACATTACACTTCCAGTGCTCTCTAAAGCAGAGATCCTTTTGAAATGCTCTTTCCATACATGTATTCCACGAGATAATTTTATTCCAGATCAAGTCTTCATGTAAGAACATTGTTCCCTAAGTGTATACAAAAAAACAATGCAACTCGTTTTCAAAAGTGAATGCAAATTGAAGCAGGAAATGAGCAAAAGGGAACTCAAGTTTTTCTGAGACCAAGAAGATATGTGGAGTTTAGATAATGACCTTGAACCTGGAACATCTAATTTAATTGCTGACAGTGCTACAGACTCCCTACCTTGGAAAAATCAATTTATCCCGTAAGCCAAAACTACATTAAAGCTAAAGTATATTCTTCCTTTCAAATTTACCTTGCTTTTTTTTTTTTTTTTTAAATGTTGTAGTCTTGTGAGTGAGAAAGTTTGTTATTAACTCTGCCTACCAAATGTAATACAATATGCCATAATTCCAGTGGATGCTTTAATGAAGGCCATGTGGGTTTACAAGAGTTTACTACATGGGTAGATCAGTTTCTATAGACTGGATCCAAGCTGAAACCCTGCATGTTCTCCATGTCATCGTAGGATGCCTATAACCCTGTGCTGCATCCTCTTTATTGCAATATTTCAGAAAGTCTTAACAGTTTTAACAAGGTGGGAGTCCAGATCCTGGAAAGGATGGAAAAAAAGCACCTCTGCGGCTGCTGTCTGGCCCTAGAGATGCTTCCAGGTGAGGTGTTGAACACAAGGGTATCAATGCGGGTCACTGCTCTGCAACTGCTGCCATAGCTGCTTCCTGACACATTGAGCCCCCCCTTTCACCTCTTGCTGGAGGGCTGCCAGGAGAGCCTAGACCAAACCAGAGGGGCAAGTGCAATGATACACCTTGTTCTAACTTTGGGAGGCTATATATGACCTACAGTCTATGTATATGACCTACAGTCTATGTCTATGTATAGTCTATATATAGTCAATATATGTCCAAGCTACTGCTTTAACCTGTGGCACTAACTATCATAGCTGTATCAGAAGTTTAGGCAACTTGTGTATAGACACCCGTATCACTGACAACCAACCTAGAGACAGGCTGAGCCCTACCCATGGTGCCTGAGGAATGCTCGAGTCAAAAAGAGTTTGTTAGACATGGATGCAGTTCTTGATCTGCAGGATGTAAGAGTGAGATTAGGTGATGGCTGAGAACCGCGACACCTGCATTGTTTTACTCCATTGTGGTGATCCCCCTCAACTGGTACAGTTTTTCAGCAGTGTTCAGACTCAGAAATGGCCAAAATATCCTACAAGGTTTACCAATAATATTAAATATTATTTTGTTTATATGAATTAGAAAATGTTAGGGTTTTAGATCTTTAGAGACCATCATGCCAGGAGTCAGATTTGTACACATCTCTGAACCAAATTAACAAATCAATAGATAAGGGTTATTGAAAGCCTAAAAAACCTGCTGATGACCTTTTAAATCTGTGGCTACTTCCTGCCCTCCTGGTAGCCCTTAACTTGCCTCCAAAGGCTTGGGTTCAGAAAGTCACCTCAAATTGCATTACCAGATGGCCAGAAAAAAAGAATAATCTCTAAATGAGTAATGGAAAATTTAGGCTGAAACCAAGGGTACGTGAGATCTATTAGACGGTAGACTGATCTCTAGAGAGAAATGGTGGAAACTGTTGCATGAGTCATTTCAAAGTAGACTGTAAAAGTACTGGAAAATATACCTCAGGGAGTAATCTTGCATTGGATGAGGGATAATGGAAGTGATTTACACTAACAGGTCTTTTCCATCTTTAATTTTGATGAATCTATGATCCCTAGCAAAACAGACTTATTTCCTCAGTTTAATATACCACAATCTGGAAGAGAATATGACAGAAGTGTTGGGGATGTGATCTTTCATACAGCCCAGTAAATGCCAGAAATCAAGCTGCCAGCACACAATACCATTTTGTCACTGTCACTGATCTACACACTAAGACATAAGAAAGATTTGGGATGCTGGGTCAGTTTGAGGAGGGTCTTTTGCATTTTTTCCCCCTTATTAAGTGAAAGTGCAGGCCATATGACCAGTGCAAGACCTCTACAATAAATACAGAAAATTCATTCGCACTACTTCCCTTTCATGATACATTCCTTCTAATTTCTCTGGCCAATGGTCTGCTTACTAATGTAAACTTGTCTGCATTGTTTGCAAGAATAGTAAAAGGTATTTTGACTCATTGTTTTTGTCTTAAGTGCACACTTTTGCTACCCCCTTCATAAAAGATGGGAATTACCATCTGTGGGTTTTGTGGGGTTTTTTTGTTGTTTGGGGTTTTTTTTTGGTTGTGGTTGGTTTTTGTGTTGTTTTTGTTTTTTTTTTTTTTTTTTAAACAAACAAATCAGTCTAAATCACTGGAGAGCTGCATTATTCTAAACAATTTATGAGACAGTCTGCCTCACTGTATTTCCCTGTAGAAGGGATTGGGCTGATTTTATAAATGATTTATTACTGTTTTCTTCTGTAGGCACCAATAGACTAGACAGAAAAATCAAAGTAATGTGAATTCAGAGTAGTCAGTTTTCTTCCTTTAGACTGAAACAACAAACACACACATCCATAGGTGTACACTAAATGTTGTTAAAATTTGAAAGTAACTATTTGTTTTATGAAACAGAGGTTGTAAAAATATCAGCATAAAAATATGTGATGGACTTACATTAATTGTGAATATAAAAAGGGGTAAGCAAGGAAAAATTTACAGCTGCCTGTGGAGAGAAACCGTCTTGTTTACTAGGTGGCTCAATATCTGATTAGGGCCAGGTGACTTTTTTTTTTTTTTTTTTTTTTTTAAATTTTCTTTGAAAATTCTTTTTTGACTGTTGGAAGAGTTGCAGAAGGCAGTAAATTCTGACTGACTTTTGATTTGATTGCAACTTAATATTTGCATTTAATGTCAATCAGGAAACAAAAGAAAACCAAACACATTCAAAAGGGTAAGACCAAGGATCAGTCAGACCTGTCCAGACACACACAGTTTATATATATCTGCCATTCAGAAGTCAAACAAATCAAAAAAGATTATTTTGCCCAATAGTAGTTTTGCCAGATGTATTGAGGAAGGGAATAATCATTTGGCCATTAGCCTATGAGTTCCTGTGCTAACTCCATTATACTTTAGCAGTTCCTAAACTAGCCACTCTTTAGCTAATTTAGGAGACATATCTACAAAAAAAAACCCCGATTCATGTACACTTAAAATAAGGACACCACTTGTTAATGTTGTTTACAACTGACAAATATCTTAATATTGATTTTAACTGAAGATGTCAGTTAAATTATACTTATTGTTACATTCTATGGAAAATACTTCACCAGAACACAACCTAATGACAAACCCTTTTTATAGCACATATTTATAAAGAACGATGGCAACTTGCTAATACAGCATCATGCCTATGTCAACCGCTCAGAAATATACTGCTAAATGTACCATTTTGTATGCGCTCCCAGTGAGCAAGAAACCACAAAGCCATTTTAATTTTACAGAGACAAATTAAAAGAGTCAAGCATCTTCATTACGGTGCAGCTGTCATAAAAACTGAGATAGAAAACAGAAGTGAAAGTATCTTCAAATCACATCCATATTGGCATCTCACAACTGCAGCCTGATTGTATTGTTAATTAATTCTCTAAATGCACAATAAGCCAAAGAGAAAATTTATAAAGCATACTTGTCATTTAATTAGTAAATTAACTTTTTATCTCAAACGTTTCTCCATTTAATTAGTAGGTACTGAAGGCCAAGATCACACCAGCTGGAGTTTGTAGAAAGAAGAAATTATTTCATTTATCTAGTCAACAACTTTTAGCAGAGTGGTCTGTGAGTTCTCTTCTGTCTGGTTATTTATGCTTTGCCATTATAAAGCAGAATGTGGAAATAAAATTTCAAAGATGAGTTAATATTGTAATTCACAAGATCAAGTTTGTAATTATTCATGTCTTTGGTTATACTTAATTATACTCAACTTTTGTACTGCCATGTTACTCACATGAAGTCAATTAAATGTACAAGTGTTTCTTGGACCAGACCCTCTGTATAAATTAAGGAGATTTGGAAATTGCTCTCTGAGAAGTGACTTGTTACAAGATGCTCTGTACTGAGCACATATGGAAATGAAATGAAAATAGAAATTACTAGCTTGAAACATTGTAAATCTTAAATGGTTCTGCAGTTTAGTACAGACTTCTTTAAATACAGGCAAGTTGCTCAGGGCTGCTCTAACCAAGGTGTAAGGTGACCCATCAATGTTTGATGCTAGATAGATGCCTTTTCCATACCAGAATCAGAAATAGTTTTGTGTTTTCATGTTTGCAACCTTCACCTGAAGTTATGTTTTTCTCTTCCAAATAAATCAGTTTGTTTCAAACTTCTTTTAAAATAAGGCTTCTAGGGATGGAAATGGTGGCAGCTTCCTCACAAGGAGAGTCCGCAAAGCACTCTCCTAGGAAATGAGCAGTTTTCTCTGCAGACTGAAATAATGCAAATCTGTGTCTCTCCTTCAGCGGTAGCTTTTCTTAGTCATAAGGGGAGGCAGATCTAGATAAATCTGAGGGATGAGAAATGCTCCACACTTCTCTTGTTGAGGTTGTGCCAGAGTATAGGTTTTCAGAATTTCAGGCTTGCTCAGAAGAACATACATTTTATTTAAGTATCACTTCAAGGGTCTAAGTATTTCTGGATGCTGTTCTTAGTTGCTTTTCAATCCTGTGAAGTGAGGATGATAGCACTTCCCTATCTCACTGGGTGTTTGAATTATTGTGGAGTGATGATAGATACACAGTATATCCTTTTTCCATGCATATTAGGTACAACCTACTGAAAACTCTTATATTCCATATGTAAAGTATTTAAACAATATCTCTTGTTCTTCTGACTCTCTTTTTACTTTCTGAAGCAAACAATAATATTTTGTTTATAAAAATATTGCCTGGGAGCATTTGGTTGAGAGGATCCTCCAGTTTCTGACTAGTTTGACCTTAGAAGTTCATTTCCCCAGCTATGATTCATAGCTTAAGTAAAATCAAAAATGCACACTATGAAAGGAATAGACGATTCTGAATCACTCAAAAATATGGGAAGGAAAATGTAAATGGTTTAAGAGAGACACACTGCCAACTTAGGTTAATTCATTGCTTCTATTTCAATAATAAAAAGGCTTGAGAGTATGGTGCCATGGCTGTTGTGTTATTTTACAACAGATTCTGTCTCTTATAGAAGAAGGATCGTGATGATGTATTCTTTAATAGATATTGACAAAGTCAAGGATTTCTGCTCTTGAAAGTGAAAATTGCCCTAAGAGGAAAATGTTCAGCTATAAGATATTCAAACAAACAGAAAAATAAATATTTACAACCCTAAGGCAATCAGACAAAATGCAAAACTGCACATCAGATTGATTGGCCCAATTCTACACAGAGAGAGAATGCTCTTTAAAAATGCTGTAAATCAATCTATATTAGTATTTTAAATCTGGTGAAGAATTGAGATCTGAAATACATTTGTCTCTACGCATACACACAGTCTATTTTCAGAGAATATTCAGGGAGTACTGCAACTGACATAGTCTCAAGAAGGCAAGAAAATCAGAGGTATGAGCTCAGATCTGCCTTCTAGTTATTGTATAATTCTGCTTAGATATACATCTTATCAGATACAGTTTCTGAGAGGAAAGTTTTCTTCTCTCCCACCCCTCAGTGAAAGCTGGAGGGACTGTCCAGAGTCAAACCTGGCACAGGAGTCTTGTGATATTTTGAGTTACTCTAATTTTGCATTATTCTGATAGTATTATGCAATGAAATTTCTTATTGTACCTGATTCTGACTGAAAGGTTGGGGTTTTTGTGTGTTTGTTTGTTTGGGGGTTTTTTTAATTAATTTACTTTTGTGGGTTTGGGGTTTTTTTGGTTCTTTTTTTTGTTTGGGGTTTGTGGTTTGGTTTTTTTTTGTTTGGTTTTTGGTTTTTGTTTTGTTTTGTTTTGTTTTGTTTTTTGGGCCTGCAGACTACCCTGCAGAGTAATATAAAGTAATTCCAGCCCATGATTTTGGTCAGCTGTATCTATGAATAAGAAAGTCTGCTAAACATAATGAATGAAAATTGGAGAGTTGCCAGTTATAAAACTGGCACCCAAGTCCCCCCCACAAAATGTATCGTAGTCCAGCTAAGAGTGCTATGATCATTTAATTATACTCTACCAGTGTAGTGATTCACCTGAGGTGAGGGAAACACCATTTTTTGATACCTGATAAAAAGAAATTCCAATGAGTGCAGAGACAGAACTGATTTCTCAGCAGTTCAGAAACCAACAGTCCCTTCTCCCCTGAATTTCACTTCTTCGAAAGCAAAGGATTAGCAGGAGCTTCCTGAGACAGGAAGAGTGGAGCCAGAAGGGAGGTGTGAGAAGAAAGCTGGATTTACTTCTATTCTCACCAAGAAGTACATGAGAAGGGTGTGAGTGGTGACAACCACTGTTAGCATGGCCCTTTCTGCACACGGTAAGCCTTCAATGATAGTGTAGTCATCTTGGAAGATCTCCAGGGAAGACAGAACGTTCATGGTGCTCCATGGGGTCAGTGCAGCCTGGGCTGGGTAGGAGAAACAAGGTGTGGGAGTCTGAGCACTTAGGATTATTTTTAAGTTCTCACAGTTGCAGGAGAATGCTGGAAAATTGGAAAGCATTGAAAAATGTAGAAAAGAAATTATTCAGGAAATGGAAACATGCCTAAATTTAATAGATTGAAGAGGTTTAGTATTTTTTTAATTTATATGAGCTCAGTATTAAAGAGAGAGGTTCAGTGTGACTTCTATATACCAACAAGCATAAGAAATATATGAAAAGTGGATCTCTAATATATATATATATATATATATATATAACATTTGAAGCTTCATCAGATGAGAAATAAATAAGACAGGGATTTTTTCACCCTGAAGAAACTTTATGGTTAGAACAATACTTGTAGATGTGCGCTGATTTCTCCATTGCTCAGAGTCTTTAAACCATGACAGAAGGTTTTTATTTTGCCTTATAGAATTGGCACAGAAGCTTAAATAGAAATCACAGGCTTGGAGAACTAAGTTTTGGGACATGTTTGTCAGAACAGTCTTTTTTGGCATTTTAAGTCTATTTATTTCTATAAAGCAGTGAGTTAGATTTTTATAAACATGCAAGTTCTTCTATAAAACTTCCTAAACCAAAATGAAAACTTTTCCTGTCTTAGTAATGTCATTGCTTGGGGAAGCTCCTGAATTCGGTTATGAGAGATATGGGAGGAAACATTTGTCCATACTTATTCCACACAAACCCATAGATGATTGACCAACATCAAAATTTTTAGCTCCCCATTGCAGTGCATATCATGTACCTCCAAATTTCCTGATCTGCAAAACGTATGACTGTTAGAGAAGCGAAGTGATTTGGTTTCTCAGAAGGTATTCATACCCCTCATCCTGCCACGTACAAGGCTTTATGGAGCCTCTGAAGTTTTTGAAATCCAAGACTTAGAATTGTACAACTGTAAATACTCATGATAAATATTCTGTTTATGGAATACTATCAAATGTTTCGAAAGTAGCTGTTTTAAAGTTGTGATTCCATAAGTGTATAATTACAAGCTTATTTGTTTATATTTTTTTTCCTTAATACGTACCCAGATGGTGATTTCTTGAAAACAAATCTATTATTACTGAGGATTATTAATTTATCTAATTTCTATATTTTCTTTTCTCTCCCTTATTTTACATGTTGTAAAAATAATATTTTCTGTTTATTTAAATTCTATAACAAATTATCAAAAATTTACAGCATTTCCCATGCAAGGATTTACTTCTGGGACTTAAACCTAAAGGCCTGTTCTGTGTTTTACTCTATCACTCCCTTTCCCTGTATCAAACCAAAACTCATTATAAGGTACAATAGTATAGGTATAGACAACTCCTCCTCTCCCAAATAGTTTTTGACTGGAGGAGGAAATAATCAGTATATTGTGTATGGTAAATTGAAAGAAAGAAAGAAAGAAAGAAAGAAAGAAAGAAAGAAAGAAAGAAAGAAAGAAAGAAAGAAAGAAAAAAGAAAGAAAGAAAGAAAGAAAGAAAGAAAGAAAGAAAGAAAGAAAGAAAGAAAGAAAGAAAGAAAGAAAGAAAGAAAGAAAGAAAGAAAGAGAAAGATAAATAGATAAATAAATAAATAGTTGCATGAAAAGTGATTTGAAGATGGATTCAGAATTTTACACTCTCTCTTCAGATATAATCTTTGATCAAATATATGATGAATGGGGGGAAATCACACTAGTTAACAAACTGGTTAATAAACTCGGCATACAAAAATGAAATTTCTTTTTCAAGAAATACCGAAAAAAAAAATAAATAATATTACTACAGGAACTGGAAATAAGTGAAATAGATATCAAGTGCATAATAGTATTTCCATAAATTACTCTTAAAATTATAAAGCCTAGTAATTGGATTTATTGTCCAGTTCATTTATGATTTTGTCATAGAATTACTATTAGGGACTAAAAACCAAAACCAGTTTGAATGACAGAATCTAGTACAGAGTGGAAGTGGAATTTTGTTGCCTAAGTCTAAAGCAATGCATGTGGGCACCCCTACTCTGCTGCCATCTATGTCAGGGGCATTTCAGTATTTCCTGAGCCTTTTTTTTTATTTTTTTTATAATGTAAAATCCTCTTCAAAAGCTTCACATGTTGATTTTTAATTTGAAACCCGCTGAGACAAAAACAGTCTGACAAAGGGCCAATGAGCACCAGACTCAAATTCTACCTTTGTTAGTTTTTGTGGGCCAATGCATCTGACCCTTTTAAACAGCAGACCAGCTTCCAGGAGGAAAAAAAAAAAAAGAAAAGAGAGAGTAGTCAGGAAAAAATTATACCTCGATATTTAGTGTTTCTGAAGCAGACAATGGCTGTGGTTTAGAAATCTCTGTATAGAGGCAGTTTCTGACCCTGACTACAGACCTACTGATTAAAAAAGGAGATGATGTGGCAGTTTGGTGACTATCTTTCAAACAGAAAAAAAGGCACGTGCCCCTTGGAAAAAGGGGTCTTGCTGTCCATTTACCAGAAAATGTTCTGTAATTTGAATTACAATTAGATAAATTTCCATCATGCATTAAAAACTTCTTACTCTTTTTGACTAACTGTCTGAGAGGGCTTGTTTTGGATCCCTCCCTTTATCTCTCTCTTTGCTGTACGCGCCCTGTTGAAGACGCTGGATTCCACTCCAGGGTGTGACTTCAACAGATACTGTGGGGATCGAGTGCCCCCTCAGTCAGTTTGCAGGTGACACCCAGCTGGGTGGGAGTGTTGATCTGCTCGAGGGCAGGGAGGCTCTGCAGAGAGACCTGGCCAGGCTGGAGCCATGGGCTGAGCCCAGCTGGGGGAGTTTCACTGAGGGCAAATGCCGGGGGCTGCCCTTGGGCCACAACAACCCCCAGGGGGGCTACAGGCCTGGGGAGGAGTGGCTGGAGAGCTGCCAGTCAGAGAGGGACCTGGGGGGTGATTGACAGCTGGCTGAACAGGAGCCAGCAGTGTGCCCAGGGGGCCAAGGAGGCCAATGGCATCCTGGCTTGTGTCAGCACTGGCGTGGCCAGCAGGGCCAGGGAAGGGATCTGAGCCCTGGGCTCAGCACTGGTGAGGCCGCCCCTCGATTCCTGGGTTCAGTGTTGGGCCCCTCACCCCAAAAAGGCCATTGAGTGACTCGAGAGTGGGCAGAGAAGGGCAACGGAGCTGGGGCAGGGTCTGGAGCACAGGTCTGCTGGGGAGCGGCTGGGGGAACTGGGGGGGTTCAGTCTGGAGAAGAGGAGGCTGAGGGGAGACCTCCTGGCCCTCGGCAACTCCCTGCCAGGAGGGTGCAGAGAGGGGGGATGAGTCTCTGGAGCCAAGGCCCCAGCGCCAGGCCCCGAGGGAATGGCCTCAAGCTGCCCAGGGCAGGGTCAGGCTGGCTCTGAGGAAGGATTTCTGTGCAGAAGGGGCTGTTGGGCATTGGAATGGGCTGCCCAGGGCAGGGGGGAGTCCCCGGGATCCCTGGAGGGGTTGGAGAGTAGAGTCCACATAGCACTGAGGGATATAGTGTGGTTGGGAACTGCCAGTGCCAGGTTAATGGTTGGACTGGATGATCTTCAAGGTCTTTTCCAACCTAGACGATTCTGTGATTCTATATTTTATGTAGCTTTTAGACTACAAATACCTGTCTGAACGAGATGTCAAAGGACTAACTATTAATAATCTTAAGTAAGACTTTATGACAGAAGCTGCATGGCACATTACTGAATAATTTTCATTCTGAAGTGCACCATATGTGAATTTAAAACCAGGTAACAGTTGGACATCTTCCTAAATACAGTTCCTGCTGAATAATTAGAAGCAAAGTGTTGTGGATGAGGTGATGCACCTTGCTCATAAGAGAGAAATAGCAATGTTTATTGATATAAAACATAGATTTACTGAAGTTTGATAGTAAATGCAACAGTGGTTTAACAAGATTCAATAGCAAGGTTCACTTGATTTACTGCATAGAGGGCAGCGTCAGACAAAACTGTCAGGAAGACTCTTTCATTGAGTTATGAAGTTCAGAAGGGACATCCTTGCTTCCTAAACTCCTTCTCAGAGAGGACTCTAGGTGCAGCCGGATCCACTCCTAGTCCCAGACTCAGTCAATTATTTATGTCTAAAGTCGCAGTCAATCTTTTTCGTAATTTAACTAAGATTTCAAAGTGTAGCATGCTATTAATCACTTACTAAGAATGTGTTGGAGCAAGGAATATCTCAACTTCATGGTGTAACCTTGTGAGTGTCCCTACTCAAGGGAGATCCTGGCTGCCATGCAGGAGAGCTCAGCGAGCCCTGGACTGTCCACTATTTATGGAGTGAGATAACTGATCTATAGTCACATTTACATACCGACTACAGCAGTAAGTTTCTTCCAAATTCGGCTTGAGTCAGACACTGACCAGCACCATGGTTAGGTGAGCACATTGTTCAAATGTTGCTTGGCTATTGTGTTGTTTGTCACCCCTGAATCCACTTTGAGTCGGATGCAGCCATCACAGCACAGACCAGACGCATCCCTTATCACCACCACTGGTGGTTATCACTTGTATGGGGTTATGGGAAATACAGGTCAGGTTGGGGAGGGAGGGGAGAACACATCACACACAAAGGAACCACTCATAATGTAAACTATTATGCAAGCTTCTTAAAGGTGGGAGAATAATGCTGACAGAAATCTGCTTATTTTTATTTTTCATTTTCATATTTCTGTATGCTAAATTCACATTACATTCATTCCAATATTCTTATACTCTGATTTTCCTACTTTTTTACCTGCTCAGCATTTCAGATTTTCTTTATTTACCTACTGTTTTGCCTAATCCAAGCTAATTATCACATAAAGGCAAGTAGTGTGCTCAAACTATTACCTGCTAATCTCATTAAACAAAGCTCTGTTTTTTCAGCTTTTCACTTAGTGCACAAAATAAAACACTAATTGATCATTTGAAAAGTAACTCTAAGAAAAACAATATCTGAAGTGTTACACTTTCAGAGGCAATTCAGGGGAATCTTCTATGTTTGAGCAGCTGACAGAGACAATATGTTTCCCATAAAGAAATGCCTTCCACCTCCTGTAATGGAAAGCCCAAGTAGTGTGTACATTGCGAGCTCCAGGAAAGCAATCTAGATCTCATGATGATTGTAAATATTGGATTCCTCTTTTCAGAATAATGACATTTCTCATCGTGTCAGTTCTTACAGTGCAAATGCTCCCCAAATAACTGTGTGGATCACAGGCACCCCAAGCCACAATAATTCCCTTTCAGGAAGAAGAGGAAGGCAGTTGGCAGCCAAATTACATCAAAAAGCAAGAGGGTTCCATTTGGATTACTGGTTTTATGTAAAATGGCCAGCTCTAATGAGAAAGACTATTTTTGTTACTTGACGCCATATATAGTACAAGGTGTACGGGGGAAAGAAGACTGAATACTCCTTATGAATCTCTGTTACTAGTCTAGTTCTCAGTATCACAAAATGGATGCTGACATTACTGAACAGGTAAGTGCTAATAGAATTAACCTGCTGCACTAAGAATCTCTGGATTGCACATCCTTCCCCAGGACCAAAAAGTTCATTAACACATTTACCTAAGGAAAAAAAGAAAAGAAAAAAAAAAAAAAAAAAAAAAAAAAAAAAGAGCTTTCCATTAATTTTAGTACAAGTGAACTATGGATCACTGATGACTGATATGGCAAAGCACAACTGAGCAGAGAAACTCCTGGAGCTTGACATATTCAGCCTATGCTGGGACTGCATTTGTTTAAGGACCCAAAATAACATTCCGTGGTTCCTTTTGTGAGACATATCCAACCATCAAGACTTTTATCCAAAAGATTTTTATTTTTTTCCCTTTGGTAGAGAGGCATTCACTCTGTCTTATCCCATTATTATTAGATGCATTTGTTTGTCATTAATAGTTTGTGATTGCTCCATCCAGAGATAACTGGTTTGATTGATCAATAATGTCTTTCTTCTTGTGACTACTCCATCTTTACATGAATAATGAATCAGCCCATTTCATAAACTCTATTGTATTGAATCTCTTCTCTATTTCTTCAATTACTTATATGATAGAAGGGGAAAATAGTGTTTTAAAACCTTTGTTTTAACAGATACTGACTGCTTTCCATTTTTCCTTCATTTCTTCCTGTAACAAAGATTTTTTTCATCAACATCTTTTCCATGCAGTAACAACCTATAATTCATCCAAGAACATCAGTAATTTCGACATGTTACAATCCTGTCGATTTGCCTCTCTGCTTCAAGGTTTGTACAAGAAATAATTTCCTGTGCAAACATATTACAACAAAATGATAGACAAAAGGAGAAGAAGGGACCACAGAGATTTTCTGTGAATCAACCTTAGGCCAGTGCTAGATGGTGCATTCAGATTTCTTGAGCATCAGTTCTGTGTCTGTACAATACGATCACTGTGCATAAAGCTAATAGAGAAGATATCAATTTTAAGAGAAAGTGTAACACTTTGACTAGGTCCTGATGTTCATGGGTGCTGGCTAACAGGTGGTTGTCATCTGTGAACATCCAGTCACATTTGTTTATACATCTATGCCAACTGTAATAAAACCTGGCTTTCGTGTTTCTCTATACATACACAATAATTTACAGTAAATTAATGTAATGTGTTTGCTCAGAAATCTGCGCTAAAACATCCCTTATGAACAGTCACACCATATATAAATTTATAGCTGTGTTCTGCGTGGTTCTAGTACATGCTGTTTAAGAAGTGCTTTGGGGTTCCGTGAAATGAAAAATGACATGTAACAGTGAAATATTATCATATCGGACACTTAGTTTATATATTTGACTTTTCAATTTTGTTTTTCAGTGTAGTCTGTGCAGTGGCAGTTAAATGAGTGATTAGTGGTCTCCTTTGGGTAGTTATTAGTCTTTATTTCTGTAAGTGAGCTTCCTTGGCCCCAGAGACATGGTTAACTTGACCTGTTCACATCCTTTAAGTGTCATATCAGCAGCAGCAAAGGAAGACAAAACGTGGATTGTTTTTAAATATGTGCACGCAAACAAACAGAACAACCTGAGTTCTGCTACTCCTATTTCAATTGCCGGATGGTGAGGAAGGTGCACAGAGCATTTTTACTTTATTCTGAAGAAAGACTATAATTACAGGGTGGTCTTCTTGCCTTGAATATGAAAATGCATGGTGTTCAACAAAACCATTTTCTACCTTTATGCATGTAGTTGATATAGGACATCCGTACTGTCCTGTTCCAAGAGGTTGATATATAGGGAGCTGGGATAAACAATTTAATTGCATAGAAACAAGGTGTGTAAGGAAGAGTTTGGCTGACTGATGAAAAGTTTATATGCTGAAACAAGCAATACCTTGAATAGGACCAGACAGGTTAATATGTCTGCTTACATGAAAGTATGTTGTGTTGCAAAATGATGATCAAGGCAAGAGGTTTTCAGTGGGAAGGGAAGCTGTCAAAATAGGGCTGAGAATGTCAAAGTGTCTGGTACTTGCTGACACGGTGGTGAGAATGACCCTGAAAAACTGGAAAAAAGTTCTGTACAAGGGGGTTGAATATGAATTTCTATATGTAAGCGGAAATGATGAACCACACAACTGAAGATCACAGAATAGCTTGTGGGGCATTAGCTCTGCTAAAAAGGATCAGAGAGTTATTGAGAACGATAAAAATTTCTTGATGCAGTGAATGCAGCATGTGATTTAGTAACATATAAATAGAAATGACATCTGTAGCGTAATTAGTTATTCTGATGTACTCCACACTGCTAGACTACTGAACTGAAATATCAGATATGTCTTCAGACTCTACACATCAAGAGAAGCATGAATAGTCCACAGAATATTGACAAGCAAGATCCAAGGTCTGAAGACCATATTCTGAGTTTCCTGATGTTATACAGTTTTCCCAGTGGGTATAGCTCACGTGTGCTATGTAAGGGAAGAGAACTAGATGATTTGCTGAGCTCTCCAATTCCAAAATCTGTGGTCTCGTGTTAAATGCACTTTATGGGTCTTTAATCTCTTTTTGCATATTCATATAATTTCCTTTTGCTTTTTGGTAATAGCTATGTTAATGTTCTTTCAAGGTATCTCTTACAAGATGTTGGCATTCAGGAAACATCTTGGCTACCCTTATTTTAAAGCTTCATTATCATGTTTAACAATATGTCTTCTAGATTTCAGAGTTAATGTGTTCATCAACAGCACAGTCATTTCAATTTTGTGATGCCTTTGAAAAATTTACCTAGCTAAAGGTTTAAGCTACATAAAGAAGGAAAGAGGAGAATGAGAGACTTACAGATTGGATCCGATTATGACATTTAAAATAACCACCACATTTTACTGTTTTCTTGCAGAGATTGAAATCAAAACTATTTCTTGCAGAGATTGAAATCAAAACTATTTGATTTGAAATCAAAACTATTACAAAGCTTGTTCTCAGATAATTTCCAGCATGAGAAATTTTTTTATTTTAAATTTCAGGTCTTATACTTTTTCTGAAATTGAAATATAATACATTTAACACAAATAGATTGGAAAAATCAAATTTTAATAATATAGAATATTAAAAGTACTTTAAAGGACCTGAAACAATGATTTCTTTTCCACTTCTCAATTCATAACTGCTTTTTAGATTTTAGAGTCTTCCTTCCTGGACTGAGGTTATAGAGAACAAAGAAAAGAGAGAAAGGGAGAAGGGAAGGAAGAAGTAAGTATTCTTATTCACAGAGTTTGAAATAAGTTTTCCAACCAGTTTTCAGACCATTCAGTGGTGCCTCAAGTAACTTCACTTTCTTGATGAGCAAGATGTGTCTGAATTGATGAAAACTAACAGATCTAAAATGAACTCACTCCTCAGGTGTTGCTTATTGATCTTGATTTATTAAAGGTAAAGGCAAGAGAAAAAAACCCTCCAAATTTAAGCAGCTCATGAAATATCTGGAGTTTGGTTCTTGGCCCGAGACCTTGAAAAACTGCCTTTGAGTAGGGTGTTACCACAAAAGGAAACATACCTTGGCCTCCTGGCTCTCCAGAGAATACGTAATCTGTTACAATATGTCATCAGCCGAGATTTATGTAAAGTTAAGATATACGTTCTCATTTTATATGCCACTATAGAAGTACTCAGGGTAGATGCGAACTAAGATTTTAAGATTTCATTTGTTCCTTTCTAATGCAAATATTATAGTTATCTTTGTAAAAGCAGATTTTATGGTACATGAACATGAATAGACTGACTTGACTTGGCTAAAAGTATTTGGCACTGAGCCTTGTTCATCACACATCATCTGAGGAGTATGGCTTTGTTAACCTCATTACTCACCATCCCTTAATTCTTTCATGTAATTTAACAAAAGTTTATGAAAAGGGAGCAACTGGTTAAGTTAGGATAATTTTGTTTCCAACTTTCACAGAAATTTAAAAAAAAAAAAAAAAAAGGAGTCTAGGAAGCACAGCACTTGATTATATTTTCCCTTTGGAAATAAAGCTTTATTAATATTAATATAATATCTTCTTGTTAGCTCTTTTCTGAAACGTTGCCCCTTAGGTATATATCACAACTGAAGCTTTGCAGCTACTGCTTGTCAGTTAAATCTGAATATCTCTGCTGGCTTCCCATTGGGTTACCCATATAAACTATTATTTCATAACTCTATGTGTATATATTTATGTAGAGTTGTGTGTGTGTGCATGCACTCTTTTTTATTACAGAAACATTATCTTGCAATAGAGTATGAATAAAGTTATACATTAATAAGTCTATAAGGCCTACAGTAATAATCTTTTTCTTTATACATTTTAATCTTGAATACCGACACTTCACTCCCTCAGTAACTGTCTTGCATATTAGCTTCTCATGTGCTTTCTAAAAGGCAAGGGTAAAATTCCCTTCCTCTTACAGACCGGTAGCCTTTCTCTATTAATAATTCCCCAGAAGACAGTGAAAATATTTCAAATCTAGACCATGAACATAATATCCATTGCTGCATTCTTTAACCCCATAAGTAGAGCTCACTGAAAATTTTACATTAAAATTGTTGAAGCTCATGGCTTTGATTATTTTTTTCTTTTTCATGTAAGAAAAAATAAATAAAAAATATTTCTGCAGGAAAAATAAAGTTGTTGCAAAGACAATAAAAGAAAACCCAACTGAATTAAAAAAAATTGATTCTTCTGAAGTGAAAAATAATAAAAAGCATTTTATAAGCAGACCTATCTATAGAAAAAATGCTATTTTGAGGTTTTCATGCAAAACCATGCTTCCTTCCATGAGATAATAGCGTGCTGTCATGAGGTGTTACACAATTCATTTCACAAATTTGTAAGATTTTGGATGTGGCAAAGCCTTTGTGCTCATAAAATGACTGTAACATCAGCATTTTCCTATTTACATTCTGCTATAGTTTGTAGAATAAATAATTCATTACAAAGACCTTAATGAGCAATCTTATCATTGTAAGCATTTTGGTGGGGGTTTTTTGTTGTTTTTTTTTTTTCTTCTTTCGTTCCTTGAGCCTTTAAAGTATCTTAAGGTGGAAAATGATCAGATTTTTCAAACTAGTATGTAGGAGAAATAATAATTATTCAAATCTATTGGAGCAATAGTGGCCTTTAATGTCATATGATTCTCTAAGAGGTGTCTTCAGGATGCTTCTTCGGGTTGCAGGGAGTGGGGTGACAAGGGAAGGATACTTAATTAAAAATATGAGTTTTCACACAGTGCGTGAATTCCGTCTACACTGGCTGTGTGAGAGCAGTCCTCATCTATAGTTTTCATGTATAGTATATTTTTTATGGTAAGATCTTCTACTACTCTCATGGTACCTGAGTACACTCCATTTGAAATTCCTATGAGTCTCCCAAGGGACTTCTAGCAGTCTGTGGCATTTCTTTCATTCCAGGATCAAATTATTACTTGGTGGGGTGTGTAAAGCTCCCCATCAGGCTATGCCTGCCCCTTTGGATGGGTTTTCCCCCGTGTTCACATAAAATCTGCATTAAGCTTGACATTTAGTTCAAAGTATAAGCGGAAATTAACCTTAAGCCTCTAATTGAGGTAGGAAAGTGATTCCATAATAAAATCTAAAACACATCTTGATTGTAATCAAGAAACAGAGACAAAAAAAAAAAAGAAGACACGATTTGGTATTTAATAAAAAGTAACACGTACAATTTCAGGTATGTAATTTCCTTGAGTAGCATTAAAATGAAATGCAAAGCATATAAAAACAAAAAAATCTATTCAAGTGATTTATGGAATCATAAATTGCAATGACATTACAATGAGAACAACATGATTTGCCCAGTCAAAAGCAATTATGTTAGGGTAAAGGGGGAAAACAAGAAAGCTGTGGTCATCATAAACGTTGTCAGCCCAAATCTGCATCTCTGTGCCTCCTAAGCCAACTTGCCTTACTATTTTACTTGTATCTCAAAAAAATTATTTTCTTTCCTTGAACTAATGGCCCTACCATACCTTGCAAAAATTAACTTTCTGTCCAGTTTATCTTTTTAACTGTTCATGCTCAACAGTCATTTTATTATATTTCCTTTTATTTCATCCCTGAAATCTTCCTGTTGATTGCTATATATCATACTGCAGGCACAGGCACAATTGCATAATGAATTGATATGATCTAATGTGCACATTAACCTTCAAAGTAATGAAAAAGCATATTTGTCTTTTATACATGTCAAATGTACTGTGCATGGAGTTTCTTCTTGACCTGTACTTTTGATATTGGTTGCTTTTTTAATTGAACTTGCAATTAACAGGACAAGACTTGTCTTTCAACACAACTGGTCTTATAAGTCACAATCTTGAAAGATAATGCACACCTTTAATTGGCAATCACTGAAACCTCAGGGTGCTCAGCATTTCACAGAAGTTCTCAGCACCTTGAAATTACTGATAAATAATAAAGGGTTACAAAAGATGAAAAAATCAAACACTGTGTCCGTTTGATCACGGTGAAGAGAGGTGAGATACCAAGTTAAGAACATAACCCAGGCTTCCAGAACGAATATTTATTATGGAAACTAGCCAGTCCTCACACATGAGTCCAGCACTCCAAAATCCGTTCCCCACCAAGGAACGCAAGTCACGTACCTTCCAACACTGAGCAGTATTTTTTGTTTTGGAGGCAGTGTGGTGCAGTGACCAGGATTACAGCCTATGTGCCAGAACATCTGTACTCTTCCTTCTCCAGTTTGCTGCTGACTTTGTCTATGACCTAGGGCAAGGATCCGGACCAGTCGTCTTGCTTTCTAACTAGTAGGACTGCATCCATCATGGTCTGGATAAGCTGATTGTCTGGATACCAATAAATTTTCCCCCTTGCTCTTCCCAAGACAGCTGTATGAGCTGATATGAAGACAATAAAGGAATATGAAGAAAAAGGCATGGATGCTCCAAGAACTACTCCTGTGAAACTGTTGAAACACAACCACTGGGTTCCAAGTATGTGCTGGTAACTCTACACACAATCAGTGTTTCCCCAGATATAAATAATAATTAATTCACCTGAAGGATACCTGTACTGAAGTCTCAGCTTCTTCACAGAGAAAATGTGTTTTTCATTGCAAGATTTCTATAAAACTGAGGTTATTGAAATAGAAATATATGACGAGATTATACATGGTGTATCCAATGGACCACAAAAATAACTAGAATTTTTTCACGCATACAGGTGCTCTTCTTAAATACTGAATATGGTTTCATTCACCATTAGTAATTCATAAATAAAAGTGCAATATATTTAAAAAAAAATAAATCTGTGTTAAACAAGCTGTCAACCACTAGAAGCATATTATGAAAGGGTAAGAAAGTAACTGTTATAACTCTCTTCTCTTGTGAAGGCCTCTCCACGTGTTGTACTGACAATGTGGTATATGGTAAAGATTTTTCTCATAAGTACCAAATGTCCTGGCCTTGTTCATCTTTCCTTCATATCCTGGACATGACTTTTGGAAGACTCACAGTATGCATACTACGTCACTATTGCCCCTCTTTTTTTAAATACAGTACATTACTTTGAGACAAATGAAAAATAAAAAAAAAAAAAGCCAAGCATGGTGTTTTGCAGGCCTTTAGTGTTAGGAAAAATAGTCCCTGAAAAATAAATTTATACAACATGTTGGTAAAGTTGGGGAATACAAGGGATTCTTGGATAATATTCATACATAGATTAGATGACAAATATCCCTAGGAGCAAACTGGTTTGAGCTCTGCACCTCGATCTGTCACAGATGTGCTGTATTCTCCCAGGAGACTCCAATCATCTCTGTATTTTTTACTTACAGTTCCATTAAAAAAACAAATATTATAGTATCTAATTATAGATGGGCACACGCTTCGCTGGGTAAAAAACTGTCTGGATGTCCGGGCCCAGAGAGTTGTGGTGAAGGGAGTTAAATCCAGTTGGCGGCCGGTCACGAGTGGTGTCCCCCAGGGCTGGGTGTTGGGGCCACTCCTGTTTAACATCTTTACTGATGACCCAGAGGAGGGGATCGAGGGCACCCTCAGTCAGTTTGCAGGTGACACCCAGCTGGGTGGGAGTGTTGATCTGCTCGAGGGCAGGGAGGCTCTGCAGAGAGACCTGGCCAGGCTGGAGCCATGGGCTGAGCCCAACTGGGGGAGTTTCACTGAGGGCAAATGCCGGGGGCTGCCCTTGGGCCACAACAACCCCCAGCAGGGCTACAGGCCTGGGGAGGAGTGGCTGGAGAGCTGCCAGTCAGAGAGGGACCTGGGGGTGATTGACAGCCGGCTGAACAGGAGCCAGCAGTGTGCCCAGGGGGCCAAGAAGGCCAATGGCATCCTGGCTTGTGTCAGCACTGGCGTGGCCAGCAGGGACAGGGAAGGGATCTGAGCCCTGGGCTCGGCACTGGGGAGGCCGAACCTCGATTCCTGCGTTCAGTTTGGGCCCCTCACCCCAAAAAGGCCATTGAGTGACTTGAGCGTGTCCAGAGAAGGGCAACAGAGCTGGGGCAGGGTCTGGAGCACAGGTCTGCTGGGGAGCGGCTGGGGGAACTGGGGGGTTCCAGTCTGGAGAAGAGGAGGCTGAGGGGAGACCTC
>NW_020799142.1:31391646-31396515 GCF_003259725.1 Athene cunicularia
GGGCAAAAGAAAGGGAGAGTGAAAGAACTCAATTCTTATTAAATGATATTTGTTATATGTGACAATTTTGGAGGGACATTACTATGAATTTTGAGTACCTGAGTTTGGCAGCAAGGTCACACCTCAAAAATATTCACATGTCTAAGAGCAATATGATTTTTCTCCATAAAGTCATGGTTTTTTGACAGCACATCACTGTATACAAGATTTCACCTCTTCTTGTATTAACTATATTTGTCCTTGTCCTACAGACACCAATTTCTGGACAAATCTCAGAGGCTCCACAACAGCTGAGAAATCACTGTGCTTCTTAATGGCCACAGAACTGACAAATTTTGAAATTACTAAAAGCTTTCAGATACTTACCAACTTTTTCTACTTATGTCTTGTAGGTCTTACATTTTTGGTCAGCAACCAAATAGCTCTGCATAGCAGCAGCAGTGAATACAGGCAAAACTCGTGATTGGCAAGTGTTAGTCAAAACTCAGAACTTCATTGGGACAGAAGAGAAGCCTACTCCTCTGATACCTCAGTGGTCTGAGCTGCTGGGAGGAAGACAGACTTCTTGGGTTTGTTGTGATGAGCAGTCTGCTAAGGTGGTGGCTGGAAGCCTTGAAGAATCTTGCATCTTTAAGAAGATGGGATCAACTTTCCAGACCATCTGATGTCTATATGGGGCCTCCCAACTATCTAGCAATTCTTGCACCCTTTCCCCACTCACAGAGGACAAAATAAGACTGTAATTACTGAGAGGATTCAGTGAGTTGATTCTACTTATATTTTCTCTCCCAGGGGCAACTTTAAGCTGTGTTGACCAATTTCTCACTGGATGGGCTTATCAATGACCATCATCAAAGGCCTGCAAGTAGGCACATGCCCCATCTTCCCCTTGAAAGTCAGCCACCACACACTGCTGTATTCCTGAGTTGTTTTTTCTAATTGTAGGAGTCAATCAGCATGTTTCAAATGTTTCTTAATAGTAACTAAAGGGAAACTGTGAAAGTACACATTTGGCCTTGAAAACAATATTTCAGGGGCCAGGAGGCATTTAATTCACATCATATTGCAAGGGCACCACATGTTTTGACAGGCCCTGAGAGAGGTAATTCAATGAGCATCACTTTAATGATATATGATTTAGACAGCTATTTTTTTCCTTTTGTCCTCTCTGTGACCCTTCTCCTTCCCCCTTTCTTTTCAGTGCTGCCATAGACTTATTGTCACAAAGATGTCAAATCTATAGCCAATTGTGTCCTTGATCAGAAAACAATATGCAAAGGATAGAATTAAATGTGCAGATTGTTGTACAGTTTTCAAATTGAGACAAAGACAATTAACTCAATTCCTTAATTCTACTTGCTTGTGCAAGGCATAGGTTAGACAGGCAGGGCCAGATTTATCCCTGCTGAAAGCCCATTGAAACCAATGGAGTTTAACAGGAAGAAATTTTACTCACTACAGGGCTGTTTAAGAAGGTGGAGTAATGTGTTTTATCATTTAAAATTAGTTCAAATGCTGGACTGTGTGGACGGGTAGATCACATATTTAAATGTGAGAAGAAATTGTACGGCCCCTTGACATTCTTGCCTACCTCACTACTGAGAGCCAGAATGGCAATGTGTAAGGAACTGTGCACACACAGAACCAAAAGGCACCTTCTTATCTTAGAAAACTTAAAATCTTACTAGTAACAAAAAAGACATTCAGTTTGGTCTGCTTGAAATTCAAACAACTGTGATTCTCTCTCCCAACATGTGATGTCATTCAAAGCATGAAAAATTTGAGAGGTGACAAAAGAGCAGGAGAGGAGATCTTGAACTTGCAGAGATCTGTGAACTCTGTGGAGTTGAAACAACTGGCTTTCCTATCCTTTTGCAACTCCGTTACCATCTGTAAGGTACTACTAAACCTGTATAAAGATGGTGAATCAGGCCTCAGAGTGCAGGTTGGTCAGGAACCATCACATTCACACAAGTTTGCAGAGGGCCAGCACTCCTATGAAAACAAATCAACAGGCTCAGAAATGCCATGGTAAATAATACCATTATTATTTACTGGTTGAAAGGGCTTCTGGAAGGGACAGAGAGCAGTCACTTCTGGTGGATCTACCAAAAAGATAAGAGGAGCTTATAGATTATATCCTCAAAACTTTGGCTGCCATTTTCATTCTCTCTCTCTCTCTCTCTCTCTCTCTATATATATATATATATATAAGAAGGATGAATTGCTTATGTAACCCTGCACTTTTCTGCTTTGCAATTGGAGAAAGTATATGAGTAATTTAATGTTATATTCATCTTAGCAATGTATGAGTCCCCATAATTTAAATTACATTTCTCACCTGGTCATAGATAAAGAATTTTGAGACTATCATAGAATCGTAGAATACCAGGTTGGGCCTCAAGGATCATCTGGTCTTGCCTTTCTTGGCAAAAGCATGGTCTAGACAAGATGGACCAGCACCCTATCTAGCTGAATCTTAGAAGTGTCCAGTGCTGGAATTATCCCTATAGCCCACAGGAAAATGTCTGAGTGCTTCTTGAATGTTTACAAACTGATTTTTTAATTACTTTATTTAGTTATTTATTTAACCACCACTTGGGTAAATACATTTGCTAGTTCATACTGGGTTGGTTGACACATGTAGCTATCAGTGAAACAACAGGCAGTAGCTGTAGGAATCTGTGTGAAGAGCATGTTGAGGGACAGACAAGAAAATAATTTTTTGCAATTTGTCATGTTCCACAGCTGTGCTTCTTGTCTTTGGCCTGATCTAGCTCTCAAAATGCTTCCTTCACTCTGTGGCCAGAGCTAGCTGTGAATCAAGGGTGAAAAATAGCTGCAGTAGAGTAGGACTATGACATATGGGGGAAAAAAAATAAAAAAAAATAATAAAAAAAGGGTCTTTGGGGAAAAAGGAGAAACAGACTTGTGGAAAGTTTTGGAGATTACACTGGAAAACCTCAGCTGAGTTTAGGACCAATGTTTCAATGCTTGGTAGGACATGTAGAGTTTTGAAAAATTTGCTTTTTATATCAGGAGATAATATCTTAATTTATCTGTCTTCATTCCTGGATATAGCAGATTGAGTATTTGTGTCTGAAGTTACCTCACCTCTCCCTGCGCCACTGCAAGTGAGATTGTTACACTCCATTGACTGTGCCAAATAGTTCTCCTTTAATGAAGAAAAGAGCCTAAGCTGACACCTGCATCAGACACACTTATTTATTTAGATGAATCTCATTTCTAATCTAAAGGCTTTCCAAGTGTTGGCTATTTGATAGACATATCTCCAGACAGAACTTCCTCTCACGTGCTAGACACTTGACGTAGGATGGCAGCAGTTGCCACTTTGACAGCCAGTTGGCATTGGTGCAGCAGTTATCTGCTCTGGAGGTACCTGTCTTCCTTAGCTATAAGGAGGTCTAAACCCCCAAAAGACCACTAACTGCTTAACTTTATCATTTCTAACACTAGATGATGTAAATGACATAATTGTCATTTTTATATTTTCAGAAGCCATTGTGCTGGGAGCTATTCCTACAGTTGTGTTTAGCAGCACGAAGATCAAGGTTCCTGCTAAGAAGGGAGACAAACAGGGATTGTTCTTACACAGTCTCGCTGATCAAGGGCCATACCTGCTCTGCATCTATAGTGCCTACAGAAGTGTAGGATCATGGTCTACAAAATAGAGATACAATCTCAACGCAGAGTGCAAGAGGGCAGTCAAACCATGATTTTAAAATCTGCAGATAGATTTGTCTGGTCACAGGGGAGTTATAGATTAACTATAAAAAATATGCAGCCAATATCAACTTTTTTGGTATAAATTAATGCTATATTCAGTTATCAAGAAAGCTGGGGTAAATTTTAGTCCATTATCTTGCTGTGAAAGTGTGTGGACACTTCAGGCTGGTTTTTATAATCATTCCCGTCATCTTCATGAAGCAAATGAGCACTAGAGAGGAAAGAACTGAATTGTGCAAAAACATTCAAGGCACAGGCTTTGGGAAAGGAGGAAAACAGCTGTTCTTCATAACTCGTGGGTTTCACCTGCAGGAAAGGATGTGGAATCTGCACCTTCTTGGGTAATTAATGATGTATGAGGAGCCAGAGATCATAGGCAAATTTTTGTGTTCTGAAAATAAGACAGAGACCTTCCACTTCTGCACTTCTGCACCTTGTTCTCCCGCCAAAGCAACAGAGGCTGTATCAGTCCTGTGGTAGACACCCTGTTGTAACTGTGCTGTTTTCAGAACATTTCCTTGGGAGAAAAAAATAAAAGAAAATTAAGGGCAATTAATATCTCTATAAAATTATAAGTATCTTCCCTGTTATTTACTGTGCTTCTCCATGTAACCTTCTCAGCCTTGATTACAATTTTAAATCATTTTTTCAGTGATACTCATATCTTTACTGACCTCTGAAAATATGATACACTAATCCACATTTAAAATAAGCTTCCAAGTATCCAGGGAGTACTGGGACATTATACCCATGCACTTCTGCTGGGCTAGATTATGGCTTTGATGGCATCAAGGCAATTAATAGTTTCAATATCTAGATACAAAATGCTCTTGCCTTGTATATCAGTTCACAAGATAATCACTGTAGGGACCCATAAAACCTTATTGTTTGTAGAAGCCAAATTAATGATGCAAAAGGTACCGGCACATGTGATTGCATCACTATTGGTACATTTCAGTGTAGTTGGACTAAGATCAAATAAAGGGCACCTCATATCCACCAATTCTCACAAGGCTGGATTTTTTTATTAACATCTCTGTTTATATAAAAAAAAATAAATATTTAAATGGTAGGGGCAGAATCTAAAAATTTTCTTCTTTTCCCCAACTGTTTGAAACAAAT
>NW_020799142.1:31396565-31415314 GCF_003259725.1 Athene cunicularia
TCTGTTGCTCTTGCTAGGAACATCCTCACCCTTAGGTTCATCTGCCACGTTCTTCCTGGAGGCTTACGAGGTTATCCTCCTTCGCTCAGGACCTCGATGATGGCATTACCTCTTGAATGTACATTATTGCATCAACACCTTCAATGAGTTTCTCCCACTGTAGTTGCAACAAAATTCTTGATGTGCTCTTTCATGCCTAAATGACAGTTCCTCATACATGGCACATACATTCTGCACACAGAAAGTGTAAAAAAAAAAAAGAAAAGCATCCTTTAGTTTTAGGCCCCACCAACAGTCCCTTTGAAATCCGTGAGATGTGTTCAAACAGGTAAAGTTTCCTTCACTGGGAGAGACAACAGTAAAGAGTGGCATTCCCGTGACTTTGGAAAGATGTCTATTAGGTGAAATACTGTATAACTCTTACTGGGATGGAAACCATAATGATTCCTTTGTAACTAACAATCTGTTTAAATAAATACTGCTATTCCAGTTTCGCTCTACATGAGTGCATTTCTCCATGTACTGTACAACAGCTACTGTGCTATGATAGGTGTTTCAAGAACTGGTAAATTCACTTTTAGTAAGATTAAGTCAATAACCTGCTAATGAAGGCTCTAAATCATGAATAAGTAGCACTTTGTACTAATTTAAAGGGTCTAATTCATACATAGAGGTACTGACAATGTACTTACTCCAGTATCCACTAAAGGCAACTTAAACATAAATTATGAGCCAATTTGTTGTGGAAATTAAAATAAAAACTGAAATGATTTTACAATGATAGTTTAATGTGTCTGCTTATATTTCTGTATATGCATGTATATATATATATACAAACATGGACACACTCACACACCACATCCATATTGCTAAAATGTAAAATATAATACAGAAAAATCATCCGATACACAAGTCTCTTATGAACACTCAAAGCTAAGGGGCAGAAGATTCATTCAGGTCTAGTTAACCAGCATCTTGCTATCCAGCTAGTGCTATAAGAGAAGTCTGTCTCATCTGTTGGTTTTCAACAACAGGAAGGTTTTGATCCATCTGTCACACAATTCCTCCCATTTCTATTTGGAGAAATATGCAATCTGTTCCATTAATAAAATGTCGCAAGTAGTTTCCTCCTTCCATGCATCTCTAAACCCACTTGACAGGTGGATATTTTGACCTGTACATGGTGCAAAGCATTGAGTCATTTTAGTAAGTGTATGTCTCCACAAAGAAAAGAAAGATAGACACTAATTAAAACCTGGGTAAGTCATCTGGAAGACTGGTAGCACACTCTGGCATTTGTTAACACAATACAAAAGTCACTAATTATAGTAGTATTGTTAGTGCCATTGAAGTTATAACAGCCTGTCAAAGGAACCATTATAAACCACTATATTCAGGTGTTCATAACGACAACCATAAAAATTAAAACAAAGCTGAATTTTGGCATACATGATCTTGGTTTGCAGCACTTTTTTACTTTAGCAAACCGGGAGGGAGGTGCTTGTGGCTGCACGTATTTATATCTAACTTTGGTGTTTTAAAAACCTTACTTTGAAAACCACTTATGAAATAAGTGGTTATTTAATTAATAAATACTTTGGGTTTAAAAAAGTGCCAGTTTAAATCCTGTTCCATCTGTTTACCATAATCCAAGCCATACATCTTCTGTTTGGTCAGGTACTTAAATACTCTGAGATTAGTATCTCTAAGCAGTTGAGAAATTTGACAGAAATAGTCACTGGGAAAGGTACCAGTTTAAATACTTTTGTGCATCTGGTTATTAATTCCTCAGTTCTTCAGGTCCTTTCTTCAAAACACCACTTATAAGACTGAGCATCTTCTTGTCTCCTTTTTGTCCATATGCACTGTCAGCTACTTGGGGTAGAAGGTGTTCTTTGCTGGTGTTTATACACTGCTTGCTGCAGTGGGATTTCAAGTCTCAGTCGGATAGAGCACAAAGGAAAGAAAACACCATATGAAGTTATGTTTGCAAATATTCCTTGTAGTGGTGGGTTTTTTTAGGGTTTTACAGGAAATCAATTACTCCTGTATCTCTGCTAAAATGGGCCAATTCAACAACAGCTGGCAAAATTAAAAATCCCAGCCCTTAATTTCACATGACATGTTAGTTCATAGACTTAATGAAAGAAAACTGTTTAC
The DNA here is from genome assembly GCF_003259725.1 of Athene cunicularia. Classification (NCBI taxonomy): domain Eukaryota; kingdom Metazoa; phylum Chordata; class Aves; order Strigiformes; family Strigidae; genus Athene; species Athene cunicularia. The sequence goes on from NW_020799142.1 coordinate 31,398,726, forward strand.
TTGTTATACTTATACCTACATTAGAATGATTAGATCCCATAAATTATGTAGGACACCATTAATAAGTTTCATTATGCATCAGATTACAATGTCCTCGTTCCAGCAGCAGTCTCCGATTAATTACATAGCAATCACCGCAGAGCTGACATTTCTAGAGATGGGGGATTACCTGAGTGCCCCTTGGTGCAAGCAGTCATTAATATGATGGTACAAGGATTTGGGATAACAAATCACCCCTGGCTAGAACAGACCTGAACTCATTAAAGTTTAAAAGTCATATGGATTTAAAAAAAAAAAAAAAAAAAAAAAAAAGTAAACACAGGGGGGATTTGCCTGATAATAGTACCTTGGGTTTTTCTTTATCCAAATAAATCTGCTTGTGGCAAAAATGCAAGAAAATAACAATGCTACTTAATAAGATACACTGAGGAAGTATAAAACACTTGACTTCAGGTCAATTTTCTCATCCGACATTTTCACTGTTTTTCTTCCCTCCCTCCCTTCATACAAATAAAGAGAAGAACAACTCTTCCTCACACGTTTTGGACAATCCAAAATCCAGAGTTAAGAAACAGCCTGGGTCAGGCTCATTATGCCTGTGCCATCTTTGTTATGTACATCATATAAATCATCCTGATTCTTAGCCTAAATGACATCAGCTGGCTTGCATCCACTCGATACCTAGGCTATGGGATCGGAAGCACACTGCTGGTTCATGTCTGCATTTGCCAGACAAGGGAGCTAATTTGTTCGTTCTAGATCAAAGCCAGTCTGAACTAACACATATGGGTAATTTTCACACTGGACCACTGAAGTGAAACAGGAGTGCAGATTAATTCAGTGTTGTGGCATGTACCTGCGATGTTCTCATGATGTAAAACCTGTGTCAAATTTCTTTTATTTAAGGAACGTATTAGGGTGTAGAAAATCAAATCTTCTCTGTTGGGCTTTGTGGAATATTACAGTGAAACTCAGAAGACTGAGTATTTTTTATGTTCATGGTGAAAATAGAAAGTGAAAAAGAAGGAGGTAAATAAATATGAAGTAGGTAAGAAATTTGCTGAAAGAAGGATTTGTCTTTCTTGTGATCCCAGAAAAATAAAATGAAGATCTTACTCGTTGGAAACTGCATGCATGGGGAATCAAGAGTGAGGTACCTTTATATAGCAGATTAGTTCTCTGGTAAGCAATTTCATCCTCTGGGAATACTTATTTCCCCTCATAACTGAATAATGCTCTAGTAATGAGTTAAGTGGAACAACTTAAAGTTAGTGACTGAACAGAGACGATAGTTCACCTTTTTATCTTCCTAGTGCAGTTTGCATCTATCTGAGCCACTCTATTATTATGGTATCAAGAACTGCCAGCTCCATTTGTGTAAACAGTCTCTTCCTCTGCACTAGCCAACAGGTAGAATCAAGGCCTTTCCACTCTGTCTCATCTGGGGAGAAGAAGGAATTAGAAATGTCTGCTACCCTATCACAACAGTTAGACCTCATGAATAAAGAAGAACCTTACCTATATTTGATTATACATCTAGATTCAGATCTGTCTTATCATTTCTTACACTGGTCTGTGATATTTGGAAACACAGAGCCTGTTGACAGCAAAGGCAGATAGTGATCCTGCATTAGAAAAGAGTATTGATTTACTCTCGGTCCTGGGAAAACTCTCACCATCTCCAATGAGACTCAGCTGAGATGCCCTGAGTGTTCTCACCTAAATTCTTCAGGAAAGAAAACTGCCACATCAAACTTAAACTAGACACTGAGGTTGAAATTGCCAGGGAAACAGACATATTTCAGGATGCTGAAATGCTGCCAGGACATTTACTCCAAAACATGTATTTCTTGAGAGATTTTTACATAACCCTTTACTTTCCAGAATCTTTGTCTCCATGCATCTCCACAGATCGCTGCCTTTGCATGTTGTTCAGGGGTAGTGAATTAATACGACCCCAAAAGAAGCATAAGAACATATGAGCAGTAACTTTATTCCTTCAGAGCCCTATTTTTATATAATGCAGCCAACTGAATGAGGAAACATATCTCTAAATGTGTTTGGGTGTTAACATCTGCCACTTGGTAGAATATCAGGAAGTGTGTCCTATACACACATCGGACAAGGAGCTCTTCATATTTGTTCTCTCTGGTTTTTAAGAGAAGCCCTCTTAAAATACAGGATGTTCCTGATATTTTAAAATTTTTTGATTTTTTAAAATTCTTTAGATATTCCTATTTGTGACCTTTAAACATCCCTCAAATGTTTTAAAGGCTCTTTTACACCATGTTTGAAGTGGAACTGATTCAGGAAGAGAGGTTTCTAGACAAGAAGTTATTGAAACATATTAATGTTCATCTCAAATACAAATGCTTAATTTTATAAAGTGTTGGTGTGGACACAGAGGTAATCTGAAGCAGGGTCTGACTCACAGTCCCCTGAGAAGTCTCTGTCAAGGAAAAGAGTTGGAGCCTGGCCCTACTCAAACAGCTTTCCACCCGCTGGATACAGGAAACCAGGGTGTCCTTTAGCATGCTCGAAAATTGCTAATTTCATGAATATAGGTTCAAACAATACTTATTTTCAAATTGTCCTCTTCATAAAACATAAATAATTTCACAAAACTGCATTCATATGCCCTTTCTGAGGCTACAGAGAAGCCGCCAGCGGCATGGACTTTCCTTCCTCCACAGTTTTAATAGAAAACAGTGTCAAACACAAACAAAGCAGACAGCAAACAAGCCTGTAAAGCCTCAGGATGAAAACATCCTAGGTTAATAGTAATGTTTGTCAAGGATACCAGACTTGTTGAAAAACAAGGATCTGCCCTACGCAAAAACTCCTTGCCCAACATACCCTGCACCAGCTTGCTGCAGCTTAATCTATCCCCTTGTTTTTGCTTTCATCTTCATTCTTTCCCTTCGTCTTGCACTTTATCACAGCTAAATCAAAAGCATTTTTCTTCCAAATAAAAACCCTAACAGTAGCTCCTAGCTAGTCAGTACACTTTACAACTTCGATGCTAGCCTGGTTTTATAAGAATGGTGTGCCATTCTTGCTCTCCCATTGAACTCCCAGACTGTGTGGGATAGTGCTTTCCGGTGCAAGACCAGATCTAGGCAATCCTGCATTGCCTGGTCCTTTGTAGTGGGTAATGGGTGAGGTTGCTGAGCATAATTTCCCATCACAGAGCCTCTCTGGGAGCCCAGAGTGCAGGTGAGAAGTGCTATACACTGTAAACTCCCTTCTTTTGCCTCTCCATGGGTATTTCATGTTTTCTCCATGTTAATATGAGAGAAGCAGGTTTCCTTACATCCTGTCAGACACTGACATTGAGTGTAAGTAAAAAATATTCCTGTTATGTCTAACAGGTGATGCTGCCAGCCTCATGGATTGTTATGGTACTTGTAGTTTAGTGGCAATTACATTTCTGAGACAAACAGCTCCACTATCTATCTCTGTTTCTATATCCCCACATTGAAAGGGGTCTCAAAGCAAGCTTGATACCTAAATTTTCGTATCTCCATTGGGCACATGTAATTGCTGACTTTACTACATGATTCTGTCTTGCTGTGTCTGTTAAGATTTCAGCTTTATTCCTTCAGTTTCCCCCTGCTGCCTTCACTTCTTACTCCAACTCTCGAGCCTGTATCAAACATTCTTTCACACCCTTTTTTTTTTTAATTAATTTTTGACAGATCCTGCCTTCTGTGCATTTTTATTATGTCGCCTGGAAATTGACCTCTCCACAAAACAATGAACAAGGACATAGTCCTAGCAAAAAGAAATGCAGTAGTGACCCTGCACTTACAGGAATAGATGTGAACTACAGAGGGAGACCTTTGAACTCATCCATAGATTGAAATTTGTCCTTTGATAGTTAGATATGTCATTATAAGAAAAAATTTCAAAGGCAAAATTTGACCCAAGGACATCGTAGCTTTTATGTTTTGAGAAGAAAACCCAAAGGAAGAACCAAAATGGCCCAGCAGTGACAGTGTTGGTCAAGTCTGCAGTTGCATCCTACCTCTATTCAAACACTGACAATGTTAAGCAGGTCACCTGATTAATCTTTTTGTGCCTATATACATATTTTTTTTCCCTATATGATGGAAAAGAAAGCATAAGGTTTGCTCAAAAAAAAATATGTTTTCCCTGGCTGACAGCACAGAATCTGTTGTACCGTCTTCTAGCATAAACCAAGGATAACAGCACTCCCCTGTCTCTCAGGGGTGTTGTGGAGATAAACACATTAAAGACCATGAGGTGCTCACCTCTCAGATAAGTATTTTAGGCAGTGCCTGAAGAATTCCCAAATGTTTGCTTTCCTAAGCTGTGTGAAATTACTGGGCCTAATGCTTCCTGCTGTACGATGTCTTAACATTTGCTCCTGCTCAAATGAAATGGGAGTAAACTACTGTCTGTTGGATGGCATAGTATTTTACGCCATCCCCCTGAGGACACTCTCTGTGTCCATGGCAGTGTGTGATACAATAGTGCAGTAAAAGTGATGATAAAGAAAGCATACCCATGAGAAAAAGGCTTATCACTGCTTCTTACTTGGACTCAGAGAAATCACTAACAGATTCCTCCAGAGAAGCAATATGGGATTTAAAGACATTTGTGTGATGTAAGCTTGAAAGGATCAGAGATGACATCTTCATTGCTTCGATTTTCATTAGCTGCAGGTCATTAAACAGGCATTTGCGGTCTAATTCTGTATGCATAAAACAACTGAAATATTCATTACACACAAAATGAGTGAAAATACATTCCAATCATTTTTGCATGTGATATTTTTAAGATACAGATGACCAAAGGTCTTTCTCTTGCCTCCTTCTCCCATTACTATACTGACATACAACAGTATTTATAGCCAAGCCTAGTAAGTGTCACTACTAAGTTCCTTTTTCTCTCTTGTGATGTAAGAGGCTTTCCAAAGAATAGCTGTATCTCACTCACAAGAAAGGGCACCCAGGCAATGTGCGGATGGAACTCTTACTCAACCCTCCTTGTTGGGCTGCTTGGTGCTAGGTATGATTCTACCCACATCCCCTGAGCCATACACCCATCTGTGGAGATAAGGACTGATAACGTTAAGGTGCCCCCTTAACAAGCCTGGCTTCTGCCCCTCTTGATTGCTCTGAGAAGGTTATAACAGCTCATCATCTCCTGATGGCCTGCCACACCTGTGCCTGGGATGTGGTCAGCTGGAACAATAACAGAGTTGCACATTCATGGAGTTCTTGTGCAACTACTGGAAGGCACCAGAATACTTCATATCTGACAAAAGTTAATTATCTTGGATCCTATAAACTGCGACCACCAGAGAGACCCTTTGAGCATTCCTGGATGGCAGCGGGCCTGTGACCAGCATCTCCCCTGAGCTGAGACCCTCTCAGGTACCAAAACCCTTAAGGTGTCATCTGCTCCAGACAGAAGGCCAGGGCGAAGTCCACCCGCTCGAGTCTCAGTTATCGCCTGTTAAGGAATGCCAAGGCATTGGGATTATTTGCTCTACACTCAAGAGGGAAATATTTCTTTGAGCTAGCTTCTATTTCACCCGTTCTTTCTCTGCTTATTGGTGCATGGGTACATACTTTTGTTTCTCTGTGTGTGTCCAGTTTGTGTGCATTCCACTGGATCCAAATACTTTTTTTTCTGTGTGTTTGTCCAGTTTGTGTGCATTCCACTGGATCCAAATACTTATATTTATGTATGTTTGTCCGTTCTGTGTATGCACAAGTATATATGTATAAATTAAGGTACTGTTAAGTAAATTACTGTGAATCTTGTAATTTTAGAATCTGTAAATAAGTCGCTTTTCTTTCTTTCAACATTTCTGAATGATTTTGTAATGATAAATTGCTGTAGTTATTAATAAATCTAGATTTCTTACTAAATCTTATGTTGATACTTTCATCCACAACAGGCAATGGTAAGGTTTCAAAATCAATCTCTGAGACATCAAGAAATACATTTACATGTATATACATGTGAGGCAAATTCAATTCCCTTGTACTCTTACACTACAACTGCAAGCCAAATAACCCTTCACCATTTCTTTCCATGTGATTCTTGCCTCAGTCAGTCCAGCTGTAAGCAAAGGAAAGTGAAAATTTATAATGCTTAAAGATTTAGTATTAGTGCTACAACTTCCAGCTTTGATAATCAGGACCAGAAAAAGCATGTATGGTAGTAGGGCACTCAGAAAAATAATAATAATAATAAAAAGTAAAAAACCCTCTTGCAAACAACATATTTATGATAATCAGTTTTCCTCCAGAGTAGCACATGGAAAAGGCAGAGCTGATGAAGCCTGATTGCCTACTGAGAGCTACAGACCTTGCACAACAAAGTTAGATCCAGTTTGCAGAGCTGTCAGTCTGGCAGCAGTAGCAGAAGTTTGTCATGAGGAAGGGAGTGGTATAAATAAAGAGCTTCTGGGTCTCTAATCTCAGGCAGAAATAAGCTCCTTGGGCCAATATCTTTTAAAAAAAATATCAGCTAAAGTTAGCAAGTGAAACCTCCATTTAAGCAATTAAAGTGCTAAGCTTTCAAAAAGAATTGAACATGTACAGAGCCACTTCAGTAGGAAATTTCTGTGTGTAGTAGCTGCATAAATCACAGTTTTGTTTGGTGGATGGATGCTGGAATATGCTAAAAATGTCTTCACAATGAGAAAAGGACCTGAAACTTTTTGTTTTGTTTTGTTTTGTTTTTTCCCCAGAGACAGCAATACCAGTCAATAGCAAAGATGATTCCTGCAGTCTGCCTCGTGGAGCTCTCTTGTGCTGCAGAAAGCTGTCTTTCAAAGGACTTTCTTAGTGGAACTGAAGCCCCTTAACCTTTCTGGGACATAGTTTCTCATCTGCAAGCAGTTTCATCCCGTCACTATGGCTTTACAAATTAAGAATTCACTGAGAGTCTTCAGGCCTTCTGACACCTGAAACATAAGACAATAAAAACAGGAGGGAACAATCTAGTGGTGAGAAAGTGATGGTGGTACTTTGCCCAAGAAATGCTAGATAAAGGATGACCTCTGTAAAACTGGTGTAGCTCAAATAGCAGTGAGAAACCTTTTAGCACTCAGTGTGTTGTAACCTGCTCAAAGGCAGATTTGAAGTTCAGGAACTTAGGAAATAAGAATCTTATTAATTCAATGCTTAAAATATCCAAGACCAACAATATTTTCTGGTTCCTATCTAATAGGCCTTCTGTAGTCAAAATATGTAATTTTAAAAGCCATTAGTTGGAATGTATTAGATATTGTTGAGGAAAGGAGAGAAATGGAAAAGAATATGTTTTCCAAGTCTTTATCCTGAAATGTTTTAAATAAAGGAACATGGAAGAAACCAAGCAATTCCTTCCTGTCCTCCTGTGAAAACAAAACAAAACAAAACAAAACAAAACAAAACAAAACAAAACAAAACAACACAACAAAACACAACAACAAACCCCAACAAAACAACAACAACAACAACAAAAACACACACAAAAAAAAAACCCACACCACCACAAAATAACAGCCCACCCCTAGGCCAAGCCAAAACACAAGCTAAATTTAAATGGAATAGACAAATTAAGAGAAAAAAAAAATATGTCATCTTCCCAGAAAGTATTGTGCTAGGAAAACATCAGGAAGAAAATGACACGCATTTCCGTACTGCATAGCACATAGCTGTGATTTTGCTGTGAGGCAGAAAGGACTTGGAGCCTATACAAAGCATGTAAGGACATCAAAGCATATTTCAGCATCCAAATCAAAAGTGATCCCTCTCAGTGTCAGCTGGCATTTGGGTAAGCATCAGAAAGCCAAAAAGGTGAAAAAAAAAAAAAAGAGCAGCAGTGGCAGAGTTTTCTAGTCATTCCTAGTGGAATATATGACAATATTTTACTTGGGGTACTGGCCAAGCAAAGGCATTTTTCTCCTGTAGGAAATGTTTCCTGTCTATTCCTTCTGCACTAAAATATAAACCCACATATAAAAATATTGCCTTACATAGCAGCAATACCAAAGCTTCAACTAGAAATAATGCCTTGGTTCCAGTTGGAAATATGGAGAAGACCACAAAATCTATCCTGGTGAAATAACCAAGTATGATAATACCAAAGTGAAGGCAGACGCTGCATCCTGAGATGTGTCCAGTGGTACTACTGTCTGCAACCTGTCCTTATAGCGTAGTAAAGTGTTTTTCAGAGAGCAATCCCTCAAACGCTTAAGATGAAGCTGGGTATATTCATTTAGGGATGATGAAAACAACAAAAGTCATAACAAAAATCCTTTGGCAGGTTGCTATTAGCTGAAGGGCTCTGTCTTTAATTGGTATAAATAATTAACCAGCACTGTGCATGGACGACTAAGCAGGATAATAGAGATGTTTCCTTTTGAGGTCGAGATTATATCCTTTGTAATACCAAATAAACCAGGCAGCTTGTAGGAGCAGGTTGCTTCTTACTGAATTGGACTGGAAATGTTCACAAATCATACTCTGCTAACCAAGACCCTCAGGGCAAATTTTCAAGAATGGCTGTGGTTTCCAGGGGAGGAAAATAGAAGTCTGCTCAGCCTGTGTTTTCAGGACAGGTTATCAGCACAGCATATAAATATTTCCAAACTAAAATGGATGCCTAATCTGGAATTTTCCTGTAATCTGCAGGTAAACACTGTATGTAGTGCAATTTAAAAATAAAATGTTTATAAAAAGATCACAAGGCAGTCAAAAAAAAAAAAAAAAATCTGCCTTGCATTATGTATAGCTCAGCTGGTTGGGATTGTATGAATCTTGTATAAAAGAAACCAATCTGGTCGAGAGGATTTCCTGTAGTAGTTAGTTTTAAAAATATAGCAACTCTGATTTGTGAAACACAGATAGAGCAGGGACCTCAAGCCAGACTCTGATATATTCCTTCAGGCTCCATCCGCACAGCTGTACCAGGGTCTGCTTCCCTGACTGTCCTCCTCAGTACTGCATGTCCAGCTCAAGTGGCTGCAGAGAAAACCTTCATCACTTTATAACATGTAGGAATATTTTCCACATCTTGGAAAAGAGTGTTTGGCAAATTTTTTTTTTTAATCTCATTGAACTGTTTTGCAGCCTTTTGGATTTGAGCCTTCTGAACTGACCTTCTGACTCTGGGCAGAGCGTGTGTGCACACAGGAAACATGCACACATGTGTATTGCCATGTGTGACGGCTTCTTTGTTTTCCAGGTGAAGAAAAGACACTGAATCAATGTCATTTAATATGCTGAATTAACAGTTCCAGCGGCAGTTACTAAAACATAAGGTTTTACTTCAGAGAGACCTCACTCTTTTCAAAAAGAAAGCAATATGTGAGCAATCTGTGATATTTATCATGACACTGAATTTCACCTTAATTTAACAGGATCTGCAGCCATTGAAAATTGATTATGTGCTCCTCATGCAAGAAATAATGGGAAAATAAGGCAGCTTCTGTGCTGTACCCAACTTATCCCAGGTAACTAGAGGCTTTTAGAAAGCAAGGTACTGCTCCTCAAGTCTCTGTGCCACCTCCACCAGGGTTTTGAGACTCCTGAGGGCTGCTCCAGATCTCGTTTGTGGCTTCCCTTTCTGTGTGAAGTTCATTGTGTTGCCAACCCCTCATGTTACGCACATGTAGAGGCTGGAAGATGAAGTTTCCTATAATGACTTATGTTTCAGTTTTGACCAGGCTATAAGGACGTGCCTCGTGCCTTTCTGTTGAAAGCAGAGATCATTCCTAGCTACCCAGATTTCCTTCGCTTTACTTGATGAGCAAAATGTCATTGGTTCCTTCACTGGCACTCTACAATTATGTAAATTAGCATGAATGCCTTCTGATCAGCACCTTTGCTCACAGCCTTACTTCCCTAATTAGAAGACTGGGTTATTTTCCAGCTTACTTGAATTCCTGTGGTACAGCTCCTAACTATAATTTTTCATGCATTACCTGGAAACTGTAATACTTTAACCATGTAATGTCAAAAAGAGCCAGTGCATCTTCTATGGATATTCATCCCTCTTTTTGACTTCTTCCCAGCAACACTGCTCCTCTTACCAGACTCTGGATGTGATCTTTTTCTTTGGCATTTCTCCATTGCTTACAGCTACAGAAATCTCAGAATGTTTTCTCCAGGCTGTACAAGGTGAGCTGCTAAACTCTCCATAAAAGTGCAACGTCACAAGAATGTGGAGTTTGAAGGGACTAAAAGAGGCCAATTTATTCTGTCTGCCACCAAAGTAACAAGACCAAGTGTATATATCTGAAGTGGTTTTGCTTTGACTGTTCTCAAGAACATCCAAAACCACAGACAGAGCAGTAGCCTGTAGACTGTTCTTATGTATCCTACACAAAAATATTGCATTTTCATTATTTTATTCCTTGTTGTGTTTGCTCCCAATCAGAATATTTTTAACCTTCTCTAAATAACTACAGAGACAAAATTATGGGATTTCTTTTTCCTATCACCCCCACCCCCCCAACTTTCTCTTCTTCAAGATTAAAAAAATGTTCCCTTACGTTCCCCATATCGGTAATGTGTTCTGAGTTCAGATCATTCTTCCAGCTTCTCAAATCAGCATGAATTCCGACTCTATCATACAGAGTACATGCTATAGGTTTTTTTCCACAGACCTTCTTGCTACTATTTATAAGGGCATTCATCACTGAAGTAATTCATAATAAAATTGAATAGTCTCTTGGAAGAGATTCCAATTAGACCTCTAGATGCAATATCTTCACATTCTGGCACTGCCATACTGATCTTATGTGCATCTGCATATAAGAATATGACTTTTTAAGAACAGTTTTGCACCTAAACTATACTTGAAATGTAACTATTTGCTCAGAGAATGTTACAAATGACCAAATATAAAGACATATTAAAATCAATATGCCTCACATCTATCATCTTCTCTGACTATGTAATGTAAGAGGAAGATTATTTGATGTTTTGCTAACTCAGCTACAATTGTTTTCTTACTTAACAGAAATAGAAATACATACTTTTTTTTTACAAAATTTTCTACAATTTCTTTGGCAAACCAGTGTTAATATTATCCAAAATTCCCTTTTTTTGCCTTTCAAGGGTACCCAGCATCTTTGACTTCCTTCAACCATCTAGACCTCCTTGTTTTCTGTAAGTTGTTACAAATAACAAATTTCAGTGCAGAGGTTGCTCTGGTTCGTTCCTTAATAATTGTAGAGATTATGATAATACATCATATGATTACATTCAGTCTTGAACATTAAACTGACAAAAATTATTGACCACTAAATCCTTCCATGAATGCTTTCTCTCCCTGAAAAATTGTCCTAATCCCTGTCCTTCATCTTTTCTTCTGACAGATTCTTCTTCCCATTGGTCACCCACTCACACATGTCTGATGTCCTCCATGAAGCTTTATACACAGAGCACTCTCTCTGAACCCACTCACGAGGCTTTACCTCCCTTCAGGTTTCCATCTAAGACACATTTTTGGGATGGTTCACACAAGAAACTGAGAAATGAATATTCACTTAAGGAAAAGATAGACAGAAGTTATGTTTACCAGTATCAACAGCAGCTTTTTGTCATTTTACCTAATAATGTACATTACATTTGCTGTAAATGTAACATATATCACACTGTTATTCAGAAGAAATTGAATTCTTGAAGCCAGTGCAACTTTAAAAGCTGCATTTTTTTGTTTATGAGACCTTTAGTATCTTGTCTTTCATAGTAGATTTTTAGAATGAGATTATTAACTAGCTAAACTGACTCATTTTGCAGTACTGCATGCACATTTCAGTTTGTTTACAGTATTTCTCATTGCACTTGAAATTATATTTTATCCACTGTTGACAAGACAACAAAGTATTTCTCTTTCTCTAGCTCAGCTTCTCTTTGGGGAAAAGAAAACCTAAACTCTCTGCTATTTCAGCATTTGCTGCTAAATGATCCTAACTGGCATGTGCCCAGAGGGGCTGCTAGTGCTCAGCAGTGCTATACCTAAGCAATTGCCTCATGGAACAAAATTTCCAGTCCCAGGTTAGATGTGTAATTTCCCCAACTATGAGTTTCCTGCTGAATCCAAGATTTCCCTCGTCGTAGCTGTCACCCACATCAGCACTTGCCAGGTCTCAATCCTTCCTGCGTTCTTGATCACTTTGTTGGTAAAGTGATCCATTTTCAGACACATCCCCTTAGCTTCACAAAATTCAGGCGCGCTGAACTGGCTGTCTGGAGACTCAGTGGTGTTACTAGAAATATCAAGAGGAACCAGAGTTTCAAGGTTCAATTGCTGATAACATCTAATTTCCTGAGAAAATAATGCTAAAGTCTCATTGAACTGTTTTGACTTCATTTATATCTCCTCTTGTTGTTCTCCTTCTTCCAACCTCTGTCACCCTGTCTGTCTATGGTTAAATGTCAAGCTTTTTGGTCCACAGACCTCCCTGACTTGAATCTTAGGAAAGTGAATTGTAGCATGGCTGAAAAGAATAATAAGTATATACAGCCATTCAAAAAGGCATGGACCTAATACTCCTCTAGGAGATAGTCTGCAAATGTCTGCCAGATGCAATGAATTGTCCATGATAAACCTTCCTAGTTATTAAAAGAGATTTCATCTATTTATTTATTTTTCTCCAGGGTAAAGGAACCATTATAAGAGTAACTTGTTTTTGTAGTTTAATGCTTTCATTGTTGATGTTACTTACAACCTGAAGCCACTACGATGACTCACATGCTCTCAGATTTCAAACACTATAAATGTACTAAAACTTGGTACATATCAGTCTCATTGCACACCTCACAAAAAAGACCCCAAGCAACCACCACAAGAGAAAAAAAAAAAAAAAAAAAGAATAAAACCAAAGAGAGTGAATGGTCCTTTATGACTCCAGCAGTTAAATTCATAGGATCACAGGATCAAAACTTAAAATGCTTTTTAGTGATGTAATTGCTCTTTTATAGGCCTGGATAATCTTGTTATGGAGAACAAGCGCAGCAATATAGTCTTACTGTGGAAGGACTTGGATTTCTCAACATATATTGAGCAGCGTGGCCAGCTGGTTATTTTCTGTAAAATTATAGGGGTGTTCTGTGAAAGTGTCTATTGGCTTAATGCTTTTTTTCTTTTTTCTTTTTTCTTTCTTTTTTTTTCTTTTTTTTTTTTTTTTTTTTTTTTTTCTTTTTTTCTTATAATGAAGCTTTTTCAAACAAACTTTCAACACAAGACATCAAATGTGTAATCCCTGATCTGACTGAGCAAGAACGAGAAAATCCTCAGACAAAAAAAAAAAAAAACAACAAAAAAAACCAAAACAAAACAAAAGCAGAATAGTTGGGTTAGAAACTTTGGAAAGATATTTCCAAATGTTCATATGGTTGACTTCAAGTGCTTCAGGATCATAGTATGTATGAATGGTACAATTCATAGAACCCAAACTAAAAACCTAAAAGTAAGAAATTTAGACATCTTCACTCACTCACTCACTAACTCACTCACTCACTCACTCATTCACTCACTCACTCACTCACTCACTCTCATTCTGCTCCTCATGTTTTAGTCCATTTATTGGAAACCTAGATGGCTTCTTGACTAGCAGAAAGTGGGCTATTTTTCAGTGAACAGGTGCAGTGTTTAAAAAATGTTATTGATTTATCATCATGTTCATCACAAATTACACATTACCAAATGAAAAAAAAAAAAAAATCATAAATCTAGTGGAGATCTAATTGCTTGTCTGTAATGTAATAGTGCAGTGAAAAGATTTCCTGGACAAATGTCTGGCTTGCTTTGCTATAGGTATCTCCCTGCTTGCTCTGATCCTCAATTTAAGCAAAAAGATATCACCACTCTAGTTCCATCACCTGGTTTGTATGGTAGATCACTCTTGCTTGTAATGGGGTAAGTTTTGTGACTGTCTGGCACAGCGTTCTACTGAGCTGCACTATGAACACTGAGTAATATCTCTGCCATACAGGGTATCACTTCATCCTAAGCAGTAAAGATGACAATGAGGTTTATTGGTTTATTTTATTAGTGAAAATAAAACTGTGGTCTGCACAAGCGAGAGTTTTAGTGTTATCCTGCTGGCATCCTAAGCAAGGGAAAAGATGTCATGGTCTGAAAAAAACAAGAGTAATCTTTGCTGTTCATTGCAATAATGTCCTTTTTTTGGGTCATGATTTAAACCTTGCCAGCAGCCAAAGACCACACAGCCACTCGCTCACCCTCTCCCACCCAGGGGATGGGGGGAGAGAATTGAAGGGGTAACAGTAAGGAGACGTATAGGTTGACATGAAAATTTTTTAATAATTGAAATAAAATAAAGCCATAATAACAATAATAGAAAGTACAAATGGGTAATGCACAATGTGATTGTTCACCACCTGCTGAATGATACCTGGTCTGTTCCTGGCTAGAGATCCTGGAGAAGCTAAGATCCTAAAACCACAATCCTGGAAGTGAGAGAGAACGGCCTCTTCCCATCCACTCCTCCTTTATATCCTGAGCATGATGTTACAAGATATGGAAAATTTCATTGGCCAGTTTGGGTCTGGTGCCCTGGACATGTTCCCTCCCAGCTTCTTGTACACTTGCACACGGGCAGGACATGGGGAGCTGGAGAGTCCTTGATCTCTGAGCAACAACTGAACACATCAGTGTGTTACCAGCATTCTTCTCATCCCAAATCCCGTCCTGAACCCAAAGCACAGCACTGTTCTAGCCACTGAGAGGAAAAATTAACTCTACCCCAGCTAAAACCAGCACAGTTTGAAGCAGTGGAGTTGGTTGGGTAATACAGTGTAACTAACCTCCTCAGACTCGCGATGTGCAAACCAGACATAAAGATTATCACAATGTGCTGGGTTTGTGTGGCGGGGTTTTTGGTAGTGAGGGAAGAGAATACAACAGTGGCTCCTGGAGAAGCTTCTGGAAGCTCCCCCAGCTCCAAGTTGGATTCGCCTTTGGCCAAGGCTGAGCCAATTAACCATGGTGGCTGCACCTCTGTGGTAAAGTATTTAAGAAGGGGAATCTGAGAAGAGGAGTTGGACTTGTGAGGAGGAGTTACAAGAAGAATACCTCTGTGATCTCCTAGATCAGTGGAAGAAATGAGGAGGAAGGGGGGAGGTGAGTCAGAGCAGAGACCCCCTGTATCCTGTGGTGAGACAGCAGGGCCACCCCCCTGCCACCGATGAAGGTCACTGGAGGAGCAGAGGCTGACCTGCAATCTGCAGACTGTGGAGGAACCCACACCAAATCAGGGAGCTGTGGTTAAAGGAGGTCGGGACTCTGAGGGGAGAAGAAGCCCCCGCTGTTGTAGTGTGGCACTGGGAGGACTGGAACATGTGGTGATGACCCATGGCCGAGCGTCTCAGGAAATGCCGTGGCCTGTGAGAAGAGCTCACACCAGAGAGGGTTCATGAAGGACTGTCTCTAGGGAGAGGGGAGCAAGGGAATAATGCGTGGGGTGCCATGCCCTGAGGAGGAAGGAGCAGTGGACGGGCCATAACCCTCCCATTCCCTGCCCGTGCACCACTGGAGAAGGAGGTAGAGAGATAGGGAACAAAATTGAGCCCAGGAAAAATGGGGGATAGGGAAAAGTGTTTTAAAGATGTTGTAATGCTTCTCACTGTCTCAGTCTGTCTTTTAAGTGCTGCTGGTGGTGGTGTCAGTGTTTGAATCAAAGTGATGTTCTTCATTTTTCTTCCTCTAACAAGTCTGTCTTTTGCCCATGACCACAATGGGTGAGTCATTCCTCTCTCTATTTATGTCGATTCCTGAGCCTTTTACTTTATTTCTTCTTCCCATTCCTGAGAAGGGAAAGGGGTGAGTGGACAGCTGTGTGGTGCTCAGTTTCCCTCTGGGTTCAAACAACAGTCCTTTTTGTTACCCAAACTGGGCTCAAACCATGACAATTTATTTTGTAGTAAACTGAGAAATATTGATAAAAGGGCTATGTGAAAGGTCTTTAAGTCTATTGCCATTTTTATTATCCTTATTTTGCTCGTTATCTGATGCCAGTCATGTGAATATTTTCTTATTAAAGTAAAAGTTTTAATATATGACTGTTACACCTGCTACCAATAACATTACTATAAATGAAAGAACTGTGAACATCTGGAATGAAATGCTGTATCCTTTCAAATCTACATTATTTTCTATTATATTAGTGGCTCTTCCACTTTAAATGAAGGAAGACTATCTTTCTTGCTCTGCACCAATCATGCAATGTCTTTAGTTGGGTATTATTAGGTGTAGGGTAACGCCTGGAGGCTGTGAGCACATTTAAACATATACTTAGTGACACTCTGGTGAGCTTATGAAAGAAAGACAAGTAAGAGAAGAAGCAGGCACAGTAGAACAGAAATCCTGAGGTTCTCAATCTAATACCAGTTCTGTACACACACACACACACCCACAACCCAAAAAAAAAACCAAAAAAAAAAAAAACAAAACAAACCCTTTTACTCCTTTTCCCTGTTTTCATAGGTTATTCTGAAGCATGTCATTTGCCATTTGGACTAACAAATACTCCATCAAATTATTCACCTTTTAAGATGAGGAATGAAAATGAGAAAAAAAAAAAAAAAAAA
>NW_020799142.1:31415364-31418328 GCF_003259725.1 Athene cunicularia
AAAAAAAAAAAAAAAAAAAAAAAAAAAAAAAGACATCCATACTAATGTCAAGTTTTGAAAAGGTTAGTCTTTTAACATTTGAGTTTAAGACCTGAATTAACCTGCCCCAGCCTCTTCAAATGCTACAAATGGAAACCGAAATGTAAAAAGCATTCACTTTGGCCTTCTTCTGTATTTGCCTTCATTCAAAGGAGCAGAGAAGATGTTCCCCATAAGGGAATGTACCCTGTGGATATCTTTTTGGCTGGTTA
Organism: Athene cunicularia; assembly: GCF_003259725.1. Classification (NCBI taxonomy): domain Eukaryota; kingdom Metazoa; phylum Chordata; class Aves; order Strigiformes; family Strigidae; genus Athene; species Athene cunicularia. The sequence continues at coordinate 31,415,616 of NW_020799142.1, forward strand.
ATTCACTCAAATCCCTTCTGTAAGGACAAGTGGTTTAATGTTCTGTTCAATTTAGTTCCAGAGGGGCAATGAGCAGGGGCAAAACAGAGAGAGTGAATGAATAAGAATACTAAATTCCTCCCCCTCTTTAAGAAAGACTTACTCCCTGAAGACAGTTACGCCTTACATGAAAGCACAAAAAAGACACTTCAGAGACACAAAACACCTGTAAAACTGCTGAATTCAGCCCCTGGAGGACTTCTCCTGCAGTGGAGGGTCCCTGAATAGCATCATGCTTTCACAGCAGTTCCTGTGCCAGCTGCTCCCAGCTTTCCCATCCAGAGCACAGCACTTGCTGAACACGTGCGTTGTCTTAAATCCTGACATACCTGGGCCACCAGGAAGATTTTCAGCAGCAAATAGTCAACCACAATGTCTTGAAAGGTGCTATCTTATTCCAGAGGTATGACGGCTTCTGCACACAGGAGGATGTACAGGTGACTGAGCAGAGGGAGTTTGTGCTGTCACTGGTTAAGCAAAGAGACACCTTATTTTATTTTTTTTTTTTTTCTTTCCTCTGTATTTCTTCAGTGCCCTGTAAGCCATTTCAGAAAGCCCATGCATAGCCTTATGTGGCTTCTGGAAATCAAGCAGAACCATATTTGCTGTTAGTTAAATAAAAAGATAAGCTTTTCGTGCACACACCCTTCCCTCCTCTCTCAATGCACATCACACTTCATCATTTATGTTTCAAAAATTACAGTCATGAATGCTTTTTCATTGGTTTTTTTACTTTGTGGAACCTCAGAACCTTATTTACTCAAAACAATAGGATTACATTGATTTCAGATGGCATGATATTCATCTCTGTTGTCTGCTTTCAAGCTATAGCTTCAGGGATAATTACTATACTTGAGTGTTTCAGAAAACTGGGCTCATTTTTTCGCCTACTGTCTGCTACCTTCTCCTCTCAGACCTTAGTTCCTTTATCCTCTGTTCTGTGTTTTGAGCTTTTCCTATATATTTGTCTTCCTGTCAAGATCTGATGGTTGTCTCCTAATTGACGTTTTAACACAAAAGTCCCTTCAGTGTCTGTATTACCTCCATGACTGACGCATGAATTAGAGAAGCAAAGAGAAAGGAGTTTGGCACATAGCATGAGAACAAGAATTTACCAATTGCCATGCAGCTGTAATGGATTTCTTTTGTTGTGCCCCTGGGCCTCAGTAGATGTTTAGGAAGAATGACATTTCCTGACTTTTTGGTTTTACAAAGTCTGCCTTGACTTGGCAGCTCTTGACTTCTAGGCAACTTTGGTGGCATCTTTCCTGTCCGTTCAGCTTTTCAGAATATTTCCTCTGGTTTTGAAGGCTTTTTCCATAGCTGCTTTGAGGTATTTGTCCTGAATTCTTTTCTTACTCACTCCTCTACCACTTGTATTTCCCTTGCTTATGACTAGAGCTCTTTTTATCTTGGTCTTTAGGCCTTTACCTTATAAAAATCTTCCTCCTTTTTCAGTTGCTGTGAGCAACACCATACTCTTCCACACTGAGGAAAAAGAGCATCGATTTGACCTATGATTGGGATCTTTTTTAATAGGGTTTTCTTCCCCACCAACACTTGAAGCATGCATGCCTGAGACACAAGGAGACAAACATGAGGAACCAACACAGCAGGACAGAGTCCTGAGGCTGGGACATGGCCACAGTTGGTCCCAGGTTTTAGATCTGCAGGTATGTAAAGGAAAAAAGTACAGACACACTTGGCCTGGGCTAAACTGACATTAAAAATAGAAGCACAAGGAGAAAATAATAAATGTAACTTTTTAATGCGAAATCAGTTAACAGCAAAGAGTGAAATGCAAAATAAAAGTGAAAAAAAAAAATTCTCTAAGAGTGAAAAAATCCTAAAAACTTCAACAACAACAACAACAAGAAAAAGTATCACAGCTAGTTGAAGTTTGGATTTTGAAGTTAAGTATGTTAAATTTTTTTAGAACATGGAACAGTGTAAAAAGGCAAGGTGGAAACTTCTTACATAAAGTAATTTAAAGCTAGCTGGAAATCACAGTAAGTATTAGAGTAATCAGCATCAGCAGAAGAGAAATAACAGATTATGGGCACACTTTTTTTCACCAGGTCTTTGACTAGAAAATTGATAAAATGTCAAGCCAATCAGACCATAATTTTCTGTCCTATGGAAAGCTAATGTTTTTGGAAGACCCTGTTTAGTGAACAAATTGGGGGGACAAAGTGATTCTTCGTTACCAAGTATCATGGGAGATAGGGGTCAGTGAAAGAATAAAACCCACGTGGAAGAATGCAAGAAAAATGTTTCTGAATTATTAAGTCCATGAAACGCTGTTCAGAGAAATATACTGGGCTTTGGCTTCAGTATTTCAGTCCTAGGCCAGCATATTCTGGTTTTCAGCCAAAGGCTGGAAAATTTCCATTTTCATGGGTTCATAAAGTTTCTTGTTTGCCCTTTTGTTTTAATACTAAACATTTCCACAGATCAGACTTCTGTTAAAAAAAGAAAGCCAACCTTTATAAACACCTTTATAATCTCTGTTGTCTTTAGCTATGGTAAATTCTTTTTAACCTTCCCTACCCAGTAGTTTTGTTGTTGTTGTTGTTGTTGTTGTTGTTGTTGATCTCTTCAGTTGGCAACTTCTGGTTGCTTTCATTGTGGCTGCTTTTTTTTTTTTTTTTTTTTTTTTTTTTTTTTTTTTTTT
>NW_020799142.1:31418378-31439030 GCF_003259725.1 Athene cunicularia
TTTTTTTTTTTTTTTTTTTTTTTTTTTTTTCCTGTGGTATTGTTGAAAGTATTCTTGCATTTGACTTGATAGGCCTGGCTTGCATTTGTCTCAAAGATAAACACCAGAAATCATGTGTTTATGGCATACACATATATGTGTATACACAAACGCACACACAGAGTCTCTCACACACGTGTATATATCTATTTTTATATAGACACGCACATATTTCAGCTAATGGTATCTGAATTGTTTCAGGGACAAATGCATTCAAATGTTTATTCTGCTAATATGTCTTGAATAAGACTGACTTTCTTAGCAAGAAAACTATTGTAAACATCTTAAAATTAAAGGACAAGCTTCAGGCAAAAAAGATGTATGCACAGCAAAACGCTATTACTTACAAGACCATACCTGCCAGAAGGCAAATACTCCCATGTTCAAAGACAGAATAGAGAAGACAATGTGCTTCAGTTCTGACCCCTTTTAAAGTATTTCCCTTACACACACAATAAAGATTTTTGGATCAAGCTGACTGCTTTCTTTCTACCAGAGTAATCAAGCTCTACATCATTAACCTTTCTGTTTGCCTCGCAGATAATCTGGGAGAGTAGCAAGTGACTATTCCTCCGGGCTTTGGAGGCAAGCCAACACAATTACTCTCACCCTGTTCTTTGAGGTGGCAGCTGCAGTGAGATCAGGATGCAGAAAACAACCATGAAATCAAAGGGTTACAGACTTTGGATGCAACCCTTCATTCATCTGCCGATCAGCCAGAGCTCCTAACTTGGATGACAAAACCTCGCAGCTCGGTATCCATGCTGAACGGTTATGAACCACCAGTCAAGCAAAGAATGCCCTCTCGAAGGTCTAATGTTAGCCCCACTGTCCTTCCACCTGTCTTTATTTGCTGGTAGTGGTAGTAGTAGTAGTAGTATGAATATGTAACAGAGCCAAAAGTATGCTGTCTTGCAGATTCTGTTCTCCTAATATGTCTAGTTGGATAGTGTTATTGTATAAAGTCTACTGACATTCTGCCAAATGCCAGCTTAAATTTTTAAAAAATGGTTTGTGTTCAGAATTTTACACACACAGAGGAAAAACATTTCTTCACTGAAATGCCTCCCTTCCTGAATATCACAGCTCTTTTGTTTCGGTGATGAATATAGTTAAGGAGAAGGTGGTTAATCGTGAGAGACAGGTAGTGGGAAGAGGTGACACCAGAGTCCCTTTTCCAGGATCTGCAGCTTCATAGGAGAAGAATAGTTTTGTTACTTGAAGGCTGGGATATCTTCAAGGGAGCTGCTGAAGCATTTGGTAAGAGACAGAATAAATAAATGGATAAAGGTAAAGAAGAATATAGAAAGGTGAAGTAATTTATCCAAGTCATGCTAATCGTGTTGGGCAGAGAAAAGATCCCAGACTCTCTGCATCCTCAGCCTGTATCCCAGTTGCTAAGCAACTGTCCTGAATATGAGGGTGCCCAAAGCACAGTATATCACATGCTATAACGTTGGCGCTCTGACACCTTCTGCTTTGATTCATGCCGTATCTGAGGTCTAATAAAGAAAAGAAATGGGCCTCCTCCTCTGTCTGTGGCTTCAGCTCTTTTGTAGTCTCTGAAATGAGACCCCCAAATTAGAAGGCCAGTTGTACTGTAAGCTTCCTTACTAGCAGATATAAAAGAGCAGCTCCAGTGGCTAAGTCATACAACCTAAGAGTGATTGCATGGAGATCTCTCTCTCACATGTCTTAAAGAGGGAAAGAAAGGTGATTAGGCTCCTAGTTCAAGATGCATCACCCATAAGCATAATATTAGATGGGACAAATCTTGGCTCTGCTGTCTTGAAATGCTGCTGGAATAGATTTTTCATCACAGTAAAAATGGCTGAAATTCTTAATATCTTGGAAAAATTACTGGGAATTTTCTGATGGATGGAGATGGATTCTTAGAATTACCAAGCCAATGTCTGGAATCCTTCAGTGACAGTAATTACATGGCACATCTGCTATAGCCGACTTCTGGATGATTTTCAGTTGGCAATGTGGAGACATCCATCAACAAATATAGCTCATGGGCCTAAAATGACAGCCCAGCCTTTCCTGAAAGACATCAAGAGCAGAGAGCTGATCTCCAACAATGAATTTCACATGAATTCACGAGGGAGCCAAAGATCTTGATCATGAAAGTGCTGAATAGCAAAGAGTGAAGTGGTCTGGGCAGCCCTGTTCCCACTAAGCATTTGGCAAATGCCTTTTGTTTGCACAGTTCTCATGTGCTGCAGTTCTGAAGTAGAAATGACATTGCTTTCCAGGGCACCATGCTTGATCAAAATGGAGGTAGGTGAGTTAGAGACGGAGGGTGGAAATCAGCAGAGCTGAACATGCACTGGAGACATAAAGTTGAGAAATAAGGAATTCCCAAGAGATGATCTGTCAAAGTCTAGATGAAATGTGGTCTGCAGAAATCTAAGCCACCTCATATATTTTTCAGAACAACCAAAACTTATAAGCACCTGATCTCACTATGTATTTTCCTACTCAGCCGAAAACCACATTTGGATATGTACTTCTATATGTACTCTATCATAAGGGCCTGTCCTGGAGAAACAAATTCTGCCTCCCACCAGCAGTTCGCTGATGGTGGTGGTGGTTCTGCCATTCATGTTGGACTTGATCCTAGACTGATGGTCGGGCTGAGGCTGAGTGAATTCCGAATGTTATTTCTTGCTCAGGGAGTTATATTTATACATGTACATAAACATATACCATAGCGATACACCTACATATATATATTATTAAATGAAGGTTGGAAAGAAAATACTGATATCACATTCATGGAGTTGAAACTGAAATCCTGCTTTACCTCCTCCCAGATTAATGCTCTATCAAGTTGCAGTCAGGCTTTTTCTTGGTTGTTCTGTGGGTTTCATTACTGCAGTTCTCCATACAAAGTAGCTCGGACTCAACACTGCGGACAGGGATTGCCAATGCCTTTGTGGTTAAAGAGGTTTCCCAGGCAGTGCAGGTGAAACAGAGCATAGAAGCTACGTTGGCTGCTTCCTGGGATGATGATATGATTGTTTCTGAGGCTTTCTTTGTCTCTGAATGGAAGCAGAAAGACAGACAGGTTTGCACTTTGTTTGTCTTCAGAGATGTCTGTCAGAGTATTGATTGTACAGGGGATATGTGCAGTCATGTTGGGTAGATACACTGGATCATAGCCATCAGGGATCAGGTACCCAGAAGACCAAAGGACATGATAGCATTTTAGTTAAGTTATGTCACATTCAGTGACATAGATTCCCTCTTTGTGTTCTGTAAAACGTCTTCTCCATTTACTGCAAGTATTTTATAAGATTAAGGACAACTAAGTATTGGAATAACTTACCTGGGGGCTCTATCTACTCAAGCCTCTAAGGAAAAACTCAATAGCTTTCTCAGAGATGAGCTCATGAAGACATTAATGGCTTGATGCAAGATTCTTCACCATTTGTGGTGCAAAAAGCTCAGCAGATGCTGAGAATAATTCCATTCACTTTTAATCTACTTATGTACTTGACCTTAACTAGGAAAGAGCTAATTGTCAGCTTCAGTGAAGCTACACTATCATCAACTGAGAAATCCATCCATGCATTATCTATATCTTACAGAACAAAATGAAAAACATAAAGCTTGAGGTTAGAAAAAGCCTATGAACAGAATCCTAGAAGCATTTTGTAGAACTGAATCAATAAATGACCAATTTTCAGTGACTCTTACTGTTATTGAAATTTTAAATAGTGTTAAAGAGGAGGGGTTTTTTTTGTTGTTTAGATTTATTTTTAAAGGCTGGTCTTCTCTGCTGTTTGTTGTTTTCCACTGTCTGCTATTTCCATCATGATGCAGCAACAACATAACAATGTTGGCTGAAAGCCAGCTTGAGAATAGACTGAGCCTTCAATGGATTTTCGATGCATGAATATTTTGAGGGGGCATTTAAATTATGTTTGTGCTTCTCACAGTGTGAAAAAACAACACTGCCAGGTTTCTTTGATCTGCTGGAAGCAGGCTATCATAATACAGAAATAGTTAGCTGAAATAAGTACATTCAGGTAGCTTCTTTCTACTTAACTGTGTATCATTTGCTTCTATGCTCACAAAGGAGGTTTTCATTCAACTGGGGCAAAGTGCACACAGTTATTGATGGTTCAAGTATTTATTCCCTAAAGTGACATATCTGAAAACATATTTCTCTCACCACAAAGAGAGTGGGAGGGCAGTGGAAAGGAGGAGATAATTGAGGAAGCTGGAAGTGAAATTACATTCATGTCTGACAGATGCCATTTCCATTTTAATAGCTGTAAACAGGAATTTCAGAGTGGCCACACAGCAGACGTTTGGGTGACCACTCACGGTGTTAAATGTTGGGGTACTCTGGGTTGGCATTCATGATTTGAAGAAAGGAATCTGTCTCCTTTGCTCTTTCCCTGGGATGGGCTGATACCGCTCCAAGTTTTTGATGTTTCACAGTTTTCTGACTAGCACAGCCTAATGCTTCAATGAGGTGGAAGCTGTGTTGTGTTTGACAGCCTACAAACACAAAAGCATTTATCATACCTCCACTCCATAAACATGTAGTCTGAAAGATAAATATTGATGATTTGGTGAAGAAATCAGTCCGGGAGAGGGGGAGGACAAGTAATAACAGGCTGTGACAGTATAGACAGCCTGTATCTGTATGTAGTTTAGAGGAATGCTCAAGTTGTCATGCTGGGTCAGATCTTTAATCCATCTAGTCAAGTGTCTTGTCTACATGACATGCCAGCACCATGTCTTAAAGAATTTGGGACAATAAACGTAGGACATCACATGGATCCTTAGTGTCTCTACTAAAGGGTCATGCCTATGCCAAGAAACTCAGTAGTCTGTGGTGCAGAATGCCTGTCTGAACACTGTGTGCACAGATAAAGTAATATTCTGTGTGTAGAACATGAAGACTGATGCTCAGCATGCACGACTCTCTAATGCAGAAATCATATTACAGCAATTAGCACCAACATGCACCATAAGGTCCTTAGGGTCTTTTTCCTTCAGAGGTTGTGGGATTTGGACACAGGCCTTGGAGACCTCTTCAAAGGAAAATTCAAGAAATCTGGCTTTAAAAAAGAGCTTTCAAATAGTTCCTAAAATATATTTGTCTTTTTATTTCAACTTTATCAATTCCTGTTATGTGTATAAAAGTTCAACTGAAGTGTCATTTAGATTTCGCTTCCAGTGTGTCAGAAGGTTCCCTGGATTAATTACTCATTGTAGACAAAAAAAACCCACTGTTGTCTTTTATCTGTGTTGAATTTGCTACCCTCCTGAATTTTACTGAACATTCTCTTGTCCTGCCACAAATTGAAGAGAAGAGAAACACCTAATCTATCTTCTCTAAGTCATTTATTTTTGTCCTTCCATGATTCCTTTTGTCTCTCTCCTTTGTAAGGTAACTCTTCACAATCTTTTCAATCATTCTACATGACTAATTTTTTTTTTTTCTTCTTTCTTTTTTTAAGGCATGGATTATTTTCATTTGTCACAGATGAAAATTTTCTATTTTTGATTTTTTTTTTCGTGTAATTTTTTTTTTTATTATTTTGTTTTTATGGTAGTGTAACAATACTTTGCCAGATTTTCTAGATGAGACCACGTTTTGATTTATAGATTGGCTGTGCAGTATTTACTGCATCATTCCCCATATCAGTTCTTATGAACCCTCACATCTTGTTTGAATTTTTTTATTAAGACTACAGCTGCATATGGTATAGAAATCTGTCTTCACTGATACCCAGATCTCTTTCCTGGGTTGAGACAGTGCATGTAGACCCCTGTCAGATGTACAAGCAGTTTAATTTTTTTTTTTTCCCCCTTCAGTATGCCTTACTTTGCATTTATTGGCATTGAACTTCATTTGCCCTCACTTTAGTCCTCACATGGTTTAGTTAAGTCTCTTTGAAGTTCCTCACGGAACTCTCTGGTCCGTGCTAGCTAAATAACTTTGTGTCATCTGCAAGTTTTGCTAACCTCAGTGTTACCCTCTTTCAAGATCATTAATACAGATTTCAAACACGAGATCTAATGCAGAACAATGAGGCGAGGCATCCCACTGTTCACCTTGTGCCACTGACTATTTATTCCTTCACTTTGTTTCCCATCTTTCACCCATTTTCAGCCCATGTTTGATGTACTCCATGAGCACATCAAATAAGTGAAACCATAAGTGTGGTTAAGCATCAGTGCACTCAGTTTTTCTCACTGCTTTGAATACAATTTGTGTGGTAAATACAGTGTGTTTCCATCCCTTCTTGAAGACCCCCTCTTTTATTTATTTATTATTTTTTAACAGCTCTAGCAGTCCCTTTGGCAGACCTAGACTTTGGGAATGTCTGAGAAAAAAAAACATGTTTATAGTTATCTATATAGTTCAGCATGTCAGAAATTTTCAGGTTTTTACTTATGAAGGGGCTGTGTCACTTTTCTTTTTGAATACTTTAGATGAAGTGACTACATACAATTTTTTTCACTATTTCCCTCTGTGAGAACATCAATACTGTCTCTAGAAAGAGCAGCACATGAGAAACCAGCCCATTCTTGCAAAAAGAGTAACCTTGATTTGGCCCCTATCTTAGCAGAAGTATATAAGAGAATTTTGCAGTTTTCCAGAGTGCTTTAGGCTAAAAAGGATGCCCTCTCTCCCTGTGCAGCATGGCAACTGCTGATGTTCATGCTGCGAGTGTCGATACCCATGTGGTGACTGCTAGCTAGGGTAGACAACTTTATATGGGCCCTGAGGTCCCACGTCATGCACCTGCCTAGCAGGAGGACACTTTCTGAGATTGCTCCTTGCTTTTCCCAGACACCTGCTGTCCATACTTCTATGTAAAATACCCAGATCAAGCTCAGTAGTCAAAGGCTGAAGGTCCTGACTTTGATGACACAGATCAGCTGCGTTGTGGAACCTTTTGCAAATGATGGAGATGGGACCTGTGTTCCATCTTTTCAGGACCATCATTGTGTTTTGGTTGAGCAGCTCTGTGCTGCTGCACTGTCCAAAAGCTGCTTCTAACACTTTATTATGTAAATAAAGTTCATAAAAGCAAGTCTTTTATACTGTGGATACTCCCCATTATGAATACAAATTATTTTTTTCTTACAAATTTTGTAATATGAGCTTAAAAATGAGATCGTTCTGCAAATAATCTTTCCAGTTAACTAATCTGCCCTAATATCAAGAGAAAGTGAGCATAAATGATGTATGAGCTTGGTCAAATCAAGTGTGTTTATTACTTGGAAGGAATGTTCATAGAAAATACTTAATTATGTTCAAGCATCTGTACACAGGAGTCTTCACAATGTGCTGAGAAAAAAAGGGAGATGTTATCACTCGAGTATCAGAGTGCTGACACTAAGACTGATCCTACTTTCTCCTTTTATCTTGGACATCTTATTTTACAGTAGCATTTCACATTCCACAAACATTAAGGCACCGAGTGAGCTCCTCTGATGTTCCCTGGGAATATGGCTTCACATACGATGATACTTCAATTACGTATTGTTCATTAACACAGAGCTTAATTTTTAGATTCCTAGTCGCTGTGGTAGCAGGCACAGAAGGGGTTTTGTACATCGGAAAAGGAGAATTAATATGTTATTCAGGGCAATCTATAGGAAACGCTGAGGAACATCCCTGTCATTTCAGGATTTTGCCATCTTAACTTTACATATAGAGAGGAATTTACTTCCAGTTGGGATGTTCAGTCATAATCCTTCTGTCTCTTCTTTATGAAAACAAACAAACAAGCTCAGGCAAAAGTCTTTTTTAAAGCTGGAATGAAAGGAATTAACTGTGTTTTTATGACTAATCAACACTTAGATCTACCTTCCAGCATGTGGGGGATCTGAGTTCAGCTCCCTCCTGTGCCTGAGGAGGTTCAAAAGTACACTGCTTATCTCCTGAAGCAGTAAAATGTCAACAGCAGTGATTCAAAAATTCTCATTTTCAAATACCCAATATGTCTGTGGTGTCAGCACTTTGCTAAAAAAACAGAACTGATTTTAAATCCCTGCTTCAAAGCAGGCAGGATGAGCTTTCAGTAACAGATTTCCTCACCCATCTGAATGCAGACAGTTTTTCTGTCATTTGCAATGGGCATGGAGTATCTCCGGTGACTTTATATTTGGGTTGACTTCTTTTAGGTGTTCACTTCAAGGAGAAGGTTAGCTGTTAGCTAGCAGCTGATATTGGCATTTAATTTTAGATTTTTCCTTGGTATTTCCCTCTAGAAAGTAGGGGATTCCTATATAAGCTCGCTGACTTCTCTGAAACTAGTTTTAATCATTGAACGCTCTCTGTCTTCTATAGGGAACCTAAGAACTCTAACCCTGGTGAAGTATAAAGATTTCTCTAAAATTCAGGAAATTAAGTGTCTTTGGAAACTCAGCACTGGGTTCTCTAGTCATAGCTTCAGTCTCAAAGTAATATAGTGACTTCTGAGACTCACTTTAGACATCTGTGCTTATCTCTTATCTTGGACTGTATGAAAAACTAATGGTGTATCTCTATATCATCCACTCTTCATGATGGAAAGTGTACTTTTGAGGCAAATCTGATTGTCCCCAGTCATTAGACACTGGTTCTCATCACACTGGGTTCTCCAAACACTTCACATGAGGCAAAACTAAAAGATGTTCTTCAAAAGCACACTTGATGGTACTACAACACCTATCGGGTCCTAGTTCATAGGTTTAGACTAAAGATAATCTGAAAAAAAAAATCCCTTTTGAATGCAAAATGGCCCTCAATGTGACTGTTTGTCTCTGCAGATCAACCTCTTTGCACCATACTCCTTGCTTGTATAAACATAATCTTGAATTAGAATAGGTAACTCAGTTTTTTAACTGTATTCCATCTTTGTCCTGATCTTGCTAAAGCTTGTCAATTTTCCTCTTCCAAAAAGTGGATGAGCATGTCTTTCTCAGTGAAAAACTGATTGAACATTACTCGATCTTGGAAGAAAGTTCCTTGTGCAGCCTAGAATGCAAAAATCTAGCCTATTTACTGGGAGAAAAAAAAAAAAAAAAAAAAAAAAAAAAAAAGTGTAAAATCAAGTGCCAGATGTGAACTATTAAGCAGGTAGTTAACTAATGCTAGTTCCTTTTCTATAGGTTGAGAGTCACTTAATAAAGAATGAATAGAATCAGTAAGTTTGCAAAATTGGAAGAATTCATTCTCGACAAGCTTCATAAATATTCTTTTTCTCTTCAGATACTCTTTTTATCACAGACCTTTTTCCCAAGCCACAATCCCAAAATTAAGAAGTCTAATAAAACATATGTAGTCATTTCTCTTTTCTCTTTTAGGAGTGAAACAAACCTCTGTGGGACACTTTTTTCCTTTGGAGAGAGAGAAATTAGACTGAACTAATCAGCATGAATTGTATGGAGAATGTTATGAGTCATCAGGAGGAAATTCTGCTTCATCTTTGTTTAAAAAGAAATAAAAAATGAGGATTTTTAAAATTACTGAAAGAAAAGGAAGATTAACTGTGTTCTGAATGCAAGAGCTTTCCAGGAGACCAAATAAGTCTTCTATAAACTGATTTGCCTTTCTGACTGCGATTTAGTAGAGTGACACCTAATTTGTTCTGAGAGTCATTGATGCCTCCAACACAATGGAGGATGACAGCTTGCATAACCTCTCTTTCAGCTCTCATCTCATTTATTCCGTTTGAAGTCGAGTTCCGACAAGAGAGAGGCACAGAATTAATATTACCTTAGATCAGCTCAGTCTCCAGAGGGAGCAGCAAAAGCTTTTCTGGAAACAATAAACCCTTTAAACATGACAGGAGGAATAGGACCTTAGGAGGTATCTGAAAGTATCCATTATTAAAGAAAAAAAAAAAAAATCTATGTGGGTCACTTTGATTGTAGGGTTTTTTCTCCTTAGCAACAAAAGATGAGCTACTGCCAGTTTTACATACAAATTTAAAGATTTTGGATAGTTTGTGGTTAACATCTATATTATACACACACACATACATATATGCATACATATGTTTTCTTTTTTTGTTATTGTAGCAGAGTCCCTAGCCATGAATGGTATTTGTTTTGACTTTGAAATTCCCTGCTTGTTTGATCTGGTTCTTTTCCAATTTCAGATAAAAAATCAGGAAGGGAAATTCCCATCACATCTGATAGTTTATAAGGTCAAATTTAATTATTGCAATTTGCATTTAAAATTAATGTAACACTTTTAAAGTAAATCAGAGGAAGCCAAAGAGATCGTTTCTGCAGACAGCTTTGTAGAAGGAACAAAAATAAAGAAGCACGACAATTTCTGTGTAGCTGTGTACGCTTTAATATGTGGTCTACAGAACATCAGCATGGGTAAACTGGCACAATTCCATTCAAACTATAAAGCTACAGTGAATTATGCCAGCTAGTGGTCAGATCTTATATATATATATATATATATATATATATATACATATATCTGTGTGTGTGTGTTTGTGTGTGATTGACAAATTAGATGATTGAGGGGAAAATATATATAGAAAGACTAGAAATGTTGTTGTTAGCCTAAAACCTTCACATCAAACCACAACTAAAGAAAGAAAAAAATCCCCTGGGATTTTAACAAGTAAGAGTGGACAGCCTTAATATAGGGGCTATCCACTAATAAATAATCTACCGAATGGATAAACCTTGCAGCATTTTCTCTTTGTGAATTCTCAGTGGGCTTCGGATTTCTATCAGCAGACATCCAATTTACATGTGAATCGCGATTTCATCATATCATATCCTGTCATTCCACTAGGAATAATTTCCTGTCATTCCACTGTGAATCATTTCAGGAAAGTACAGATGACTTAATAATTTACAATTAAATAGTTCATGTCATGCTGGAACAAACCATGTGAAAAGAATCAGTGTATTTGCCACAGAAATGCAAATATCTCTGAGAGATGCAGGGCAGAGCAGAAAAGAAAGGAAGGGAGAAGTAGGAAGAGAAGAAGAAAAACCTATAATTTAATGATGGACAGTAGAATGGTGGTATTTAGCAGAACTGTGAAAAACAAGCCTGATTTTAATAGTCAGAAAGGTAGCATATAAATGAGGATATTAAGTAGATTGGCAAGAAGGCACCCAAATATCACTTTGTTGGGTAGGGTGATGTAAACCTTCCCCACTCTGCTGAACACAGGAGAACACTTAACAACCTCAAGGGACGAGCTATAGGCCTGAGATTACACTTGCCTTCTCACTGAACAATTTACTAAATTAATGTCAGTCGTCTTCCTCCCACCGCTGTCTCCTCCATCTCCTTACTCCATTCTTGAAGTGTTTTGTTTTTTGGTTGTTTTTTTGTTTGTTTTGTTTGGTTTGGTTTGGGTTTTTTTTTTCAGTAGGCTTTGATTTTCAGTGTTTTGTTAGAAGTTCAAATTATTTGTCAGCAGCTTTGAGCAGTTCTACATATGGCTTTGTGCTAATCTATTCACTTTGGCTGTGCCTTTTATCTTATTTGTGATGTGTGGCCAGCTCCACTGTATTCCCCTCTGACTAGAGGAGCAGAGAGAGGAAACATATTCTTGTGGTCTTAGATATGCTACCATTACTTCTCATTTCTCGATGGGATTCATCTTCGCTAACTTTAGACAGTTACACTACAGATGTCTCCATCTGAGATACTCATCACTGGCTCTCTTTATGGTCTAGGAAAAGAAATAGGTGCTTTAAAGCAGGACTGTTCTGCCCTACATTATCTCATTCAAGATAAGATTAATTTCACTCTAAAACTGCCTATGTCTTTCCATAGTCTTTAAAAATAAGATGTAACAGCTGAGATGGAAACATCTACAAGTTAGATGTTCAAAATTAAGTGTAATTAACGCTATGCTTGAAGTCAGTTTGTTTTGGTAAACCAAATAATGAAATGGATGCTGAAAAGGGTTTTTTGAACAGAAAGATGAATATAGCTCTCCAAGACAACATAAACAGACAAAGGTGACTTTCTAACTAGAGATCTGAAATAAAATCAGTTACCTACTAGACAAACATCCCTTGGGAAAACATTCTGCTAGGGTGAGTCATTGTGAAGAAGGTCAAAACTTAGAACACAAAGCCAGATGAGGACAGAAAGAAAAAAATTATTCCTTTGATGGCATGTAACAGTCAGGGTAAATTAATTCCTTTCATTGAATTAATTTAATTACATACCATGAGAGCAAGGTAAAAGGTGTCATACATATCTGCGACCATACTTTAAACTTACATTATAAATAAGCACAGTGTGAAAAAAAAAAAAAAAAAAAAAAAAAAAAAAGGGTCAACAAAAAATACAGGGTCTCACTATGATAAGCTTTATTGTGAGGTTTGTCATCTGGATATTAAGGAAAATTCAGCAATTCTGAACTCAACAATTATCTGTGCATAAATTCGCAATCAATTTTAAGAGAAGAAAATATATGAAAATGTGGTGCCTGGTTAGATATTTTCCTGAATGTAGAGTACATTGAATAGTGGAAAGGTAAATTAACTCCCATGGGAGTTAACTTCTAGTTTACTCCATGAAATACCTGAAAATGGTCAAACAACTTACATCAATATAAGACCTCACATATTCAGTGCAATTTATAGCAAATATCACACAGTAATTGACAAATAAATTCACATTACGTCACCATGAGGTAAAATTGATAAAAGGTATTTAATCTGTGAGTAGACTCATAGCCTAGAACAAAATAAATAAGAACAAAATAAAAACCCTGGCTCTCCTGGATGCATTTCAGAGGATTACATACAGTGAATCCAAGTTACATTGTGTAAATCTTTCATCTAGCTTCCCTCCAGAGAATGAGATTGAAAAAGTAATGATAGAATCTGTCTTTATAACAGTAACTCTGTGGTTATAGCAGCCCTCCAGGACTGGGAAAGCTATGCTCAATTCCTCCCTGCAGGAATTTAGTCTTTATTCCCTTCTTACATCTGAAGAATCTTGAAAAAATTTTGTGCTAATAGACAAAGCTTCAACAGGGCACCAGGAAAGTGTTCATGCCCTCCTCAGTTTATAATAAGAAAGTATCCTATCCTGCTAGGTTACAAATGAGATTAAGGTAGAAGCATTCTCTGCTCTTCAATCATTTTAATTTTACAGGAAGGTATTAAAGATTAATTAATTGGATCCATGATAAAGGAATAAAATTGAATGGGTGGGTATGTTCTAGGATGTCCAGATCTGGGACCCTGAATGTAAGAAGGACATAGACATGCTTGAGTGGGTCAATGGCCATGAAGATGCTGGGGGGGCTGGAGCACCCCCTGTGAGGACAGGCTGGGAGAGTTGGGGGGTTCAGCTGGAGAAGAGAAGGCTCCGGGGAGACCTTAGAGCGGCCTCCCAGGGCTGAAAGGGGCTGCAGGGAAGCAGGGAGGGACTCTGGAACAAGGGGGGGGGATAGGATGAGGGGTAATGACTTTAAACTGGAAGAGGCCATATTTAGATTAGATATAAGGAAACAATTCTTTACTGTGAGGGGGGTGAGGCCCTGGCACAGGCTGCCCAGAGAAACTGTGGCTGCCCCCTCCCTGGAAGGGTTCAAGGCCAGGTTGGACGGGGCTTTGGGCAACCTGGGCTGGTGGAAGGTGTCCCTGCCCATGGCAGGGGGATTCGGACTAGGGGATCTTTAAGGTCCCTTCCAACCCAAACCATTCTAGGATTCTAAATGGATTTCAACGCTCTAGCACTTGCTCTTGATCCTTCATCACATCCAGCTGATAAAAAAAACAAGTCTATTCTGTTTATTAACAGGCTCGCCCAGTAGGCTGGAGATGACATTTGAATAATTATAAGAAAAATAGGAAATTAAAATTGGTCCACCCACTTTTTAAAGCTTGCTCTAATCACCAAACTCGTATGACTGTCAAAAGACACCTAAATTCTTTGAAGTAAAAAAAAAAAAAAAAAAAAACAGAAAATAATAAGATCTGGAATATATGTTCCCGTCTTTCATGTTTCTTATTAGGTAGTCCTCGACCAAGCATGTCGGATGCTTTTGATACAATGCTGATGCAAAAGCACTGTGTAGGGAGCCCACGTACCTGACAAATGATTCTAGCCTTTACTGCTGTTGTAGGATCTACCTACAAGATCTTCAGATCCTTTGATGCATCTTGCCTGTGCAGTTATGTAGACCTAACTTGTCCAACATGATAAAAGAAGATGTGTTAGAAATTTCTGCCTTATATTCAGTGCACTTACTGTCTTTTCTGTGATATGGGAATCTCTTTTTGATGTATCTGTATCATTAAGCATTATTCTCAACAACTCAAGCTAGAATGTTAGCTCATTACGGCCACATGTTACACACGAGCTGGATAATTGTATTTCCTTCTCTTGGCAAAACCTTGGACATACTATTTGTCTTAGGAAATATACGTAGTATTAATTATTAGTAGTATTTCATGTCACTGTTCATTTCCTCATTACAGGGTGAAATACTTAAGTACATGTAGCCACATTAATTTTCATTAATGATGCCAATTAGTAAGTGATTATAAACTTTTATTAATATTGTAACTATATAAATCCTTATTGGGGCATTTTCATTAATTTTATCAGGCAAGTAATCAGCTAAATAACTGCGTTCTTTTGCTGTAAATTTGTTACTTCTGTCACAAATTTGTTAAACATTGTTTAGAATTGTAGGCAATTTTCTCCCAAACCATGGCATTAATGACAATCTCAGCCCTTCCTATTTGCCCTGAGCTATATAAGCCCTTCAGAAAATCCTGCCTCAAGCAACACAGAAGTAGATCCTGCCTGTAAGGCTGTTTTTCATCTCAGTTGAACTGGCTGAATGTTAGGCATCTGACCACAGTTTTTCGTCGAGGCTCTCTTTATATCCATGCAGTAACGAGCGACTCTAACTGGGGTTATATGTTAATAGCTTTCTTGAAATCAGGCGATTCATATTTGTTTAAACTGGAAATATTTGAGGAGGGAAGAGTAAAAGAAAAGATTGGGGTTTATGTGTTTTGTTTGTTTGTTTGTTTGTTTGTTTTGGTTTTTTGTTTTTTTTTTCATTCTGAAAAACAGGAAAAGAGGGGAGAACAGAATTTTTCAGTGACCTCAGATGTGGTAAATTGTTTCACTTTTTGTATTTTTGTTTATATATTTGTTTCCTGATACATAAAAAATTACACACACACCCCTAAATTAAAAAAACAAAACAAAACAAAAAGGCATTCTGAAACCAGACCTGAGAAGCTCTGGGTGGGATTATGCTGCCTACCTTGGGTGCCTCCTGCCTTTTTACATGCTCGGGGCTTACCCAGCAAACTCCAGCTGTCACTTTGCAAAAGTGCAGGTGTCAGGCCCATGTAGATGTGTCAGATGGTCCAAAGAATTTAAATAGATTTAGACACCCGTGTTCAGGTATCTAAGTTGTGATGAAATGAGACAATTGAACTCTCTCAGTAAAATAATATGTAGAGTGGACTTATTTGAGAATTCTAATTTTTCACTCAGGCTTTTGTTCTCATCTGATCCAATTATTTAAGAGGCGTTGGTAGGGACTTTATGCCTGAGGTTTCACCTAGTTCCAGCTTTAACAACAGATTCTTCTGGAATGCCTCATTTCAGGTGTCTCTGTCTAAAAAGTATACTTCTATCCAAAAGTAAGTGACAGGACAGTTAGAGAACTTACCAGGCTAATGACACATGGGACAAATTAGAAAATTTTTATAGTCTCCTTAAACCTTAACATCTGTTAACCACAATAATTTTAACAATGCTTTTCAGTAAAAACAAAACCCAGCAACAATAACTCATCAGCTAAAATCCCAGAGGGATTAGAATAAAAGAATTTACAGAAATGAAAAGGATTCTCCTCTAGAAAACATGGAAGACCAAAAGTGGTGTTCAACAAATGCAGAAGACAGCTTTGCTTTATCTAACAAGCACTGAGGCAGTAGGTAAATAAGCACAAATATTCATGTCAGAGTAAGTGTGGAGAGACTTCTGGAAACATGCATTACGTGATGGATGGTCCCTAAAACGTCTCACAGCACTCACATATCCATGTGAATATGTTACAGGCTAATCCTGTCACCACTGAGGAGCACAAAGACATAATTTTACTATTATTTTTAACCATGACTGCATTTTGTTCATTAACTAGGTTTCCTCTTTGCCCCTGCCCACCATGTAATCCCCACATGCAGGCTTTGCATCCTGCCACCTTCAACGGAAAAAAAACAAAAACAAACAAACTAATAATCAAAATTAGTCAACTATTGACACTGTTTTGCATTAATTCAGCCCATCCATTTTACACCTGTAATATACTTTAACCCTGTGGTACTGTAACATCTTCGTTTCTTAATGGAACAGATATCAGCTTCCAAACGCCCCTGGCTCAGCAAAGGGAAATGGAGCTACTGCAATTAGCATGAATCAGTGCGTCCAGCACTGCTCCATGTGCCTCGTTTTAACCCAATAGTAATTTTAATAATAGGGTTATGTCTGCCTAGAGCAATTGGAGAGATCCCTGAGTTAGTGCCAATTGAGCTGATGTATCCACTCAGACAAGTGAAAAGCCATGCACAAGTACTCATTTATGCCCCTAAAGCAGGGAAGCTTCATTAGTAAAGGTTTCCATCAGATAGAAGGACTCAACGTTGTGACCACAGTGTGTCTGGCTCCAAAGGTTGCTCTGCCCAGACTGTCAAGTGACTGCTCTGCAGGGTTCTCTTAGACGCTGTACGTCTGTGTGGTTACATTCGTGATTAGATATTAATTCTTCTGAACACATCTTGCAGGAAAAAAAAAAAAAAAAAAGTTTTGAAGCAAGGTACTAGGTAGGGAGCTTGGTCACTCCACCTCTTCATGTGGGCAGTGGAGAGGGATTAGAGAAAGTGAAGTTTCCAGAGGCTGAGTCAGATCTTGGATGGAGCACATCATCCTGGAGATGCTGAATTGACCTTCCTCTCCCTCTTCATAGCTGAAAAGGAAGCCTGGGATGAACAGGAACATAAATTGAGGCCCCAAATTGAGGTAAATAAGTCCAAGACTGAAGGAGTCGCCGTCTCTCAGACTGCTGTTGGTTTCTTTATGCTACCGGGATCTTTGTTATTTGTTTGTATTTGCTTGTGGGTCACCTGGCTTTAATTCAAGTTTAGTAGTTTAATATTCAATGAAAGAACTTGTAAGATGGCTTTTCCTGCACCCTCACATTCTGCAAGAGGGCAGTGCCTGTTTGTTTACCTCATTAGGAAGCTATATGCATATTTTTTAAGCACCGTCAATTACAAATCACAAACAACTAGCACATAATTGTGCGCGTTTTCAGATCAAGGCAGAAGCGTGTGTGCCAGTACCTGTTAGATTTGATTGGACAAGGTCACATAGAAGAACATTAAGAAATTGAGACAGAGATGTCAAAGCATTTCCAACGGCAACAACAACCGCCCCACTCATATCAACAGGGGGGAAATGGAAGCATAAACCAAATTGCATCCAAATGATTGCAATTGGAGCACATGTGTTATGGGAAAGGTTTGAAGTTAGCACATGTGCTGATATAGCAATATGACGATGAAGGGAAAAAAAAAAAAAAATTCCAGCATTCAGTGTCTTTGCAGCACAGATGGTCGGGTTTGCTTTCCTGGCCTAGTTGTTCATTAAAATGAATCAGATGAATCTGGCTATCCCAAACTGTTAGTATATGTCTCTGCCTTATTATTCTGTGCTTTGCAACAATGATGATACTATACTGCCCATGGGCCAAATAATGCTTTGATATGGATCACATGACACACTGGTGGTTTGGCTGTCAGTGTCTTAACTAACAATCCACTCATCAATGAAATCTAGGGAAGGGTACAAAGCACCAACTGGATCACATCTGCGGTCTAACCATGTTTTACAAAATCACTTAGTAGGTACTACACAGACTGTAAGCAATTATGTGTGATTAATTACAACATCACAAATGACACCCATTTTTGGGCACTTCTTTGCCTTTCACATTTTGACAGTACTGAGTGATAAACACTAGCAGAAACAGTTCTTATTTTTATGTTGGGGTTTTTTTATGTGGCAAAAGATCTGTATAATGCAAAGAACACAAGAGCTTTTTTTTTTTTTTTTTTCTTTTTTCTTTTCCTTCCGGAGAATGAATAACAGTTATGAAGAGTGTGGTGATATATGGTCCTACTAGACAGCCATAAAGTGTAAATTTCCAACATGAGATGCCTGTGGGGAGGGTAGATTTTCCTTCAGCCTCACAAGTCCCACTGACGTTAATGAAGGAGGCATGTCTACAACACCCCTTGCTGAATAATTTACATCTGCACAGACAGAAAGTCAGAAGGCAAAGCTGGAGACACATCAGAGAGCTGGCTTTAAATCAAGTCAAAAGTTTGCCTGTGTTTGTGGGTGGTTTATTATTATAAAAGGAAAGCAATGCAAAGTGAAATTAAAGCTATTCTTTCAGCTTTTAAGGCTTCAGGATAGGGGGATGGTGTGGGGTTTACTGGGAGGTGTGGGAAACTAAAAAGTATGAGACATGGCTGAAAGATAAAACAAGGTTTAAGGAGGCAAATGAATTGCAAAGCTTGAATTAACACCAAAGAATGCTACAAACTGAAAAGCAAAGTTAGAATAGTTGTTTTGGAACTTCTTTCATAAATACATTATTTTATTAGTCAACACAGAGAAGAAAAAAAAAAACACAAACAAACAAACAAAACAAAACAAAACAAAAAAACCCCACAACATCCAGGAATGTAGCTGGAAATAATGGAGATCTGAGAATCAAGCATTATTTTGAATTAGTGCCTGTGACTTAGACCAGCAATTAGGATCAGGTTTTTAAAGGAATTTAGATGCCAAGACATAGACAGCCAGGGGTATATGTAAGAATATTTTTTATCCGGTTAGTCTCCTGGAGGCATACAAAAACCAGATTCACATGACAGTACCTGTACCAGCCCTGGCTGGACTAGCTGAGGTACCAAAGGGATATTATTCTGCCAGTGCCGCTAATTCTTACTGAGCTTAAGATGCATTTTCACTGAGCACCTAGCATTAGCATCCTGCCCAAACCTTAAATAATTTCCCGTGGGTGACTTAAAGTGAGTATGAAGCACTCTAGATAGGAGTTTAAGGTCAGTAAGTGCACAAGGTCCAGATCCCCACAAGGTGGAAAATTCTACAGGGTTGGATCTTCACTTATTTTCTGACTAGAGTACAACTACTTCCTTCCTGGGTAGGTTTTGATGATCAAATCATTCACGTCAGTTCATTTCTTTAAGCAGTGAGAGATATCGTACCAGCAGTTTCTCAAAAGACAGGGATCCATCCCTTACAGAACAGTTCCCTCTCAGAGTCTAAGCAAATGCAGACCAAGAGCGCTCATGAGAATACTTATGCAGACCCAGGGAAAACTAAACTTTTGACTGCTGCAGGTCAGCTGGGTATTCACATGTTGGTTTCAACTAGACATAGTTGCTGGGCTGGACCCTTTTTATCCAGCTGAGGAGATTCAGGATGCCGTAAGGCATATTGTTTGACCCATCTTCGATCCTTAAACAAGATGAATCATTCTCAGGAGCTATTTTTCTCCACTCGTTACAGAAGAAGTTTTGGGTAGCTAACTTAATTTTTAACACCAAACCTTCAAATATCTGCTATAAAGAGAAGTCCTGACTTCTGGAACTCTGTGGCTGCCAAACGGCTGGCTCAGGGTAGATTTTAGTTGTATTTGTAGGTCTGGGACTTTGTATTGTTGTCCCTTGTCCAGGTCTGTCTTTTCCTGAGTGCTGTGTCCCCTGAGCTAACCACAAAGCTATCTGCTAAACACTGACCCCCTTCCAGCTGGGTTCCTGGAGTGCTGCCGCTGTGTTTGGTGGTTCAACAAAACTCGTACCGACCTGAACTGGCCCCCGCAGTCCTAGATGAGACTTTCTGCTCTTCATCTCTGACGCCAAGACTAGTGTTGGTGGTAGAAATCTGTCTGTGACAATGATGTACAATTCCTCTGAGACTTTGTTTCCACTACTCTGTCCCCATTACTCACCCTGCTTTAGCAAAGCTTTGCAAAAGTTTCCATGTCCATGATTTTCAATTTCTCCATGAAGGGTGAGCTATGTAACTTCTGTTCTCGTTCTACCTTGAAGAGCAAGAAAGAGTGCCTTAATCCAAATGGAAGAACTGACCACTGTGTTGCAAACCTGACACATCCCACATAGCTTTTCTGTGTTAAGCACAGTCATCTGTTCCCCAGCTAAGTAAGTCACAAAGTGATGCTGGTTTGGTTTTTGGGTTGTTTGTTTTTGGGTTTTGGGGGTTTTTTTTGTTGGTTTGGTTTGGTTTGGTTTGTTTGGTTTTTTTTAATACTTTTTTTTTTTTTTCCTAAGCTACCAAGCTTGCCGATAGTTTAGTTGGAAAATGCACCACCAGAAAAGATGGAGGAAAAATTTTTCACTGAAAATATAAGCCTATCGCTTTAACTGATGTGTAAGATTTTTTTTTTTTTGCTAGGTAGGAACCTGCTGAATATGTAAAAAGGTTATTGTTCTGCCATTATCACTATACCGTTGTGAAATTATAGAGTGACTTCTAATGAAAGAAAATAAACTTCACAAAAG
>NW_020799142.1:31439080-31486481 GCF_003259725.1 Athene cunicularia
TGGGGGGAAAAAAAAAAAAAAAAGAAAGAAAAAAAAAAAAAAAAGAACTTTGCAATAGATTCGATAAAATAGGGAGGAAGAATGGAAGTTAAAAGAAAATGAAAATATTGTTTCACTATTCTCCTTAATTTACTGTTTAGTCTTGATGTCAGTGTCACATAAGCAGTTTTGTCTCTTAAGAAGAAAAAAAATACACTGATAAGGAATCTGTGAGTATTCTAAGTGTAATTTGTTTTATTTACAGCCCTAACATGAAACGGTCAAACAGCAGGCAAGATAATCTATTCTTCTTGGAATCTCAGCCCTGTGTTAAGCTCCTAGGAAGCTATTTAATCTCCAGAGATAAATCTACACAAGTGCCCAAGAAGAAGGGCAACCTTTCCTGACGTTTTTATGTCGTCTTCTTCCTTGATGTCCCTCTGTGATATCTCTCCATAATTCTTACATAATGAGATTAACATCTTTTCCAGAGAATCAAACTTTTTGTCAACCAAGGCAGGAATCTGGAAGAATCTATGGATACATGCCTCTTACCTCATCTTCAGTGGAGATAGCTACACTTGAGCTAATCATCCTACATACCCTCTGCAGTTTACAAACAGAGCTGCTTGTAGGAGCAACCTGTCTCAGTTTATTTAGTTACCAGGATGGAGGGCTGACTGAATTGCATGCACCTGTGCAGAAAAATGTCTGGGAGTTCTGATGGACAAGTTTTTGAACAGGAGTCACCAGTGTGCCTGTGCAGTGAAGGTGGCCAGCTGCACTCTGGGCTGTATAAGAAGGAGATGGTTGAAGAAGTAGAGTTCAGGAGATGCATGGAGAAGGTGGGAAATTGTGTTTATTTAGCTTTAAGAGAAGGCTCAGCTGGATCTTCCTTCTGTCTGCAACTATTTGGTGGGAAAGTGTAGGAAAGGTGGAGTCAGAATTCTTGAAGGTCATCATAGTTTAACCTCAGCCAGCAACTAAGTACCACACAGCTGTTCATTCAATCCTCCCTGCTCCTGGTGGAATGGGGAGGAGAACTGAAACAAACAAACAAATAAATAAATAAATAAATAAATAGATAAATAAATAGATAAATAAATAAAAAGTAAAACTCATAGGTTAAGATAAGAGCAGTTTAAGGACTAAACTAAAATAAAATATAAAACAACAATAACACAATTAATTATAATAATAGTAATGAAAAGAACTAAAAAAGTTTAAGAACTAAACTAAAATAAAATATAAATCCAACAATAACAAAATTTAATCATTATTATAATAGTAATGAAAAGAACTATAAACAAAATGAGAGAAATAAAACCCTAGAAAAGGCAAATGATCCACAATGCAACTGCTCACCACATGCTGACCAATGCCCAATCAATGATCCACCTTTCCCTGACGACTTCCCCCAGCTTATATACTGAGTGTGATGTTCTATGATTTGGAATAACCCTTTGGCTAGTTCAGGTCAGCTGTCCTGGCTCCCACCTTCTTGTACACATTCGTGCTGGTAGAGCAGGGGAAACTGAAAAATCTCAGGACAAGCACTACTTAACTACATCAGTGAGCGACTAACATTATTCTCACACTAAATACAAAACACAACACTATACCAGCTACTAGGAAGAAAATTAATTCTATCTCAGTCAAAACCAGGACAAAGCTGTATTGGGGTAGGAGTGAGGGTAACAGATGCGGGGTAGGAGTGAGGGTAACAGATGCAAGTTGGATGTGGGAAATTATAATTATAAATTTGGAAAAATTCTGATGAGGAGGGTGGTTAATCACTTAGCAGGTTGTTCAGAGGGATGGTGAAAACTATTGCTGGAGATATTCAAAGCTGAACTGGGCAATGCACTGAGCAACTTCATCTAATTGGTTGTACTTTGAGAGGTAGCTTGGACTACAGTCTTAGAGAAGTTTCTTCCAACATGTCTGAATGTATGATTTGTGCCCTACAAGTGTGTATAGACTTTGCAATTACAAAGAAAACCAAAGGACCGTAAAGAAAATTACCCACTCCTATGTAAATGTCTCTATTTTATGTCTAGATTCCAGCTTTTAATTATTTTTCCTCCACTGAGGCACCTTTCAAAGCCAAAAATAATTAATCTTTTATCCCTATATTTATTGGTATGTTATCTAACCATCTGCCACTGTACAGGTTCATAATATCAGTGTATCTATACTGCATTAGGCCTCTCTCTTACTGGTTCTTGGTGTACTTGGCAGTCAAACTGAAGTATCACAACAATATTACAAATAGAGATAACCCATTGTGGTTGAGACATAGTCAATTTTCTTTAGCCTAGAAAGAAATGGAAGACTTAGCAATTATAATTACCTGATACGGCCTTAAACTCCAAGAGAGTGCAGATCTTTGAATGGAAAGGAACATTTTGGATTCATTCTCCTAGTGATAGAGAGACTAGGCTATAACTAAGAAGGAAATTTCTGGATTGCTTTATAAGTTTTGTTTCCTTTATATTTCTTAGCTTTTCTTATTGAAGTGAAGCAAATTAAATCAAGGGAGTTTGGGGAGAAAGTTCTAATTCAGGGACATATTTGTCTGTGAAATCGTTTTCCAGTGAGTAAAATAATAATCGTTAAACTGAAAACATCTGCAATGAAAATTCTGTCAGCTGTCGGGAATAAATCACAGGACTTGACTTGACTAGCAAGACCCCCAGGAACTGTTGTGCTGGATTAGTATCATTACATCTATGTCCCAAAATGTCATTTCTCTCACTATCTCAATTAGGGAGGGCCAGAGAGCAGTAATCAGGCAAGTGAACAGTGGATAATGAGTTTCGTGTATGGGGTCACTGACATATATGGGACTCTTCAGCCTGAAAGGGGCAGCTGAGGGGAACTAGCACAGAGGTCTATAGCGCTGTGAATGGCGTGGAGAGGGTGAGTGGGGAAACACTTCTACTGTATTATCTAATGCAAGAAGTCAGGGTATCAAAGGAGACTGGGAGAGGGTGAGTTTTGAAGAAACAAGAGTGATTACATCTTTGCAGAACATGTAGTTGAGATGCTATGGTGTGTCGTTGGTGCTACAAGTTGATGTCATCTCAAGGAGCTCCCCAAAGTCCAGGGGAAAAAAAAAAAAATAAAAAGAATAATAATAATTTTTTAAAAAGCTATTAAATACAAATATCTAGCTCAAGAATTTCAGGCACTGACGTTTCTAAGCTTCTTACAGAAGAACATGTTGAGGAAAGTCTCAGTAGGGGCTTGGTTAGTCTTACAGTCCTTCCCTTGGTTTCTGGCTTCCAGTAACTGTTAGTGACAATGGCCAGATGGGCTAGAATGATTATTCATATGGCTTGCAAGAGGTGCTTCAAAGAGAATAAAATAAGCTTCTGGAAGGCCAGTGTTTGCCTCAGAGAAAAATTAGGCTGATGTGGGACAGATCTTTGCCTTAATGTTTTAGAAATTTGGTTTAACCTTGAAATACAGCTTCAGCTTTTGAAAATGGATAATTTCATTTATTTCAAAATCAGACAACAGTGATAAATATTTACTTGAAAAGATACGACAGTGTGTTCTCTTTCATTTTCTGACTGCCATGGCTTCTTTCCATTTAATAAAACTATTATATCTAACACTTGTATTGGGAAATTAACATTAATAGCAGAAAATATTTACAGGTCACTGTGTACTCAATTGTTAACATAAAAGGTAAAAAAAAAAAAAAAAAAAAAAAAAAAAAAAAAAAAGGACTTTATTCTGTTGTTTGTGGAAACAATGTCAATACTATCTCAGCATCCTGCTGGTATTCAAAAGACAAGATGAAACAAAAAACCACCGATAAAATTAAACTCATAGATGCGTATTTAGACACCTATGTGTATATCATAAAATTTGTCACCACTGCAGAGGTTCCCTGTGGAGTTAGCAGTAGCATTCTGGAAACTGTTACGGTACAGGTTTGAGTGGGTTCCCTCTTTCTTTAGCAGACTGTAGCATTTCCACTGTTAGTCTAGGAGATGGTTCCTCCACAACAGATTCCCTGAAGCTTAGACTTGTCTTTAAAATAGGTAGATAATTTTTTGAGGAGAAGTATTTTAAGGAAAGCTCATTGACACTTGGATTCCACTCAGGCTGTTTTATTTTCTATTCATTTCTTATTATTTACTTATTTACTTACTTATCATTTTTTAAGGACAGATTCATTTTTCATGGATCTTTATATAATTCTAAAACAGAAGTCTATTTTTTCAATCTTTCCCTAGATGTCTCTGTTATTTATGGCTATTGTGAGAAATATCAAGGACATGAAACATTTATTTTTTCTGGGGTTTACCTCATAAAAAGAAAAAAGACTGAACTCCAGATCTATACACCTGCATTAGTCACCTTAGACTCCCTTTGCTGTCAGTTTAGGAACAGGCAGGCCAGGGTGTAGTTCACCTCATCCTCTCTGGACACTGAAAATAGACCAAATTAACCATTTTTTTCAAACAGCTCTTTCTCCCCATTGACTTTATTAGACATAAGAAGTCACTGTAGCATATTGAAACTGTTTATATTTAATCCATTGTCACCTTGTTCAGAATGAAAACATTTCAGTTTGCAACTCTAATAACTAATCTATTCTCTGTATTTTTTTAGGTGTCATTACCACTGGAAAAAATGAGCGTAAAACACTAAGCGTAAAAAAAATCCCAAATTGCATTGGAATTATTACGCTTCAGCATTTTACCCCGTTTCAACAATATAATAACGCCCTTTTCTCCTCACACTCATGAGTAGTTCAGAATTGAAAAGGACCACAGAACAAGGCAGTTGCAGCACAGAAGCTCTCTAAGAGCAACTCCAAGTTAGAACTAATATGAATAAGGTCTCAAATTTTTCTATTGAGCTGAAAATAAATTCCTTTGCCAGAAAATATTAACACCTGCCATCTGTTGGTTTTAATTTTTATTGATTTTGAATTAAAATCACACTGGCTGTAAAGGATTGATGCTCGAATTTAGTAATAACATAACAGACCAGAGTTCTAACTGGTTCTTTAAAAAATGACTTTTTTTTCTTTTTTTTTTTTTTCAGTCACTGGATGCAAAAATTTTAATGGATTTATTAAAACAAACATTCCAAAGTAACATTTTCATGAGTCAGAGATGTTGAATTCATGAACGTGATTTTTAATTTAGCCAGAGTAGTAAATGACCTGCACTTCTGAAAGTCAAGCTCTCAAGTCTGGATTTAATTTAGCCTTTGCAAAATAAATAGATGAATTGTTTTGGCATTTCATAAGCATTAAAACAAACAAACAAACAGATGTTGTTTTGAATAAAAAAAAATAAACAAAACATACACTCCAAAGGAAACATTTCAGTAGGGATCTCTTTTTTTTTTTTTTTTTTTTTTTTTTTTTTTTTTTCTGTTGAGAACTCGAAAAAGCCATTTGCTTTCAAATGGGAGTAAAGTAGCAAAATTTCCTGAAAAACTGAAGAAACACCCCAAATTGGCATTTCCACAGAAAGATTAACAACACTTATAAAAGGAAGTAAAACTGCATGATACCAATTCCATTTCCTTCAACACTCTCACTCGTCTGCTGACCACACAGGACTCCACATCAGCTGTAAAAGATGTCACACTCACAGCGCAAACCAGAACAGAGCATATAATGTCCCAAAATGCTTGTTAAAGCTGAGCGAGAGGGAGCTCCAGCTTTGCCTTCTGCTCTGGGATTTGCCATCTGAAAGTCAACATGTTGAGCAAGTAATTTTCTTTCTTTGCGTTCCGCTGATGAAAAAAGAAAAAAAATAAAAAATTCTGGTTTATGAGGGAGGTCTAATTTTTAGGTCTAATTGTTTGTAGAAGATATTTCAAGTTCTTTTGTAAATGTTTCATTATGACTTCTTAGTATTATTGCCACTGATAACATATCCCTTTAATAGCTGTTTTTTTGTTGTTGTGTTTTGTGGTTTGTTTTTGTGTTTTTGTTTTTGTTTTTGTTTTTACCTGTTCCTTGGTTTTAATGAAGCCTGTTTTTCTACATTTGCAATCCCTAAGTGCAGATCTGATCTTTTTTTCATTTCTTCTTAGTAATACAGGTTAATTTAAGGGATTATGCTAGACATGGAAAGGGTTTCCAAGATCCCGAGCAAGGTGTTTTTGAGAAAATATTGCCAAAATCCTTAAACTGGGAACTAGGTTCTCAACAAGATGAGTATCTGACCTAAAATCCTGATCAGTTTAACGGTTTTCTGTCCATTCTTTACTTGACCATCACAGTCATAGTATTTGTCACACTCAAGTACAAAGTTTTTCTTCACAGCCTCTCTGAGATAAAAATGAACTATTATCTCTATTCCACAACTGAATAAAATATGATGGACTAAAGGACTTGCCTGTAGTCACCCAGTCCATATTCGGAAAAGGACACAAACATCAAATCTATTGTTATCTATTGTAACTCAGCCTGCCTAGCCAAATAACAAATGAAGATTTACATGAGTAGCTCTTTAGATGGTTGGGGGTGGGGTTTTTTTGGTTTTTTTTGTTTGTTTTGTTTTGTTTTGTTTTGTTTTTTAATAGATAATACCTCCAGAACACTTTCAATATTAAGAAGTAAATAAGGTTCCTACACCAAGATGCTGGGCAAATGCTTTGCACTGATATTGCTTGCTGGGCGGCACAATCCCATAGAAACTGGGGACTACGTTCTCTTCAGAATACATCTTTCAGCACTAAACCAGAACTGGTTGTATCGGTGCAGTGTAGCAGGTCTTCAGCAGGGATGTCTCAAAACTAACTGGTGACCTAATCACAGTGATACATATTTCCTCCTTCTAGATAACACAGTCAACTTTAGAGAAACCATCCCTATCTTTTGGAGATATTTTCAAAATGAGTAGTTATCTGTGTTCACATCTATCAGATTTATACATTTTGAGACAGTCCTTCTAGACACAAATCTAATTTCCTTGGATGCGTTTGGATACTTGTACAGAAGCATTACACACATGAAAGAGTGTTTTCCCAGGCTGAAATTCCACCTACATAATTTGAGCTACATAAAAATCAAGTATCTGCTATGAATTAATTCATAAGGCTCCTTCTTTAGTCCCTTCTTGAGAGCAACTCATGACATGTGAAGCTCTGTCTGAGATACAGAGGATGAACTGACCTGTCAAGGTCTTTCCCATGGTGGGAAATTATATTCACCAAACTTCTGGATGTATAAAACTTTAAAATTATTTCTACTTTAGAGTGGCACTCCAAAGATTCTCTCTGAAAATTTAGTCCTAAAAGTCACCTTGGAGCTTGCAAATGGGTTTGGTGAAAATGACCCTTTCTGTTAAATTTCAGGAGTTTTCAAAAAGACCCGCTCGCTATGAGTCTCTTGGCCATTAGAAAGTAGCATTCACAGGAAAGCACACAGGTAACATTTTCGTAAAATAAATTTAAAAGAACCAGCCAAGAATTCTGGCCAAAATTAATTCCAAGGCTAAAAAGCAGCAAAACTCTTTAGGCAAATCTGCTTGAGCATTTGCATTTTGTCATGAGAGGGATTTAAGAGGATGTAACTTTGGGCTCAAATCTGTATTGAGGGTAAATACAGATTGTCAAAAGGCTTTGCAGGGAAGGGGAGGAAAAGGGAAACAGGGAGCTCATTTGTTTGCTTATTTGGTTTTTAAACTTTTTTTTTTTTTTTTTATAACTGAAAACTGTTTAATCACTTTGCATATTCCTGAGGTTCTCTTTGAATATTTAGTCCTAAAAGTTTACTCGGAAGCTGAAATCAATTTACAGGGTGGATAACACACAAAAATAACCACTCTCTGATACACGCAGTCTTTTAAATAACATCCTCTATGAGGCACTAAAGCTTTAATATCAACAATATCCCTGAAATGAGGGGAGTGAAAAAACAAAACATGAAGTGCAGAAACTGCTATCAATTCCATTCACAGTGGCAGAATGAGTCTAATAGCAGAGACGTTTATGAGTCATAAATTACCATTTATAAATGCAGTGTTTAGCATTCATTTCAATGGACAACATATGGTAGCAACATTTCTAAATAGCTTGAACTGATAAATAGGCCAGTGAAGTGGCTCGATTTGTTAAAATGCTAACACATTAACTACTGCATGTGGTGGTGGCATGTTTGCATCCCTAACGCTGTCTGTCTGCTTGGGCCTTATGGAAATAGGCACTTGCCTTGAATTTATGAACTGGCACAGTCAGTCTATTTTTCATAATGATTTATGAGGAATCACGGTTTCCAGACTGGGTGATCCATCTATGACTGTGTTAACCTCAGTCCTACCATGTTATATAGCATGACCACATCACACACTTTTTAGCCTCTGGTACCCTGTCTTGAGAGACTGACTGATTTCTTAGGGATGTTTGAATCTTTTTTTTTTTTTTTTTTTTCCTTTTAAAGGAGTTATATAATGATTTATATAATATATGATTTATATACAAGGAGTTACACAATTACCATTATTAGAGTGACTGATTAGCACAGTTCACACAAAACACTTACCTGCTTCTGTCACAATTGTAGAGTTGTGTGCACATCATTTACTACAGCTGCACCTTCTTTCACTTTATGTAATGACAAAACTAAATTTCAGCTAAAAAACATATAAATAAATTCAGTACTAGGTCTGAAGAAAATAGAGATGCACTACCAACTGCAATATTACAGTATCAAAACCTGATTGATCTTTAAGGAAACTTTGGCTTGGCTTGTTTCTGTACCTAATCAGCTTTCTTTGGTACTGTCAATGATTTTTGAAAATAGTCTTGATACTCGTATAAAGCCAAAGCACACCCTCAGGCCTCTAAAGTATCTTGCAGATTAGTGGGTGCAGAGTCTCTAGCACTGAATAAAAATTACCTGGGAAACTCAACATAGTAATTTCCTTTTATTTTTCCTCTTTTTCCTTTTATTCTTGCTTTTCCTTTTCCTTTTCTTTTTCCTTTTCCTTTTCCTTTTCCTTTTCCTTTTCCTTTTCCTTTTCCTTTTCCTTTTCCTTTTCCTTTTCCTTTTCCTTTTTCCTTTTCCTTTTCATTTTCCTTTTCCTTTTCCTTTCCTTTCTCTTTTCCTTACTCCCTTCTTATTTTCTTTCTTCCTATCCATCTTTTTTCTTCTACCACAACTGACAATCACCTTCACTGTATGGCTGTAAGAAAGATGGTGGCCCTTCATAACTTTCTATTCTCATTTCTGGGCAGAGAAGTTCAAATCCACAGAGCTGTTCTGTGACAGCCTAATAATATGTGTGGTGGAGTTTATGAAATCAGAAACACAACAGAACAGGTTTCTGCATCCTGATAACATTACAAAGGACCAATTTGGTGTGCTGTATGGGGCATTAAAATAAAGGTGCCTGAGTTTGCTTTGGAAACAGACTGTCACCCAGAAGTGATGAGTGCGATTTCTTCTACAGACCAGAAACATCTACATTGGAGACTTTTGTCCCTAAACTTGCTAGGCAAAGATTCATCTTATTTTACAGTAGATTTATAAATGAGGTGAATTTCTCTTCATCAGCCATAAAGGCAGTCTACAATTTAGGTCAGGTACCAACTAAGTACTTATTCATCTTTTCTTAATAAGATTTTTTGTGCTGATAGCTCTTCTGTTTTGGAATGATGATGCTTTAATGACAATGACTACTAGAAAAATATGAATAGGAAATATGAAGATGACAGTGATAATGATGAAGGTAAATATGCAGTGATACCTAAAAGTCATAGGCAGGCTGGATCCCATTACATTAGGTATCATGGGAACTTAGGTGGTTAATCAAACATGCTAAGCTAAATCAGATATGCAAAAACCACGCACACATACTAAAATGTGAGTTTATTCTTCATATTCAGGTATGGGAATAGAAGTGCAGTATGTCCTTGCAATCACTTGATAAAGCCTCTGGTTCCATTTAGATTTCTAATGATGTAGATACCCTTGGTATCTAATCTCAATCTAAGGTCAATCAAAAGACCTTTGTGCCTCTCTACAGAGCATCTTTCAAGAAGAGAGGCTCTGGTAAACTTGCCTTTTCAACTTTTTTTTTTTTTTTTTTTTTTTTTTTTAAAAGCTGCTGTTTATTGAGTGTTTACAGTTTCAAAACCTAGGAATATGTAAGGATTGGATGAGCCATTGATTTTGAAGCTATAACCATCTGAGAAGCATTATTTTGCAATTGTTCAAGGAAATAGCTTAGATGATAGCTTTTCAATCTCAACTGCTAGAGAGAATCAAATGAGCAGAATTCAGCCATTCACACTAGAATTAATAAATAAAGCAATGAAGATGTCTATTTTGCTCTGCAAATTTCTGCAGACTGCTTTTGTGTGTGTGTGTGTGTGTGTGTGTGTGTGTGTTTTCTCTTATGTTTAAAACAGTTTGTGCAGAAATTCCAAACTTTCATGAGTGGCTACAGCTAAGTGAAACAGCCAGTATTTGGGGAAGAAAGCTTCCAAACAAGGAAGACGAATCTGTGTCTGACTATGTTCAGTCTGAAACACGAGCTGAAAAGCATCAATCTATGCCAGAGTGTCCCAAAGGAAATATTTTCTCTAAATACAAACATCTCAGAAGGTCAGATACCTTCACTGTCTTGATTTCTGGAGAAGATGAGCAGCTCTGCCTTTAAACAAGGCCTCTAAGAGTAATAGCTGGTCGGGACCTAACAAATCAGGCACTGAACAACTGATCTAAAACCTGTCAGAATGAAGAATTTGGAAGTGTACTTTTTATTTAAGGAATCTCTATGTTGCTTCATATTATAGTTATATTTTTCTTTTATGATTGCCAAACAGCCAAGACAGGATTGCCTCTGCTGCTCACATGTACCTCAAGGTGGTATAGAGCTGAGCTCAACCCAAATGTGTGAGAAGCAAATGGTTATGGAAAGGGGACATTTCTCTCTTTTATACTTCATAGATTGCCCTGTAGAGTCCTTTCGCATTGGCTTAACAGCTTTACCACTATACAGCTCATTAGTTCTTGCTATTTCTTAACTGAACAGCCGGGTAAAACATGTTTAATTTATGCCCATCTTAGGACTGAAATATATTCTCCATAAAACTTTAAAAAGGAAAAAATAATATAAAAAATGTTCCCTCCAGCATAACCGTCACTAACAAATAATGAACTTGTTTATCATTCCTATTTTATGTCTGATACTTCAGGCATTTCAGAGCCCTTTTCAGACCATTATCTACTGCCCTTCAAACCCTTCATGTTGTTATCCTCTCTTTTATATCAGTAATAGGTTTTAAGACTCATAGTAATGAATGCAAATATATTACTGTTTTAGGGCAATAAAATTGTTCTTTAGCAGTTAACTGCACTCTTTGCAACAGTGAAAAGCATTTTAAATTAGCAGCTGGAGAAAACTAGGACATTGGAACACAGAGACGATATAAGACTGCAGCAATCTATTGGCTGTTACCTAATGGAAAAGTTAGTTCATTAATGCTCAAGTCAGTTGTTGACTACTAAGGACTGCAACGTGATGTTTGACTCCTGTCTAATGTCTTGTTCTTAGCTTAAATAGTTTTCTAGAATTCCTGTCTAGAGTTATTCACAAGTTTTAAAGAAAAGAGGAATTTTTTTTTTTTTTTTTTTAGTGGCATTGAGAATGCCATATGTCTAGAAATTCAACTTTTTTTTTTTTTTTTTTTTTTTTTTTCCCCAGGAATCCCTCTCTGTAGTAACGTCTCAACCCCATTTGTAGGAAGAATCTGAGAATGTGCTTATCTCTGAGGAAATATATAGATAAGCCTGATAAAGCCAAAGGAGCTACCTATCCAGCTCCTTAGAGACAAGTAGTCTATCCATTAGGATAAAAGTGTCAGAGTCATAAAGCTGGGTTCAGTCTTGCTGTATGCTGGGGAACTGATGGGTGACCCATGCAAAGGTATTTAAATCTACACTGTTTGACAGAGCGCGGCGCTCTCCAAGCTAGCATTATTCTGAGCTGGTGTGCCCATGAAAAATAAAACAAAACAATGCCCCACGATGCAGGAGATCTATTACAGGGCTGGAAACAACGTCACAGCATTAGGATGGTGCTGTGCCCGCGCTAATAAGCCCTACTTACAAACAGGCTGAGGCTGGCAGTGATTCAGATCTCTGTGTTGTGCTTCATTGCACCATGCAGATCTATAGCCCCAGATCCTTGAAAGTACTGAACTCTGTGGGAATTACAAACCTACTCTAGATGTGTTTAAGCTCCCTTCTGTAAATCAGGGATAATAAATAGCACTTTCAATTTTACAATGACAGGAATAAATACATTGAAACTCGGGAGCTACTAAGTTACTATCACACTGAGGGTTATTTAGTTCTGGTTTAGTGATGGATGGATGAAGTTAAGCATATGTTTTAATCCTTTCCTTGACCGTAGTCAGTGCTATCGGAAACTCTCCTCATAACTGATCTGTCAGCAGACGATCTGTTTCCTGGATTGTAATGTTCTATAATTTTGTTAGAGGGAAGATGCATATGAAGCAGCTTTTTCTTCATTTCCTTCCGAAGACACCACACTGATAGATGGTTTAATTCAAAATCCAGCTTGTTCTTAAGGAAGAACTCCATATTCAGACTACAAATCCTGTCACTTATGCCTGTTCAATATCTCCTAAATGTGTCTTTGTTTTTCCCTCTACCTCTATTGCTAGAAATAAAACGGGCTTAGTCATTGCTTCCATTGATTACTATTCTGCCTCCCTTGTTGGTCTTTCAGTTCTTCCCCTCATACTACAAAAGCAATCATTCATCTTCCCCAATGCTCAGACTTAACTCCATTTAACACCATTCTGTATATTTTTTCATTTTAAATGTTGCTTTCAGTGAAAAATGTGGTTTTCATTAAAAAAGGCCTTTCTATAGGAATAAAATATTTTATATAAATGTTATTTTTATTGAAAACTCAATTTGTTCTCTGTTTTCCTCACAAACCTAACAAAAAAGTGAGAAAAGAGAAGACACATCTCGACTGACCAACCCTCTCCAAATGTGTTCAGTAGCTAAATTCCAAAGAAAATTAAGCTTTGTAGATTTGAGCTTTCCAGTAACCAATTCATACAAAAATGTCAGCAAAAGCAAAACATTATTAATGCTATTTTTTTGGTACATTTTTTGACATATTTATGGTACAGTTAGCAATCAAGATTTTTAGAACAAAGTACATGGGGAAGATTTTGGTTCTATCACATATTCAAAATTCAGTGTTCGATATTGGGTGAGTTATTTGTTTGAGCAGTAACATTATTGGAAAATACAGAGTGATTGCTGAGAATGCGGATTTACTGCATCTGAGAATAGGGGTATGTATTTCACATGTGTTAGAACTGTTTTGTAATGTTTTTGAGATTTTTCCTTGTAAATTTTATCTGTAGATTTTGCACTTCTCTCAAAAGCTTGATTGAGATGAGTGTCACAACACAGAGAATTTCAGGAACCAGATGAATTTGTCTGGAAGTGGAGGTAGAATTTGCTCTTAGACAATTCAGTGATGCTCTGTCATCGCCAAGAGTTCAGCTCAACCACTTTCAGCACTAAATGATGCACACATAAGAGGGGAAAGTCATTAACCCATTAACTACAGAATTAGAAAAACAAGACTATTATCACTTCCAGCATGTTTTGCATGTCTGTACTCCAGCTAGCAGGTCTGTGGACTCTATGACGAGATGTGACTGTTGTTCAGTCATGACACAATCTCAGTAATTTCGTTCCAGACCCAAATAGCCTACTTCAAGTTTTCTTGAGTTCCATGTAGAACGCAACATGATTGCGACTAACTGAATTATCCATGGTATTTCTTCAAACGCAGTAAGGTGGTCATTAAAAAGGACCATTCAGACAGGTACTCAAGTAACAGAGTCTGGCATAATATAGATAACAGACAAAATAGGTATTAAAAGCATTAATGCCTCTAGTCCTAAACTGATTGTCACAAATGCAATTCCATCAGCTCTCTACAGATTCTAGAAGCAAGTGTAGCTAGCACAGACATTTTGTTGTGGAAATGGACAGAGCATCACAACTGCTTTAGAAACATGGAAAGAAGACATCCACAAACGCTCTGCATGGAGCCAGCTCATGCACAGTAAGGTCAATGCTATGCTTGAGCACAAAGATCATGTTAAACCTAAGTTACTACACCTTGCCTCTGTACCAAACAGAGGTGATTCTGTGAAACTCCCCAGAACTACTTAATTAATGATAAACATGCAAAGGTACCCTATTTCTGTATGGGCCCAGCTCGTGTTCTCTGTGCTAATTAACTTGGGCTCTAAGAGAGCCTAAGAGAGCCCTGAGAAGGTGGCTACCTGGTCTGGAAATAGCCTTGGAAACAGTATGCTGTGACAGAGACAAGGCTCTGCTGGACCCAACAGACTGTCACCATTTCTGTCAGACCTGAGCTGCCTCTGAGAGTGGGATTCATCTCACTTAACATTAGATGTCTGCACTACAGACATCTACATCTCGATTAGTCATCCTTGTCTCCCTTTATAGTCAATGGAAAGAAACAAGCATGATTCACCTCATCCTAAAAAAGAGACATCTCAAATGTGTATGAATCATACCTCTACAGTGTCTGTTTTGCTCAGGCAATGAGAGGAAAAGAAGGAAACACAGGGCTGGTGTCAAGGAAGAAATTAGATTGCAAGTAACCAAGTAGCAGCACCTCATGGGAAGAGTCTCTATGGGACATACAAGCAGACAGAGACCAAAAAAAAATTATATAAACTACTTATTTATGCTCATAGGGCAACTGATTTGGAAACTCAGGGGCCACAGAATAACCTCCCAGTCAAGAATAAAGATGGGCGCTTTGGTCTTGGTTTGAACATTAATGGTAAAACCACTGTGTTTAATCAATGAACTGTATTTATTTGCCTCTTCCCAAGGCAGGTTGCTATGTACGTTGCATCTAACAAGTATCACATTAATTGAGCTAAATGGGATGCAGAGAACTTCATAGGCTTTAGTGATCAACATTAACCCCATTTCTTGATCATTATTTTTTCTTTCTAGTGATTTAGAAGAAACATTGAAGGCTAGCGGTAGCAGTGTCCCGTGGCTCCTATAATCTAGGCAAGTTACTTCATCTCACCATTCACTGATTTTACAGTCTCAAGACGTGAGGTAACAATTCTTTCATTTTTGTGCAGAAATTTTCACATTAAAACAAGTTTTAGAGAAGAAGGGTGTTGTATACGCTACACTGCAGTTGGACTTTCTCCTCAAACAGTGCAAAGTGGAGTTTTGCCTCATCCAAACTAGAAAACTTATGCAATTAATTTCAGATACTCACAAAATTCATGTTTTGGGGCAGCATTTGCTTCTGACCTCTGTAGCTTTCACAAGAAGCTTGGGGTGTCATGTGGTATAAAATACCGAAAATCAGTGTGTAATGAAAAAGAATCTAAATGTGGCATTCTTGTAAAGCATGAAACATGAGCGGTTAGTCAGGGATACACAATGTGGTGCCCTCATTTTCTCAAACTGGAGCTCTTTAAAGCTTGCATCCCCTGCCTTTGCTGTTGACATTCAAATTGACTTTTTGCATTTCATAATGGTAGTTCCTGTCTTGCTTTCCACTTTATCTGCCAAACCCACTGCTGGGTCTTTCTCAGATGCACAAGAGTCAGGGATAAAACTGGCTGAAAATGCATCACTTATCCCAGCCATTTTGCTAAAGTACACCCCAGTACTAGCAAAACAAGACAGAAAATTATTAGAATTGGACTGCTGTCATCAATTTCTTTCTCATCAATTGCTCAATTTTCTGACAAGCCTCAGTTCTTCTTAGCTTTCAGCCATTGAAATAGTAGTAGTAGTAGTAGTAATAATAATAATAATAATAATAATAATAATAATAATAATAATAATAATAATGTGGTCCACTCAGAGAAAAACAAGGTAACCCCTCAGCACTGCAGACAGGAAAATGCCATGTTATTTTCAGTGAAGGCTATATCCTTGTAACCTACAGCAATGCCCCTGGCCC
Organism: Athene cunicularia; assembly: GCF_003259725.1. Taxonomy (NCBI): domain Eukaryota; kingdom Metazoa; phylum Chordata; class Aves; order Strigiformes; family Strigidae; genus Athene; species Athene cunicularia. The sequence goes on from NW_020799142.1 coordinate 31,455,079, forward strand.
ACCACTTCCAATCTGCAGCACTTCCAGTGCCTCTTGTCTGCCTGCTCTCCAGTGTCCTTGTTTCTGGAGGATTGGCATGACTTATCTCAGGATCTGCTCTCTAAATTCACTCCTGTCTTGTTGAAGAAAGAATCAGACACTGAATAAGAACTTACTTGAAATGCAAGTAAGGGAAGGGAAGGGCTGTGCTCTCACTCCCCGAACACCAGTCCTGAAGGAGCGGATTTCAATTTTGCAGCTTCTAGGAAATTTTTGTCGCTCAGAAGAAACACCCACCGGCATTCCAGTCCCTGCCCCTGCACACCTGCAAGTCTGCCCTAAGCACATGTGTTCTTTGGGCATGAAACGTTCCCTCTTGTGTAGCTGCGAAATGTTTAGCCTTCATGGCTCTGCAAGAGATACTAAGTAGGTAGGTCTGGGACCAGAAACCACACATATTCTATTTTTGCAGATGAAAAGGGCCAAATTGTCCTGTTAACACCACCAGCCTGTATCCCCATAATCCCATTGACCTCAGCAGAGTGTAACTAAGAGGAGAATTCATCCTCAGCATGTATCCCCTATGGCTGTACCACAGTACATAATTATTGTTGTTTGTTATTTCCATTGCAGTAGAACCCACAGGATCAAATAAGGATCAGGATCCCGACTGTGCTAGATATAAGCAGTCATGGTGCCTGCACTAAAGAGCTTACAGCCGTGTCTCTTAGGAGAACATTTCTTCTTCTAATAGACTCCTCTATTAAGAACTGTTAATTACCTAACTCAGCCTAGGTTGTTTTTTTTCCCTCTGCTTAGTTTCTTCTATTTCTCCTGCCTAGCCCCTCTAGACCGTACTTAATAATTCTCCTTTCTTCACAGTGTCAACAGCTTTCCACACTGTACAAGCAATTATTATTCCCACCCTTCCTCCTTGATTGTCTCATCAGACACTTTTCCTGCAGCCACTTTCTGCTTTTCAATCATTTTTGTTGAAAACAACTATTTATCTTCATTCTTTTTATTTTAGCAACATCTTTGGATCATTATTATTCCAGCAGCTGAGGGACACAAGAGTTGTGCCTCCTCCCTGGGCCATGATGTCAGGTTTCCTTGTAGGACTCCTAAAAGCACATTCACACTCTCTGTTACTCCCTTTGTCTGTCTTTTACTACCAGAGAAATGGCTCATTGTCACCCCACAGGTTTTCTTCACTGTTACTGCAAAACATCACGTCTTCCATTTACTGAATGACTGTTTCAGATTACCCCTTTGCACACCTCTCTCCAAAGTCATTAGATGATATTTTTTTCCACTGTTCCAGACTGAACCTCATTTCACTGTTTCCTGCTCATATTTATAATGCCTCTGGATCCCTTTGTATAACTTAATCTCTGCTGTAATTCGCACACAGAAATCTCAGCAGGGCTTGCCTGGAAGCCTGTCTCTGTGGCTTCCAGACGCAAAGTATACCCTTTGCAGTGCAGCCACACCTTCAAAACATCACAGGCTTGTAGTGAAAGGTTTGACTCTGATAACTTACATGTATCTGTGATACTGAAAAGCCGGTGGAGGAAAAACTCTCTAAGACTCAGAGTATCAGAAAGCAGGCATTCTTTATTGCAGCGCTGGGTGCACGGGTGATCGCTCCTCCACAAGCGTGCACACCCATCGTGGTAATTTGACTTGGCTTTATACAACAAAGTGTTACATATTCATGATAGTTCCAAAAAACAGCCGTACATATTCATGATCTCTCCATGAACAGGCGAGTTTTATTATAATGAGTTCTAATAATTCATTTTCATGTGCTCCGCCCTGGTCTGCGGGGGTCTTCAGGATGAAGATTGAAGATGCCTCCTCTTCCTCTTTTAACTTTTTACCCAGTTAGTATTTCCATAATCATGATAACTCAGTATTCGTTGAGTCCCATCCCTTATCTTGGGACTCAATAGTTGCAGCTCGTTCCTTATCTTAAGAGCCCCTCCTGCCAAGAGCCCACCCCTTCGTTGCATTATCCTGCCTGTCCAGTGTCTCTCTGTTGTCCTGCATCCATTTTGTTAACGTTCCTTACTTCAACTGCAGCTGCAGTGCTCTGCTCAATGGCTAGCACTGGTCTCCACTCCACTGTTTTACCGCCAGTACTGCCATAGCAACGCCCTGCTGTTTGAATGCAGTGCTCACATTGTTTATTTCTTTTAAGTCCCATAAAGCGATGAAATAGCGTTCACACTAGTCCATGAACTGAAACATCGTCTTAAACTGAAGTTCGCCATAAAGATTTCTTAGAGAAAGTATATTCTTGAAATTCAACTGCTTTCTGGTCCCATGCTTTGTTAGGCTAAAGTAGGGCAGGATAGCAATGGTGGGGTTTTTTCCTTTCTTTTTTTTTTTTTTTTTTTTTTTTTTTTTTTAAAGGTTGAACATTCACTGGACAACTTTCATCGTGTAGGTCATTAACTGAACATCTCTTGACCAACTATATTTTCAAGAGAAAAACATGAACCAACATATCTGGAATCAGGTGGTTAGACATCCCAAAAGAAATCTCTTTAACTATCTCTAGATGGAGAAAGAAGTATTCTTACCTTTTCACTGCAGGCAGAATCTCTCCTCAAAAGTCTTTTTCATAACATTGGATTAGGTGCAGCCCCTTTCTCATACATGCTTGAAAATAGGTCATGAAAGCATCGGATGCCAAACAAGAAAGCTCTCGGAAATAATATTGGTTTGCCTTGCCTCCAAAATTTGCCCTATTAAGAAAAGATTACATGACAATATTCCCTTTGATGATATCTGAATTTAAATAAGGACATGTCACAGTAATTATGTTAGTAAGTGGGAGATATTGTAGCTAACCATCATTAATACTGGAGTTTTTGATACCAAAATGCATTTTCTAATTGGACTGCTGTTATGTTTTATCTGTTTCCTGAGAAACATCAAAAACACAGGGGAAAAATAACTTTAAGAAATATAATATTTTGTCTCAGATTTTTGATAAAGTTGCTTCCGTTTAAGGCATCCTCACTCTGTAATTTAAACTTGTTGCCTAAGCAGCAGTGTCTTCTCATATGCAGGCTTTAACATCAGTAAATTTGAAATTATTCAACCGGGATTAACCCATTCCCTTATGCAGTATATCAAATTACCTCTTATTTGTTTTTAGTGTAAGAGTATGAACATGGATTGTAACTCAGATGATGTGTGGTAATACTTATGACAGAATAACTTAAGTCTCATTTCTCAGAGTTTCTTGGCTTCCAAAATGCCTGGGACAAATAGCAGAGAAAACCAGATCACTGGTATTAGGCAGGCAAATTTGTTGCAGTGCATGGAAATGGCGAGTGGCAATGGACTGTTCCAGGTTATTTTCTCCTACTCTGTAGCACCAGTAAAAAAACCCACAAAAAACAATAACTGAAAGCCTCACCTTGCTTATCTTTAAACATTTGAAGGGTGGCTATTTAAGTCAACTATATTCTGTTTACTGTCACTGGGGGCAACTGGGATGTTATTGTGTAGTTGTGCCATTTTAAAAAATGAAATGGATTTGAAGGAGTTGCTTAGTGGATGGTCCTGATTTTTTATTTCAAGTTAGTAGAGCTAAACTAGTTTATACCTGTGAAAGAACTGGCCAGCATTGTGTATTTGCCTTGGTCTTTGGGCAAGATAATGTAACTTCCTTTCTCTAAGGTAAATTAATCAGTTCTGTATGTCATGAGGGTAATTTGTAATGATCAAAAATAAAAATTATTAATGATGCTTAGTGATAGGATGTCTTCTGTAATCTCAAGAATCTTAAGACATCTCTGCAAAACTGTGCTGGAAGCACTTTTGAACAGATCAAGAAAGGTATGGTTGGATGTAGTGAATTCAGAAAAGATAAATAAGAAGGGAGGTCAGAAAAGGTCTAAGAAAATTACCTAAGCAGAAAGATTGAATTAATTCAGGTTGTTTAGTCTAGAGAAGATAGCCTAGAGGTGCTGCTGATAGTAGTCTACACAGTTGTAGCAGACTGCTGCTGAGGAAGAAGGAACAATCTGTTCTTGATGTTTCTGGCAGGTAGGGCAGCAGATAATTTCAGCAAGAAGTTAAAATGGGAGTTAAGCAAACTGCATCAATGAAGATAACAAAGCAGTGGAAGAGACTGTCTTGGAAATTTTGAAGTTTCCCACACTAAAAATCTTTGAGTGGATTACTCAGATCACAGGAATGATATATGAATATCATTGGATGGAAGGGATAACCTGAAGTACCCAATAGCCATATGATGTTACTGGTAAGTATTTAATGCATAAGCAATCTCATCATCTCAAAAAAAATCAAGGTCATTCACACAGTAATGCATTGGATTTTGTGAATAACACTTCAGAATCTGTCCCAAAGTTAACTGACTGAACCTATATCCAGCTCTGTTCATAGTTTCCTAATTAAAAATATGTTTTCATTATTTGCTTATTCATTTAAATCAACTCACATTAGGCCTGACCACCTTTTACCACACTTTTTCTGAGGATTTTTAACATCTTTTCAGATCTTGCATAGTTTTTGATTCAGTAGGTGTTACGAGATTTTTGCATAAAACAAAATGCAAAAAATCCTTGTAAATACACTTTCCTCCTAACCCAAGATGCAGTCCTCCTTGCCCTGGCCCAGTGTTATCACACTCCCATCCGCATGGTTTTCCGAAGATGAAATCTGAAAGGAAGAAACAGTGTGCTGCTAGCCGAGGAGCTGACAGAGAGCAATTGAACCAACAGATCCCCCGACAAGTTGTTTCAGGTTCAAGGTCAATCAGATATTTTCAAGTCATATAACATTCGAGTCACTGTGTATAGCCGATCAAATCGGCCAGCTTTCTTATCTTCTGCCTCTGCTTTAAACAGCATGTTTATGGTTACTGCAGTGGCCTTTCTACATGAAAACTCTGGGGAAGAGTCTCCTTCATTGGATGTCTCAGGCTCGTTTGTTTTGTCAACAAACCAGAGTGGTTTTGAAGCTCTTGTGGGAACCACAGGGAAGATGCTACAAACACAATAATGTATTATCTGGGGAAGCATTTAAAGATAGCGAGAGAGTCAGATGTCACTGGGACATGATACTTCTTGTTTCTATGGTGAGGGTGAGCAAAAGGAAATAATCCATGAAAAGCACCCAGGTACACTCACTCCTTCTCTTTCGATATTCTGTGTATCAGTTATGCCAAGACAGGATTTAAAATAATTGTTTAAACCTTATGAGTTTTAAAATGGTTTACTGCTGACAAATAGTGTTACACTCTTACTGTCTGTCTGCCTGCATTTCTAAAGCTTGTATTTGCACAATATCTGTTTTGGCACCTGCACATTGACAGTAATGAAGAATGATAGTTATCTGCAGAAAATGCGGAGGCAGTACGATATTCCCCATTGCCTCACAAGCCCAGGTAGATCAGACTTGATATAGACTGGTCACCTCTGGGTGAAGGGGGTGAGGGTATCTCATTTTTTACTGCCTTTCTTTATTTGGTCTCTCCTCTGTTCCTCCTGATTTTTCACAAATTGTATCTCATTAATGGGCACATTCAGGGAAAGAATGTAGCACGATAATGCAGTTCTGTTGTGCCTTCTAGCATCAACCTTCTGATGTAAAATGCAGCTTTTCAAGCAGTGATGATGTTTTCTTATTTCTGTTGGGCTTTGCAACACCTCTGTCGCTTTCCAGTTGTGAGAATTCAGAGTAATACTTCTTTATAATAACATCTGAACTTCAGCCCCAGAAATGCTTCTTAATGGACAGCTTTATAGACAAGGAATATAATTTCAGAGGAACAAACTTCAACATAGGAGGCAAAGTTTTATAGGCAGAAATTATGTTTTTACTGGGGCAGATCTTCAGCTAAAGTCACCAACACTTTTACAATTCAACAAGCTGAGCATCTGGTCTGTAAAAAATAGAGTTGCTGGAATCTGATGTCTGCTGCATTAAAACACTTTTTCCCCTAATTCCATGTAGTCATTCCTCTGAATGTCACACCTCTTTTTTTAAAATTTTCATCAGTAACATAGATTTTTCTTGCCCTTGAATCATATCCCAGATCATGTTCTGTAAGTCCAACACTTTTATTTAGTTTGCACTGTATAATGAAGAACAAACTCCTCAGATTACCGACCATATAATTTCTGATGATGCCAGTAAATGTCTCAGTGCTGAATATCACTCATGAGTGTTGGTGTGGCAGAGATGAAAGGAGAGAGGATAATTCTTTGTTTTTGCCAAGGAGAAAAAAAAAAGTTACTTCTGTACATACCTTAAAAAAAACCCAAACCAAATCAAAAACAAAAACAAAAAGCACAGAGCAATGGATACTATTCAATTCAGTCACTTAAAAATACACACATGCAAAGAAAATCACCCTAGGTTGGAAGCCGGATGTGCCAGACTATCACGTCCATTTGTTTTCACTCACTGTTTTTACAGAGTATGTGTCATTACTCTCATTATTTATGTTAATTACTTCTCAGCCGAAGTAAAATATTACAATATGTCCACTACTCTCGGTTTTTTTAGGTAATTCCAGTTAGATCAAAAATTAAGACACGTTAAGTTCACCAGACTCCCTGTGTGGGCTTGCCACACAATACGCAATGCAGTTCATGGTTTGATCTTTACCTTTTCATCGTCTCTAAGAGTTGTGGCCAGTACCTCACAGCCTCTTCCTTCAAGTACTAGTTTACATAATTACTTCAGAAAGACTAGTACTCACCTCATCCCCTTTTACTCCAAGTGTAAAGAGTGTTTCTTGGACCTTAGGTTTCCTCTACTCCGAAAAGTTACATGGAAATGAGCATAGTTTTATAAACCAGAAATTAACAAAAAAAACCAAAAACAAACAAACAAACAAAAAAAAGGTCTTTTCTCTGATATATGATCTGTGAAAACAACAGAGATAAATATGTAGTTTTCTGAATCAGACACTACATGATGAATCAGAGTAGGACAACATAGGACAGATCAGAAGTCAGATGAACACCAAGAAGTTGGCTTCCCAGTGACACAGCCATTTCCATCTCACATCCATTAATCCTTCATGAGTCTCAAAAAATTGAGTTTATTAAACCAGGCTGAAGTCAAACCACCCATGGATTTTCGTGCTTGTGCTTCAATTCAGCCTTTTCACACAGCTATGAAAAAATGTAAATACCTTGCCATGTCTGTGTAGAAAATTTGTGAAGAAATAGCATTTGCCACTGTTGGAAAACATAGAATTAATTCTGCATGAATCCAAGGTAAGTGTTTCATTCTGCTCGGGGTGATAGAAATGATGGACTTTTATTATTTAGAAAACATTTAAAATGAGTTGTCTGATTGGCTTGCAAGGACTGAGGTGAAATTTGTCATTGTTTCAATACTAAATATTTGTTTAAACTATAATTCCCATTGGATTTGTACTTAGTTATTGATATAATCCTTATCAATTCTAGGACACTGCAGGAGTTAGCCTTTCTTGACTTATTTATGTACTCTAAATATAGCAGTCATGCATCAAATTAGAAGTACATTTATAAATAATTTATGGAGGATGAATAATGGATTCTTAGATGTCTTAATAAATGGCTAATCAATCGTTATAGAATCCACAGGTCAGAGGTTACTTCTAAACATGGCAAATAAACCACATGAATAATAACCTGTCCAGAAACCATCATCCTGGAAGGTGCTTGTAACTATATAGAAAACCATTCATATCCATAATATGCATATAACTAGACTTGATGAATAATACAATAAGAAACAAAATGTAAACCAGAGACATTTATGGTGTATTGCTCCTGCAAACAATTCATCCTATTCTTCAGGTGGTTCTAAAGCCGGAAAAAAAAAAAAAAAAAAAAAAAAAAAAAAAAAAAAAAAAAAGAGTTTGAAAGTTTTCAGTGAACATAGGGATACAGTTCTCCTCAAATGCATACTCTTATTTTTAAACTGATTTATGGAAGACACATCATTTACAAATCATTTATAAGCAGTTTCTTAGTGTGTGATTAGTGTGACAGGTGATACAGGTTATTTTTGCACTATTACCACCAGGGTTCCTTCAGAGATCTATATATATATATCTGTAAACAAGGAAGCTTAATTTTCTCATCTGAAATTTCTTATGCTATATGAAACATTCTTTAGGATATAAAACTGGTTGGTGCACAGACCTGGTACTAATGGTCAACATGAAAGACTGTAGAGAACCAAAATCTTCTGACAGTGTTGCGGGATTGCAGCCTGACCCCAGGCTTGCATGACCCCTAATTTGCTGAGTATCTAAATGACATCTAAATCTAAATTATATCTTACATGACCATCCTGTAGAACTGTATCATCTCCAGTTTATTCTTGACCAGCAGAGGAAAGGACCAAAATTACACTCCCTGGTGACCTTCAAAGTCTTGTCCCTGAATGGTAGGTCATATATATTGCACAACACTGATTAATTACTCTTGAAGGTCTCACAAGAACACAATAATGAAAAGCCAGACATAGGCAGCAAGCTATAAAGTTTTTATGAAAGTGGAAATTTTAAGATTATGGTTGGTTGATCATTTTTCTTCCAAAAAGAGTAAAGCATCTATAGGAAAAGATTGTTTCCATCATATTTTTTAATAAGATGACAGAATTAATTCATTGTCCAGCCTTCTTTTTCATTTCTTCTTAAACACTGAGCTGTTTCTGAGAGCCTTTAAAAGCTGAGAAGTCTTTCAAGCTGTTTCAACACATTAAATAATCCAAAGGAAAAACCTGAAAGACAACTGAATGTGTCAGCTAAACAGTTTAAGCTCTCCAGCTTCAGTCTCTATAGGCAGCAATTACATTTCGAAGGAAAATGTTTTACAATTGTAATTACACATAATAGGAGGAATGTATTTTTTCCCTTTATCCTACTCCCATGGTGAGTCAATTTAATTTTTAAATACAAGAGACATAATTGATTTTAGCCCTAGATTAGTACTGAAAATGATCTATATGTGCTCTCACTAATGGAACAAGAGAATTGGCATTCCTCGGGGACCTTAACCCAACCCTGTTCATGGCAACAATTATTAGACCCTGACAGGTTAGCTACTAGGAAGAGGGGGCATAGAATACCCTGCTGATTAACAATCTAGTGAAATAATTAATGTTATGCTCTTCTCATTTAATTATGGATTATTCACAAATATGTTATTATTAGAGACCACAAAGGGAAGTGGCTGTGCAGAGTTTTGACTTCATCTGTGCTGCACAGAAGGCCTTTTGTAAAGAGTTTAGGGAAACCTCTTGCTTTGACTTCCTTCTAAGCATATTTTAAACAAATGAGGAGCTTTTACAGTTTCATTAGGGCCTGATTCAACACCCTCAGAAATATGAACTTTTAGTTTTCAGTAGGATTTTATCAGGCTTAGTTTTATAAGACTGCATAGCAATATCGAGACTATTGGTTCGCAGTATTAGAGTAATGGGTGAACAATCAGCAACGGTGCACCTTGGTCGGTTTCTAATCTGTTGGGTTTTGTTGTGTTTTTATTTTTTCCCCACATGTTATAATAGTTTATATCAATCTAAACACGTCCTTTTTACTTGCCGCTATGAGAAACAGGAATAAGGAAAGGTCTTTACACTCCAAGTGTATTTTTTTTTCCCAGCTGCAATAACCCCACTCATTTTAGATGTCAAATAGTTTAATTTAAATAAAATGAAAGTGAAGTGAATGGGAAAATATTCCTGGCATCTGGGAAATGCCAGCCCCTGTGGTTCACTGACCAGCCAGATTATTTATGGGTAATTTGACCTACCTTTAATTTCAAGTGACATACACACATACGCATATAGACTAAACTACCTTGCTTTAATAACAAAAATATGCTTAGCTCTGCTGAATATTTGTATGCTTGCTGGAAGATAGGGTCTCCCAAATCTCACCTGAGTTGTGGTTCTGTTAGTTTCTGGCTTGGATGATTCCCGAGTTTCAGATTTATTTTATATTCTTTCCCTAATTTGCACTAAGATTACATGTGCCAGGGCTAGTGAGAAAAAACGGCCCAGACCTTCAAACATGGGAGTTCAGAGACAGAGTCATTGCTAACAAGACTTGGTATTTGTAGTGACATCCAATTATGTTGTAGATCATCAATCCTTTCCACCATCCAGAAAATAAGACACAAAAGACACTCTAAATAAGGTGCACTGCAGTTTTCCTGCATTCAGGATGTTCTTGTCACTCTCGTTTCTTGTCCTTGATGCTGCACAGGTTTTTGTGCCGACAAATGCATGTAGAGTCCTGCTGACTTCAGGCTAGACAAGGTGTTAACACTTTGTTCAGCATGAAACCTGTAGACCATATCCCAACTCCTTTCCTTGTGTACTCTCCCATTTTTTTTCTACTTGACTTGTTACTGCTTGACTTTTTAATGGATAATATTGGCAACCTTACGGGCACTTGCCGAACAATGCAAGTAATGGTGCAAATCTTCATTCCTTCAGAGTAATGAGATCTATTACTTGGGAAAGAACATGATGTTGACTACAGCAACTCAAGAGTGAGCAATCTGACGTGAGTCTGGCCATGAGACATGAGAACCACTGTTAAAGTTGTCCTTGTTCAATGCAGGGGGTTGGACTAGATGACCTTTAAAGGTCCCTTCCAACACAAACCATTCTATGATTCTGTGATTTTATGAATTAAGCAGCAAGTGCCATCTTTCAGAGGTATTCTACATTGTCAGCAAGAACATACATGCAAAGAAAGTGTGATATGTTTGTGAAGGGGTAAATAATACTGCTTTACAGTATTATTATAAATGTAGTATTTTTATAAATATATAAATAAATATTATTATGAATATATTATAAAGACAGCATCTAGGAACTCCTTTTGTTTGTTCTCAGGTGAAAACTGTAAGCACAGGTAGATACGTTGCAAGCATGTCTTGAGATGTCTGGCAGTCAAAAAGGCTCCACGTGGCATTTGCATTCAACAATATTTTGTACGTCTTCTATGACTTTGCACTTGTAACTTTTTTGCTGTGTCTAATAAAGATCAGTCTCCATCTTAGAGTTAGTAAAACCAACATGAATAATATGCTCTGGTCTGGCCTGGAATATGAACAACATTGTTTCTGGACAAAAAGGGCCAAATCACTGTTCTGACATGTGGGCAGCAGAAGTTTGGGAATAAAAATAGCAGCATAAATCTTGTCCCATGGCAATGATCTAAGACAGCTGCAATGAACTGCCCTCTTTGGTATCTGTCTAGTTGTCCTTATGGCTTCAGGTGTACTGCAGGATTAATGCAGCTTCAATTTTGGACTAGGCTAGATCATGCCTGACCTCCTCAAAGCACAGGAACAGCAGATGGAGTTAAAAATGTCTCCTCCAGAAGACCCAGCATTTAGATAGTGGACCACAGATGTTTAGTATCAATATGTAAGACTACACAATATTAGCAAATGATAGTTCAGAGGTACAGTCTTACATCTGCTCAGCATTTTGAAGTCTGCTGAGGAGTAGCCACTGCTGACCTATCATATTCAAAGTTTGTCCTCTCAACATGCATTCTAATTGAAGGCAAGCAGCTCCACAGCATACATAGTAGCCAACATGTTCAACTCAGCAGGAGCCTATAGACACAGCAAACATTAATTGATAGTACTGCGTCAGCTATTGGTAAAACTCAGCATCAGTCATATGTAGCTTTGCCATGAAAATCAGAAAGACAGTGAGGTGTGTGCAACGGGCATTTCTTAGCCTGATCTGTACCATAAGAGAAGAGGCAGGACATGAAACCTACTAAAAGAAGAAATTTCCAAATATCCACATATTATGTAAAGAAATGTGGAGGTGTCCAGTGTGGGAGATTTTAAGATTTTAAGTATTTATTTTGGGAAATGAAGTGAGAGATTGGATTTTTGGTTTTATTTCACTTTTTTTTTTTTTTTTTTTTTTTTTTTTTTTTCCCCCTTACACAGTTTCCATCTCTCCATTATATAAACAGGGACTCAGTTTTCTCCTTTGTGACTACCCTGCTGACTCCTATGGATTACCCCAAAGTCATGCACAGAGCGTAGCTCTCCTGCCATTCACTCTTTTCTGAACTTGGTGACTTCATCCTGAACACATGCAAATGCAATGCTCTGTCTAAAGTATTACTTATTGGGGCACCCTTTCGGTTGCCATGGGACATGGAGTATCTGTTTGATCATCTGGATCTCATCTGGATCAGCCCCACATCCTCAAAGTAAATTTTCACTTTACAGAAAAATAAATGGTTCATAATAATGTATATGGAGAAAACAAGCACTGCTTACTCTATTCCTCCGCAGCATTTGCACACATATCCTTACTGCCTTGCCCTCCAAATAAATGTAAATTTTCTGTGGCATGTCAAGGCTGACCAGCAGAGTGCAGCAACCATTTAAGAAGCACTTGCACATTACTCCTTCTACCTCTTGCCTGGACAAAGAGGAGGCCCCTGGAGGCAGATTTCAAGCCCATATGCACACATATGCCAGTTACCAGGACTAGAAATTCCTTAGTGAAGCACTTCCAAAATGCTGCAATAGCAAAGAAATGCAGTGCTCTTCATACCTAATTGTGTGTTAAGCAGTCTAAACCAGAAAAAAAAAAGATGATCAGCTGATTATGCAGAACCTGAAAAACAACGATGATTGCACTTTTGTATATACAAATAATGATGAAAAAGTCTAGATATCCTACTGTGTAGCTCTGCATTACCTGGACGTTTTTCATCCATTTGTTTATGATGTCTAGGAGGAGAATAATGGTGGTGAGTAGCTTTTTACACTTCTAACATGTAGAGACTCCAAGATCAGGGAGGCTCTGCTGCTGGGCTGGTGGCACAAGAGGGTTCCTGGGTTATGGTTATTGCATTTCAAGTGAGCTGGAGACACCACGGAAGGAAAAAAAAAAAAAAAAAAAAAAAAAAAAGAGAGAGAGAAACAAGCTTAAAGTATAAGGGATACCAGGCCATTGATTCCAGCCAATGCATGGTAAACACCAAGGATAAAATAATTTAAAGTATGCTACTAATTCCTTTTTATCTGCCTGAAAAATGACTCTGCAAATAATTCATGCAGGCTCACCAAGGCTATATGAAGACTGATAGCAGGTCCCATATTTAAGAAAACATCTTGTACAATTTTTAAGCTGAAGCGCAAAGTCGGGCTTTGTCATGGTGACTGGTTTGAAGGGTGACCCAGATGAATGCATCCAACAGGATTTCCCAGAGCAGTTGCATGTATTGTGAGAAAAATGGGATTCCCTCAGCCCAGTTCCACAGGTTTACCTAGGCAATCCTCTAAACTGGGGACAACATATAGAAATGTAAGCAGGCCATAAAAATTAAAAGCAACATATTCCCTCATATTTGTTTAACAATTGGTCTTGATACAAGTTTAACAACCAGAAGGAATACAGATGAGGTTTTCAGCATACTATGACAAAGCTGAAGCCATTTAGCATTTGCCAGTGCATCACATAAATCAGTTTGTGTGGAGCTCTGGATGAAAGGGTAGAGAATATTTAGAGCTTCCAGTTCTTAAAATGCAGCCTTTGAAATACATGAAAGAAAAATAACTGTTTGGTATAAAAGATCTCGTACACATTGTGGTACCCAAGATTTATCTTCTCAAGTGTGGTGGGTACTTATTATGGACAAAGTCAATGTGTAGAGAAAGAAGCTCTCAGATCATAAAGCAGCAGGTGTGAGAAATAGAGTTCAGGTCTCTAAACTCTTTATCCTCTCCTTCTCATTAAACTAGATTGCTTCCATTTACTTAATGGTGTAAATATCAGTTTATCAACTAAATTTGTAGCTGAATTTGGTCAGACCCCTCCTGGAGATGTTCATGTTGCAAATCAAAGTACTTGGACTGATGCTTATTCTTGTCCTCCCTATCTAACAACAACCTTGTAGTTTTTCTTCCTGCTTATACCTTACTTGATCCTAGCTCCACAGGAGAGCTTCACAGCAGCCATTTCACATCGCCTTTTCTGGAGGCTGGGTACAGATAAGAGGTGATGTTGCACTGACCTCAGGATAACCCCTCCAGAAGCACATGCGCTACCACGAACCCCCAAAGGATGTTCTCTACCTCCGTTTCCTGCTCTAGACATGTGCCTGTCGCATTATCAAGTCTAGTCTTGCATTTCCTGAGTGAATCCTGGAGGGGTATATTGCCACCTTCAGGCCGAAAAATCTCAAAACTTGGTCCACTGTGGTAATCGAGAACTCGGGGTGTGAACGAGTTTGATTTAGAGCAATAACACTACTTATTTACTCAAGACACATAACCCGTTATCTAAGATTCAGTGAAGTCTTACTGAATTGTGACTCATCAAGTGACTTTCAATTATTGTCTGCCTGGTACTATTGGAAATATTTTGTGGTCGCATCACCTAACCTACTGATTATCTGTTCAGTTTATTGCTAAATAGAACTGCATTCTGTTTGCCCATTGATGATTTTTAATTATAATCAGAACTCTTGTCACAAGCTTTAATCAGTAAAGTGCTAGGAAACCTCAGAGGCTGAAAGAGGGAGGAATAATCTTTAGATGTTATTAAAGTGATGGCCAATAGAAGCACAGTTCCTTGTACAATGGTCAATGTTTCAAGTGCTTATTGATTTGCTTTTATAACAATTACTCTACACTCAGGAAAGCTGGGAAAGAGGAGGAAAAGGGAGGAAAGTCAAGAAAATAAAATAAAATAAAAAATAAAAAAAAAACACACACACACACAAAAAAAAAAAAACAAGAGCAAATCTGCAGCTGCTACTCATGTCTCAGAAAACACAAGTGCAGAATATGCTCACTTCTCCCAGATAATCTCTTCTGCCAGACCTTTAGAAAGGACCCATGATTTCTGAATGTGTTTTCTTTAATCATTCATGTTAAATATTTTATTTTAATAGTGCCATTGACTGTCATGGGCTTAGGGAATATAATGATAGCCATACCATGATATTCCCATTCCATGCAATGTGATAATTCTTCGGACAGCTTTGCTATGGGAAAAAAATGTTCTCCATGCATGATTTATAATAGTTTTATAAGATGAAGTAATTACATTATCAGATCTCCCTGATGTGTTTGAGCAATAAGGCACCTTCATAATAACATACGACATCTTATAATTACCGCAAGGCAATTGCACTCCTGGGGAAAGGAGGAGGCCAAGATACATGTCTTGCCTATACAATGCCCCCAAGGATGTTATTATCAGGATATAAATAAATAAATACAATGAAAAGAAGACGAAAAAGGAAAAAAAAAAAAACCAAAAACTGATCCTGAATAATGTTGAGCTGTGTTATAGTGTAATTCAAGATTTATAAGAAAGGGCAAAAGTGTACTTTCATGCTAGGATATGATGTGACAGTTCAGAATATCTAAACAGCAATTTTGAATGAGCAGAGCTATTCATAGAACTTAACCCATCTCATCAGAAATCTCCTTGGCTAATCAAAGCCATTTTGTAGAAAATCAGACTGGACTGCGAAATGCATTAAAATTGTAACATGCTTTTATTACTCACAAAACAGTTGCAGTGTATATTTCTAGGTGATTTAGCACATTCATGCTTCTTACTTTCTTCCTCCTCCCAAATGTTCTTACAGGCCTGTTAATGGAATCATGGGCATCTGATAAACCTGCTACAGATGTGGGGTTTTTTTCTTCCCAGAAAGCAGTGGGGTAAAAAACATTTCTGTCATCAGTATCTAACATTTTATTTGTCTCTTACTGATTGGCTTATTTTTGTGCAAACTCTAGACAGATCTCTGGCATCTGTTATAGTCAGAGGTCTCTTCAATTATCCTCCATTCCCTTATATTGAATACATTTTTTTTATTTCATGCAAAGACCTCAAAAAAATTAAGCCGGTGACTAAAGTGATGGGCAACAGGATGAGCAACTGTTATGTACAGTTTTGTGTTCCTCAGCTAAAGAAGGATGTTGAAAAAGTAGAGAAGGTTCACTGCGAAGTTGACAGGATGCTCAGGGTCCTGCGTTACATGAACTGCAAGAAACTTAGTAACCTGGGCTTGTTTATTTTGGGGAAGAGGAGGCTGAGGGGATCCAGTAGCAGCCTATTTGATGGCTTTTACAAGAAAGATGTTGCTATACTCTTTCCAGAGGCAACAGACGATAAAATAGCCACAGGTTGTGACGTGGGAAGACAGTGTAGTACTGGAACAGTTTGTGCAGAACAATCTAAATTCTCCAAGGATTCACTTCATTGGCCTCTTTCTCTACCATTCCACATGCTTCTGGCTGAAGTCAAAATCACAAGACATGGAAATCAATTTTTGTTCTTTTTCCCACCCAAAAGTCACTTGATGTTTTTGCTCAGCTCAAAAGGATTATGTGTCTTATGTTTCTGTTTCCATTTTACAATTAAACTCGAGTGCTTAATCAAAGGAAATCACGTCTCAGCAGGAAGCCAGAAGAGGGTAAAGAGATTGGAGCGGGCAGGGAGAATCCATAGTGCTGCCTAAGAGTGTATGTGGTTCAAACATCACCCAGATAATCTGTAATTCAAAGAAGTTTGTCTGCTGCTGTGCATCAGGCAGAACAGGCCATTAACTTACTCGCAATGACAAATGGGGATAGATGGATTTTGGTTTCAGGTTTCATTCCTGAGGTGCATTTCACAGCTCTCTCCAAAGCTTCACAGTGTGCTTTGTTTCCCACCAGAACTTCCCTGACAAATGCTACTAAAGCTATTTGCACTTAGGAGGCAGCTTTGCCTAGTTTCTGCATGGCACCAGAGCTGTAGCATAATACATGACCAGCTGTGGTTGCCACAGGATCTGCATGAGAACACATGAAACCTGTGTTTACATGTCCAGGAGGGCAATTGCATAGTATTTATTCATCCAGTCCTCATTCCTTCTCGATCCTTTAGCATTTCCTTCTTCTGTCTCTTAGTTTCCTTTGCTCTTTTTTTTTTTTTTTTTTTTATGCCTTCTTTCTCCCTCAGTTGTCCAAATTTTTCCTTTTCTAATTTGTCATTCTTGTCAAAAAGCATCTCTACACTTTATCCTAAACAAATATCTTCCCCACAACAAAATTATTTTTAGAAATGACAGCAAAATCCGCTTAATGACTGCTGAGTGCAAACCTCATTGAAATGCATAGATGGCCCTCCACTCTAATTTTAATTACTGGATCCAACTAGTGGTAGAATTCAACATGTTGGTTAAAGAACATACATTTAGACATTGGCATATAGATGAATAAATGTGACCTAAGTATGTATGTGCCTATTACTGTCAGGGGCATGATTCATTAGCTTTAAAATCAGCACCGAGTACTCTTTGAAGTGTTCTGAGACATCCTGCGTGATTTCCAGTTGACCACAAGTATCCTGTAGATTCTGTACAGTGTCTGCCATGGATAACTTGGATCTCCAACACATTTTGAATGGTGCTACATGTAGGACCAAATCAAGGCCCAAGATCTGCAGTAGGCTCTAGAGATCTAATCAACCTGACCAAAAGAAGGTTTGCATTTAGTCAGCAGAATGACTCTAATCTCCACTGGCCAGACTGACTAGATTTCCAGTGACTACAGTGAGAAGTGATGCTAGAAGTATTTTTGTAAAAATCCGTATTCAGACTCTTAAATTTTGGTACCCTAGTTTGTGAGTTGAACCCCACCTTGCTTGCCTCCTAAAATTAGGTAAAAAAAAAAAAAAAAAAAAAAAAAAAAAGACATGAAATGAAGGAATTCAGTCCTGTTACCTTCCCCTAATTTTTCCAGAAGATTGGTAGATACGTCCAGCCAGTAGGGATTTGAGCATGTATGAACAGGAAAGCCAGATTCATTTGTCTCAACTGGTACAGGCATGTATTAAGTACTTGTAACTATTTACCTCTCAGTCATTTTATAAAAAACTAACCCTCCCTGAGGAGTAGGTCTCTACTCAAAAACAGGAAAAAAAAAAACAAACAAAAAACTTGTGTTTCGTTTAAAACATATACTATTTTTGCCATTAAAGGGACATAATTTTGTCTTTTCAAAAGTAGAATCTGCTTTTTCAGCTTTCCTGAAAGGTATGGGTCTTCCACATGTATTTGGTCTTAATTAGAACTGGAGCCTGAAGACGTACCATAAGTAGTTTGTTTTGGTTTTAGTTTAGTTTGTTTAGTTTAGTTTAGTTTAGTTTGAGACATTTTGATTCATTTTTATATTTTCTTCCTGATTTTTGTGGGTTTTTTTTTTTAATTTTTCACATTCCTGAATTAAGGGGGTCTCAGCGCCAGTTCAGTAAAAAGTATTTCCCATTACCTCTCAGATTCCTGAATGTTACTGCAAGAACACACATCCACAGGAAGTAGAAATCAAATATTCAGCTGAATATATCTATTAAAGGGCTTACATGAGAAAGTATTCAGTTCTTTGAACTGACAGAGGCTGAGGGAGGTGGAAAGAGTTGGTCAAAGCACTAGTGATATTGCAGAAAGAAATCTGTAAGGAAGCTCACAAAACTTGAAGTGCTTCATAGTTAAAGACAACAAATAAGGGTTCTCACAGCACACTCATAAAGAAGACAGATGCTGCATTCAATATCTGGTCAAGGAGTTATTTATCAAATCAAATCCAACGTCTTAACAGGTAGAATGTTCTCATTAAAATCTAATAAAAGCCTCAACCATGAGACTTCTTTTTTATCTTACTAAATCTTGTCAGGAGCATGCACCATCCACATAACTATTGGGGAAAAAAAAAAAAAAAAAAAGCCTGAACTTTCAATGCTCCGCATCATTTTTTTCTGTTAAAATTTATTCCTACTATTATATGAAAAGAGTGTTTTGCAAATAAAACATCTAATAAAAATCCCTTTTAAGAATGCTATGTTACTATTAAGCATTGCATAAAATTAATATCAATTAGATTCTATTAAATTTAATAGGTTTTGAATTATTGAGTTTAATTCAATTTCAATAAATTTCAATTAAGACCAATTTGTTTCCATTTTTTATTAATTCCAGTCACTATCAATTATCTTCAATTAATTTCATCTACTTGTGCTACATTTTCAGGTAATTCTCCATTACTTTCAATTAGTTTCTATTAATTTCAAGTGGGTTTCGTGACTGTTAACTGATTTTATAGGAAACAAATGTCCTTCTTTAATGTGGGTCTGTGCTATTACTACCTGCCCTCATGTCATAAATGGGTAATTCAGGGCCAAATCCTTATATGGTGTTTACTGGCATAGTCCCAATAGTGTCGGTGTAGTGCTGTTGAGCGAGAAGTCAGAAAAGAGATTACTGAGAACTAAAGAATCCCCGGGAACTAAAGACAGTACGAATCTCACCTTAAGCTGCCATGAGGTCAGGATTTCACCCTAATCTTTCCAAGTATACTAGTTAGCCTGCCTTTTATTTAGGAATTAACTCTAATTTCTCAATAATATTGCGAAACCGAGATACTAATTCCCTTTGATCCTTTTCAGCATGTTAGCTAATGAGTTGATCAATAGCCCAAGCACAGTGCCTAGTACAAACATGGACATGTAGTGTCTTTTGAGATGCCCACTTAACTTTCTTGTACAGTGTGGGTCACCCATAGGTTTTGTATCTGCCAGCATGTGATGCTGTCTCAACGGTCGTTACAGGCAGGTGTTTAAACGATTGATCCAAACCTTCAATCATTCTGGTCAAGAGAATACGACTCACCTCATCCTAAAATAGGACGAGATCACATGCATTGGTGAAAGCCCAGTGACCGTACAGCTCTTAAGCCATACTAATATATTGACTATATCCCCATTAATTACAGTGAGAATGAAGACAGTTTAGATATAGACAAAAAGTAGAAACACGAAAGTGTGTATCACGTGAAACGTATCAGGTTTTGGTGACCAGAACACTAGCCTGTTTCCATGTAGGTCAGCTGAAGGATAAAGGAAGACTCTCTTATGTTATTTCCAGTTCCAGACTCATTTTAAGCTGTGATGATTATAATGGAAACTTATCATTATTCTAAGTACCTAGCTATTTTGGGTAAATGATTAGAAGGGAAAAAATTCATTTTGCGAAATTACATACATATATAAAAATCTTGTTGAACATGGACAAAGAGATTCATGATGGAGTTTTTACAGATGTATTGATAGATATATTGTCAAAGAATCAGTTACCTTCAAGCTAGATCTGCAAAGTTGGCCACTCATCTTGCAACTGCACCAAAATCACACACAACAAACAAAAAAAAAAAAAAAAAAAAAAAAAGTTAAATGACCTCTTTAGCATTCCTGCAAAACATGATTATTGAGAGGTATCAGCAGGTTTTATACCCCAGAAATGAAATCACAACATTCAAAAGTGAGGGAAAGAGTAATATAGTTTAGCATCTGGAGTACATATCTGTATGCTCAGCTGGGTTTGAGACTTTTCTATCCATAAGGCATCTCTGCTGTAACATGAGCCAGACATGAAAATCTGGGGGAAGAGCCAAGGCGGGTTGGAGTTTTTGAAAGCTTCACATTTTACTTCACTAAACTTTTGGAGAAGGTCCTGCAGCATAAGCAATCCAAGGTTTTGGTGGTCAATCTTTGTTTATTTTAGCCCGATATGATACTTCCAGGAAGCAGAAACTGAAAAGGTCTCTTCAAGCACAAAGTGGCTGATCATATTGTACAGGCTCAGTAACACTTATGCAGGGAGGGTTGACTCTTTACTCTCCCCAGAAACACAAACTAAACACTAACATCTGGAGCTAGAAAGAAATTTCTCTATGCAGCCATACAATTACACAGTTTATTGTCACCGACATCAGTTCTCACCTCCTCCAAAATTATCAGCAGCTACGGATTTCTTGGTTTGGTGAGCCACGATGAAACAGTTCAACCTGAACTTTTTTCATTTAGTAGCAGAACCTGCAAGGGCTGCACTAACAGAACACTTTTCAGCAGCTAAAAATGTGAATGATAAAAGCATTTTTCTGGATTAGTATATTCAAAAAAGATAATAACAGGTTTGCTTATGCAGATCTCAATACTCAACTTACTGTATTTAGACCAAATGAGGTAGATTTGGGTCAGTGCCTCCTTTCTGAAAACTCTTCCTTTGGGCAGTTCAATTCCATGATTATTGCAGAAGGCACAGATCCCAAGGATGGAGAGGACTGCAAAATAATTACAAGTATGTATTGGAAGTTTGCCCTTCCTTCCACATTGTTTTGACACTGGAATTCTACCAAGAAATAGAAGAATGAACTTAGAATCACAGAGAAGAATTCTGCTTTTGAAGATGTTTCTGCCAGAAACAAAATAAATCAAACCAAATAAGTTTAGAAGGACATTTATTAAACATGAAAATGAAAGAAGGAAAGATAACATGTTATCCACTGCTGTATCAGCTGACACTCAGGAAGCTGGTGGGTTTTATTAAATGTACGCTGGTTTGGAAAAACATATATCCATTTGCATTATAAAAGCCCATATACAAATGTACTTTGGGTTTAAAATCCCATATGTTGGCTGCTACACTAATATTGGTTCAAGCAAATTATGCCTTGGCTTCACTAAATGCACATATCTATTTCAGTTAGACTGTTCTAATTTGGCAACAGATACTGTATTATTTATTCTGTGGCATAGATCAGGTTATATAAAATTAATGGTTGAACTTCATTCATATGGACTGAATTAAAATGCATTGGTCAGAATGGAAAAGAAGGAGAGAGAAAGAAAGAAACCTGGGTTTGATTATATTTATGTCTGTTCCAGTATCAGCACAGCACAGTGATGAACAAGTGCTGGCTGCAGTTAATATACATTAAAAAAAAAAAAAAAAAAAAAAAAAAAAGCACTGGCATTTTTTTTTTTCTCATGAAGGTTTTAATTTACAACACATTGGGTTCTGCAGATATCGTTTTAAGTTCAATTTCTTTTAAAATTTCTAAAAATACTTATGGATTTTTAATGTCATTAGTTTGCTTTGCTGTTAAGTATGCAAGTTTCAGTCAAGTATTCTGGATGACCTAGTCCTGCTGCTCCTGTCCATACAAAAAGTCCATGTGCAGCCTTTTCCATGCAGACAGTTCAGAAATCTCCCGTAGTCCTGCACTAACCAGCTGTGCCGAGTAGTGAAGTTCATTCCCCACAGACATCCCATCTCATCCTCACCACCACAGCAGAAAATTTAAGTCTGTCAGGCCTCTGGCAGGTTTGGAGGACAGACAGGAATGCCTCAGAAATTAGTTGTATCATTGATAGATGTTTACCTCTTACTACTGCAAGTCACGGATGGGAATCAGTTATTGCAGAGCTATGTGGGGCCTGAGATTTACTGCAATTCTTTGGAGTGACACTGTAGCTGTTAGAAACTGCTGTTAGCAATTGTTCTGCTTGATGATGAGGCATGACATCCCTTCTTTCAAGGACCTGGTATGTAAATTTACATTGTCTGCACCCCTGTGTGGCATAAGTGAGCTGAGATCCTGCTACCTTCTCTCCGATGGTGGAAAACCATAACCTGGCCGTGCCTCATGACTTCATTTAAATACTGTTTATCCCTTTCTTCCCAGACTACATCTGTCCACACTTCTGCTTGGGACCTTCTTTCTGTTCCATCCTGTCCAACCTTCCCGGGAATTGAAGACCCTGAGATATCATTCATTAGAAACTCATGAGCAGGTTTTCCCTCTGGATCACCTCAGTCAAATATTACCATTCCCGGAATATACTCAAGCTATTCAGTCTCTTGGCTTCACAGTTAAATGAAGAACAATGTGTTCTGGCCAGAGCTGAGTAAAGTGGAAGCAATGTTTCTTTTCCAGTGGTATTCCCATTCCATTGAAGATTACTGCTATTATTCACATGTCTAAAGAGAAGATGCTTCCTCACACCCCCCATGTGCACTGTAGGCACCCGACGTGGTCTGTGTGCTTCAGTCTCAACGAGGGTACTATTGTACATCATCCTGTGAGCTCTACGAGCAGCTTCAAAGAGTGACACATCTTTTTACCCACCCCCACACCTCCTGGCTTTGGTGACTATTTCAAACTGTAGATAGGCAAGAGACTGCCAAGCTTAAAACAAAACAAAACAAAACAAAACAAAACACACCCTGCAGCTGATGGAAAGAACAGTCCGTCTGCTGAACAAGCAACTGCTGAAAGTAAACTGGCATTTGAGCTGTCGATGATGACTTCTTACATGAAATCAAGAATTTGCTCCTCAGTTTCCAAGAGCACCAGTTTGATTTATCCGCGTTATCGGAGAGATCGCACAGGGGAGCTCCACTCCTCAAGAACAACTGCTAGAAGGAAACTCGTGAAAACTGGAGACAGAGGTTTCTTGGCTACTGGTCCACATTGTGATAGTTGCTTCTGGAACACATCAGAGTGACTGTAAACCTCAGCACTTTCAGAACAAAATGTAAAACATTCTTCCATTGACCTCGCTTTCCCACAATAACACCACATAAAATAACAGAGCAAGGAAAAAAATACAGAGAGCTTTACGAGTGCACTTTAATAAATCAATAGGGGGTTTAGATACCACAGTGGTAGCTGCTGTATAAATACCCAGACAGGAAGATCCTGTCCTGGAAAATTAGAATAGGCAATTCCTGAACCTGTTATTGTCCAGTTTCACTTGAAGTAGGAGAAAGTCACTGTTATTTTTTCCCCACTGGCAGCGAAAAGCCTGGTGCCTAACTCTCAACTGGTATAAATAAATAAATCTCTATGCCAGTGGTGCTAGCTTGATCTATACCACCCGAGACGTTGTCTGTGTGATCCAGCCAAAAGAAGAACCACAAGTTGCTTGTATTTCTGATTATAAACAGATATAGAAGGGGCAGAGTAGAGTTGAAATTATCTGTCATTTCTCCATATAAGTAAATAAAACAGAGGAAAATAGGCAAATAGTGTGAAAGATAGCCGAGTATTGGTTCTGAGTTTCACACAAACACTCAAAGATGGTTTACATTCTTGTTGATTTCCCTTCTTTTACTGGTGCTTTTAACAAGTTACAGTGATATTCTTCATTATTCTCTTCTGAGAGAATACTGTGCATATAGGTAAAGTAACTGGTTATGGGCTAAAACCTAAGGACTGATGATGACACAAGGTCTACAAAACCCATTTTTTAGAGCACAGCGAACACACTGCATCTCTAATGCATCTCCTTATTAACGTACACTACCCTCTTTTAACTTTGCAAAGGAGAGGTGACGTGAATACCATCTACACATGCAGATTCAGAAAAAAAGCCTTTCCTTCAAAGCAAGAATTAACAAATTAGCACTTGACTAAACAGAGGAGCAGAGCTTCCAGGAAGGCAATATTTGAGGAATACAACTGAAGAGAGGGAAATGCAGAATGTGAAACATGGAGCGTAGCATGGTGTGGAGAAGATCAAAGTTGCAAACAGGCAGGGCAGAGCAGTATGGGAAGGTCAAAAGCCAATTAAGAGCATGACGGAGCAAGGACCAGGTTGCCTGTAACCAAGTGGATGATAATGTCAGGAAGGCACAAGGAGGATCACACTGGAAAATAGAAGCGCAATAGTAATATGTGTCTGGGAAAGGAAGCTGTGAAGAATTGAATGTCATTGAACTAGAAATAGAGCTGCAATGAGTGAAAGGGGGAAAGAGAAATGAAAATTAGACCGAAGATCTCTAGGAATGGATTAGCCAAAGTCCATCTTTGCAGGCTGAAAGATGAAAGCAAAGGAAAAGATAGTCTGGGGCTTAATTGCCACTGTCATAGCTAATGAATTTTTAACAAGTAAATTAAGAAATTGAGTAAATCCTTCCTCTGTCTCAGCCAGCTCAAACTTCTGACAGTTACCAGCGAAATGCAAAGCTCTTTTTACAATTCCTTTCCCTTCCCTTATGCAATGGCTGTCAACACACTGTGGTTTAATGGTTTCCTTTAGATTTGTTAGAACGTCTCCCATGGCTCTTTTTGCGTGGAATTCTCCTACCACAAACTTCCACACTATGAAGGACTCTTGATAAAGCTCTGTTGATGACATATCCACAGCAGTTGCTCCAGTTCTTCCACAGGCCAACCCAGGCTTAAAGAACATCATCGCTACCATGAATTTATTTGATTCTAGTCCCCTAAAGCCAATCTTAAGGATGTCAAGAAGTGAGTGCTACCCACAGACCACAATGCGGAATTTTGTTTTCTTCTTCAGAGAAATTCCCATCCAGATTAATCTGCATCAGGGAAAGGACACCACAGCTAGGACCCTGCTTTTAAAACTTCCACCATAAGTTCATCTAGTACTGCTGAAAAATTATAAATTAATAAAATATACTAATTACATCTTGAAATACAACCATCCACAACATTGTTCTAATCTCAGTTATGAGCACTGCATAGCCCTCTGACTTTTGAGTGATGCTTCTACATCATTTTCCAGCTAGCGGAGACAATGATAATCCCTTTACTCATACCTCAAAGAAGGGAACTAAATGGGCACCTGACAGGGTCTCAGGGGAGAAGACGTGAGCAGACAATACTTTCCTTCTCCCCCAGTGCTACTGCACAGTGGACAAAGTCTCGGTCACTTGATGTGAGAAGTCATACAAGGCTGAGAAATCTTGTTCCATCTGCTATATCTACAGCAAGAATTTGGCTATTGGTCCTGCAGGAAATAAAGGAATAGTTTTGTTTGTTGTTGTTTTGGTTTTTTTTTAATAGAGGGTAAAAAAAAGGAAAAAACCTCACTTACACCCTGATCTTTTTTAGAAGTTCCCTAAAAGAGAATGCTTTGTATCTAAACCCATAAAATGTTCAACCAAAATAACATCTTCTGTCTACAGTTCATTTCACTCATTTTAGTCAAACCCACTTTTCATTGTTGTTTTCAACAAACATTTATCGATTATTTTTGGCTCTAGCTGTAGGGCTGTATATCCTTGCTGCCATAAACCTGGTATGCACATTATATGTGCCTGGCAAATGTTTTGCACTGAAAGAACACACAGAAGATATCATTCCATTGGTCCATGAGGTAACACAGGCAGAAAAAAGAAATCTGCAGGGTCTACAACACAAAGGCAACCAGAATAGACCACAAAAAAAAAAAAAAAAAAAAAAAAAAAAAAAAAAAAAAAAAAGATGAACAGCCAGATTTAGAGAACGTTAAACATGAGGAGCTTCTGGTGAATGCATAAATATGGGCATAATTAACCCAGACTAAGATCAGCATCATGGATCAGCAGACACCAAAGGGAGGAATCAGAGGATCTGCTGCTGTTCTGTTTAGCCTGCTGGGATCTGTTGCAGCTGGTGAATGCTATGTGTTTTCTTCAAAAAGGGAGAACACAACCCTGAAGCAGTCGCTATCGGATTATGCTGACCAGAAACAAAGCGCTGTCAGCTCCAACTGTTTTGTATTTTGCTTTTCTCCTTGCCAGCTTTGCTAGCAGCTGTTTGTTCTCTTCCCTGGTGTAAATCAGAAGTAGCTTCAGTCAACACAGTGCCATTTCTCTGTCCATCATGTTGTAAAGATCTGATACATTCTTCCTCCTAGGAGAGCAAAATGCAGCCAAGAGTGTACGTTGGCCTTGTTTTCCTTGCTCTTACACCAGCGCGTGACTGTAAACATAAGAGAATTATTCTTTCTATGAGTAGCAATGACTGCCTAGTTGAAAATGAGAAAGAATCATCCCTATGTGGTACATTTTTTATGTAAGCACAGCAATGTGAAAGTAATGTGAGAAATAGAGTGGGCAGGCATGGGTTTGGGAATTCAAGATCTAGGAATACACTTTTTAGGTATCAGTGAGGTTATTGATATTGACTGCAGCTGTAAGGGTTAGCTTAAGCTGGGACTGAGGAGGAGACTTCTGTGGTGAAAGCCAAGTAGAGCTAATGATACTCTCAGGCTCTCTTGAAAATGGGCTAATCGGAGGGATCTCCTCATAGCCAGCTCAAGTGCCTGCATCCTGCAGCCCAGGTAAAGCTCTCTCAGACAACTGACGGTAGTCTGTGGCTGTGGTATGAAATTAATACAGTATTAAGCGTCTCTACACGCTGCTATAATGCATTAAAATGTGTCTTCTGGCTTGGAAGACTTGAAAAAGCTAAAGATTGAGATTCAATCTCACTTAACTGATTTCAGGTCAAGGTATCAATTGAGTCCTGCCTGACTTTTATCAGCAGGAAAACAGCACAACCTCAGAAACTTTTCAGGGGCAACCAATTTCTGCCTGGCCTCAAAGCTCGTTTACAGCTGGGTGAGGGAGGTCATCTCATCCCCCCCCACGCTAGTTAGTATACATATATATATGACTAACAACAAGGCGAGACAAAAAGACAACTGTTGGCCCACCCAGCTAACCTTTCCTCCATCCCTCCTAGTCCAGGGGCAGCAGAAGCCCTAGCGCGCACCAGCAAACCCAGGGGTGGGCGATGCGAAGTGTCTCCCACCCCATCGCAAATACCTGCTGGCTCCCACCTCTTTGCTGACCCCCTTCTCGACGTCTCCATCGCGGGTGGGCTGGCAGCTGTCGGTGTGGAGCAAACACGAGAGGGCAGCGCTGTCCCAGGCATGGGTGCTCCCGCACGGCCGGCTGCTGCGGGCAGGGGGGGCAGGCACTGGTGGGGACCTCAGCCCTCCCTGCGCTGGGGACACTTGCGGCTCTCCCCAGGCAGGACCATGCGGGAAGAAAGGATGCACAGAACAACAAACACAATTGTTTTCTGGCACAATAAAGCCACTCCTGCAAGGAGCACCTTGTAGTGGTCTGGCTGGTACAGAGAAGTTCCCCTCTTTGGGGTGGTTAAGAGATAAAGAAACATGTAGCGGGAGCACACAATTTGTTTTTTCAGTGGGGAGTTAAGTTTGCAGATGGTTTCCCCATGAGCTGCACTGTGCCCGCTGTTCTTCATGGTATCCACATGTAATCTAAAAAGGGAACAACATTTGCAAGTGTTAAAAATTATTCAGGGTAATCAAATGTAATACCGACTGCAAAGAGTCACAGAATTATCTTGCAGTACCCTCTGCCTGGGTAATAAAATGGCTGAGAAATTTAATTTCTACTAATGCAAAGTAATGCACATGCGGAAAAATAACCCTAACTACACATACTCAGTGATGGCTCCAAATGAGCTCCGTATCACTGTACTTCATTCATGTATTCTGAATAGTATGCTCAATTCTGATCACACTGCCTTTGAGGGGATGTAGAAGGACTGGAAGAGGTAGAGAGAAGGTGTCAAAGATGATCAAAGGCATAAAACACCCTCTAGAAAATGAAAAGAAATGGTTATAGTGGATATAACAGAGATCTATGGGATCAGGAATGGTGTGAAGAAAGTGAGGAGGGGAAATAATTCACTTTTCACAGTACAATATCTGCAAGACACCCAAGGAAACGATCAGACAGGAAATTTAAAAGTTTTTTAATTTTGTTTTTCCTTGGGTTTTGTTGCTTTTGACGGGGGCGGGGTGGTGGTTTGTTTTTTGTTGGTTTGGGGTTTTATTTATTTTCTCTGTACTGCACATTGAACTGTGAAGCTCTGCCACACTATTTTCCAGCAGTCAAAAATTAAACCTGAGTTCAAAACAGAGATTAGACATCCCTGGAAGTCCACAGATCAAGCAGCTATTAAACGCAGCAGCCCATCTTCCGTCGCCAGCTCAGCAGTCCTTAAACTACATACTGCTGGAAAGTGGAAAGATATCCCAGGAGATCGTAATACCCTTTTCTCACACCCCTAGGCTGTTCTTACACGCTTCTGGGCATCTGCTGTAACTACTATTGGAAACAATGTTCTGATAAATGTTCATCCTGATCCGGTATTTTACATCACTGTTATGGGGGAATTAAAAATCTGACTTGTCTGGTATATTAATTTAGCTTGTATCCTGCTGTTTTGCTTCTCACAGAAATCATCTGGTCCCAGAAAAAAACTATGACCAATTGTAAATATAATTTGCATAAATGATCCTGCTCATTTACATACAGTTTCTTCCTTTACTTTCTTCCCTCAGGGACCAACAATCTGTTCCAAGTGCAGGAAGTGTGGGATTGGCTTACACCTCACTCTCTGAATTATATAATTTCGCTTCCCTTCCTCATATTTATTTTTTATATTATATCATAATTCTTTTGAGTCTTAGCCAGATCCTCGAAGTTCTACCTTACCTGATGTCTCTTCCACCTTTCCAACAAAATTGACTATTCTTATTGACAGATATTTGAATAGTCCCTGCGATGTGTAATAGCATCAACGGAAAAGATTAAGAACTCTTTATCCTTCTGATATATATTTAAGCTTGACCTAACTAAAACCTGTAAAATACTTACAGACAACATACAAAAATGTTAGATATAAGGCAAATATCCTCTTGCCTAATCTAGTCCGTCATTTTTTTAATTGTGTCAAAATGACTCAAATCATAACTTTTAGCAAAATGAGATTGGCAGGCACTTAAGGTCATTTAAGACACTCCTCTCCCTCAGAAAGTCCTTCCCAATTCAGGTAGAACAAATGTGCAAACCAGATATTGTATTTTATTTTTCTTTTAGTGAGAAAATGAGGGGAAAAAAAAAATATTTTTTTTCATTTATTTCATATCAAGCTAGCCCCTTTTTCAGTTTTTAACTCAATCTCCACGTAGAACAAAACAAAAGATATTTTAATGGGGCCTTACCAATATTATTATGAACAAATACATTATTGGTCTATTCTTCACTGTCTGTAGATGGCTGAGGAGAATCAGGGCACTGATCTGCCTTCTTTCCATCAAGATGGGGCTTGTTTTTCCTCTGTGACTGCTTATGTCTTCTGCTCACCAAGATTTTATATCTGTAATACCAAGATTATAGAAGAGTCTGAAAAATCTGATAAAAAACAATAAAAGGCTGAATTTCAGACTGGAAACTCTAGGATTAGAGCTGCCCATGCTTTCTTGCTGCACAGCACTATCAAGAAGTGTTCACCGGGAATAGGGATACCGACACTCAACTGAAGATTAAAAGCTCCTGTCATAGAAGACTGCTCTGGATCACTGCAGCTATTTTCTGGTCATCAAACAGCCATCATAGAAGAGATAAAGTCATTTACAGGAGTGAGTACAATTAAAGGGTGCTTCAAACATACAACTTTTCTGGCTTCTTTCCTGATATGAGAAGATTATGTCGTTCATGTGATTTTCATACACTGTTAAAATTCGTCTGAGAGTTATTATGTGAGGCTGTAATTGAGGGATGGACTTTTATTAAATTATTGTTTCTGCATTCCCATTCATTCCCTCTCAATGATACCAGATGTGGGGCTGTTGGGCTGATTTTTCATTGTGTCAGAGCACATGCAAGTGTCTCCGGTGAGACATTCCTCCATGAATAAGCATCTCGCGGAGTGTGTACCCAGAGCACTTTCGCCCTGTGCAGGTGTTTAAGCTGAGATGTGTGCTGGGGTGCCTTGTAAAAGGCGTGCAAGAACAAAGTCACATGCAAGAAGAGAGGCAGGATCCACTTCAGAGGCAGCACGAGCGAGGCATGAAGTCACTGGTCACACAAGTCTATGCAAATGTACGGAGTAAATCCAATTTGACTAATAGCCAGCTGTATATTTTAACCACCAGGCAACCCCTTCTCTCCCATTAGAGGGTACAGTCATCACCTCTGCAAAGCTAGAGTATCACTAAAAAGAGACCAGCTGAGCTTCCCTTCTGTTTCCTCGAGATGTGTGATGCTGTGAAAATACTACAGGCAGTGTGAGCTGGTATAGGAACAGAGCTAACAGCACCATGAATTAAAACGTGGCATTCGCTTTAGCTCTTGTGCTAGAAGCCATTGCATAAAGAGGAAACCCACGATGATAAATGGACTCCCTCGGTGTAAATTACTGTGGCAGGGGGAGAGAATATTAAAATGCGGTAGCGGTTTGGGATAGCATGGTCAAAGCAGGACAATGTCTGGTGAGGTACCCTACCAGGCACGTGAACCACAGTCTCATTTTCAGGTCATCTTCAGTCTGTGCTGCATATCTTCTACGGGGTGTTATTAGTTCATGATAATCACACTCTCTGCAGTTCCTTTACTGCTATTATAAAAATGCTTTTATGTTGGGTAGATGTGTTATTTATTACGTGCTAGGAGGAAATGAAGTTGGTAGTTCTGAATGTTGAACAGCAGTTGGAGCTGAGCTTCACAGTTCCAGGTCCCAAGAACTCTGTCTCCTGTTTCATAATAATAATAGTGATTTATTCCCTGTGCTATTAAGCAGTTTGAATGACTCCATGCAGATCTTGGGCCAGCATTTTATTTCTGTCATCCAAGCTAAAGCTGTAATAGTAAGAGATTACTTTTCTCTCTTTCTTTCTTTCTTTCTTTCTTTCTTTCTTTCTTTCTTTCTTTCTTTCTTTCTTTCTTTCTTTCTTTCTTTCTTTCTTTCTTTCTTTCT
>NW_020799142.1:31486531-31504277 GCF_003259725.1 Athene cunicularia
TCTGATTTTCAAGTGAACTTATGCACTGAGGAATCCTGAAAATTTTGCCACCTTTTTTTTTAGTGAAAGAACAGGATATTCATTTGACCAAAACCCCTCCAAACCTGCCGACACCCATCAGAGTTTGTTCTCATTCATGTCAGATATTTTTCAGTTCAGCCCTTAAGTTACACCCACTAACCGCTCAGTTGCTGTTGTAGATGGTAACTGCACACATCGACCATATGGACAAAATAACCATTTTGTGCATGTAATGCAATTCATTTTTAATGAGAGTACAGCAGAGCTGGAAAGATTTCTATTCTGAGGAAAAATTTGGGTTTTGACAAACTTTTTCTGTATTTCAGGTATTGTTTCTGCCAGAATCTATTCAAACTCCTGGTGGAGAGCCTCAAAAACACAAGAGACAGGGGGAGCCTCTTTCTACAGCACTTCTGTGTTAATTTACATTACCCTGAAATCTCCCAGAGAGGTCTTAGACTGTAATGACTGTAGCAGTCATTGCCTTATCTGCCCCAGTAATTTATTGCACCTAATTAAGAATTTTACCTTAAATTTCCTTCAGGAAAGTGTCCTTATTTGGCAGAAGGTACAGCTAAATATTTGTTGGCTCAACCCCATGTGCTGGGAACCCTTTTAAAATTATCATCACGCATCAATTGAAAATTTATTTTAAAATTGTTTGAGCCTATTTTAAAAGTGGTTTAATATGAATAAAATAAACTCCTGCAAATTGAGTTGACTTAATTAATATTTCTGGCAGTTCACTGATGCAGCTCTGCTGAAATGGGACTTCCCCCTGAATGGCAAGCCATTTTTTTCAGACTAAAATTTTTGGACACCTATGGTCTCACATGGTTTCTGAGTATTGAAAATCTTTGAAGAAGTCAATGGGTTCAAAACAAAATGAGAAATAGAAGGCAAGATTGCGACTTTTTACTTACCAAATACTTACTTAGCAAAATATCCTGTGGTTAAATTTCCAAATTTTCTCTGAAAAAATAAAGCAAAGTTCTTCAAAAATAATAATAATCCTGGCAGTTTTCCCTCATATTATATCTTCCCTAATATTTTATTTTTAAGTGTCCATAGACGATTTAGAAGAATATAAAGAAAATATGATTACGTATGGTAATAAATAGTTCTTTTCCCCTGAGTCTAACTGATTACTGTTCCTATGGTAGTAACTAGACCTGGGTATCACATTTTCCGCATCACTGGGCTTTTCCTCTGATTTCTTTTTTCTCCAGAAAAAATGTGGCACTGATTAATATTATAAATGCCTGATGATTTCATAGCTGGTTTTTATTTTCTTAAACTGAAAATATGAAGCTGATAAGCAAACCTGGACAGGCCGTTTTGGACGTGGTTTTCAATAGCTGAAAAGAACTCGTTTCAACATTTATACATTTCCAACATAAAACCCCTCAAAATTAAACAAAAAGTCCTTCGATTTTATCAAAAGGTTGATTTGGTTTGGTTTTCTCTTCATCCATGATGTAAAAACCTGTGCTCACATTTGCTTATCGATCAATCCCATGTACCTTTGGTGGGCTTCACCTCATCCTATCTTGAGAAGTAGGATTCAGTTCATAGCTTACAGGTTTAAAGAAATCTTTACATGTGTACATATAAAGTTCCCATATCAGTAAGCAGAGGTCTGGGGTTTCATTCAGTTGCCCAGACTCCATGAGAAAGATCTCATGGTGATGTCTGGAGTTTTAAGTGAGATAGTTTCCCCTTTTGTAAAGATTGTTTTCTCCATAGCAGAGGAATACAGATTACTTCATTCTTTCAATGTATATGCCACCAACCGTGCAATGAAATTCCTTAAATTATGATAAAATTGCTCATTTCCTGAAGTGAACACAACAAACTAACAGACACAGTAATTTTTAGTAGATTTGGATTCAATTCAATTTTCCAGATGTTCGCCTGTAATCAGCTTAGGAACTCAAATCTCAGAACGGTGCTATTCACACAACAGCTGTTGCAAATTTTTCTTTTGAATCACACCAATCTAGGAGTAGATTTGTTTACAGGCAGCCTCAGTGTTACATGAGGAACTGAATGATTACATAAAAAAAAAGAAAAAAATCCCAAAAATATTCTTCTGTCCAGTTATGCAGTTTTATTATATTATAGCTTCATTTTAAAGTAATTTTTCTCATGAATTGGTAAATTTAGTTTTCTCCACCAGTCAGTGAATTTTGCCACTGAATTTAATTTTTAAAAGCTTTTTTTTTTTTTTTTTTCCCCAGTCATGTTCCTAATAGGATTGTTTTGGAAGGCAACAGCAGACTTGTCATTGAAGCTGTATTTGGAGTCCATTGTCATAAGTATTTGCATAAGATATTCTGCTTCGAAGAGTATAGTTAACAGACCCACTCAGTCCAGCAAAGGTTAGTACAACCTTTTGTCTGATCCTGTATAATTCACACCTTAAATTAACACCCTATACAGAACTCAGTATCCTTTATCTGATTTACAGAAGAAAAAAAAAAAAAAAAAAAAAAAAAAGCTCTTCTATTGATAATTTATTCCAGTGGTTAGCTATTCTGTGTCCAACCTTGTATTTGACTTCTGGTGTGTTGCAAACACAGTTTTTTTCTTATGCCTGGATTTGTTTGTGAAGTGGCCATCTAACCTTTCCTAGCTCAACCACCTCTTGTAGCTGAAGAACGATGCAATTTGTAGGTGTTCATTATAATTATGCACAGAATTTATGTCTAACTTTTTCTGCCTAAAAGTAGATCATCTGAGTTCCATTTATAATCAATGGAGACAGAAGTAGGGTGACTCGTTCTCAAACATAAATATATCTCTGGATTCACCTGCATCTGTCCCCTGGCCAAAAGGATCCTCAAAGCTCCGCTTCAGCTGTCTTCAGACAACTACATCTAGATCGGGTTAATTCCCACTCGGGTTTGTATGACTCAGCCTTATGTCTTCTAACTCTTCAATTCCTGCCCCAGCTGGAAATGAACCACTCCAGGTTTTGAGATCCAGGTTCTTCTGTATGGGGAGAAGTAGACACCTGGAAGTGGCCTGCAGGAAAGCTAATGTGCTGAGCAAATATACATGGAAATTTGGAGATGACTGCAGGGGATGGATTGACATGTTTGGTACCAACCTCTGATTTACAGGCTTCTCTCTTTTGAGAATTTAAGTCTAAATGTCTAGCTAAAGGATTGTAAGCTTTTTTTTTTTTTTTTTGTAAGGTAGGAGAGTTTGTACACACAAGGAAAATGTCACATAGTCTTTGTTGATGGATTAATCCAATAAACCATGAAAATTCACTATATGTTAGGCACAAAATCTTTATCATAGGTAATGAGGACGTTTTAGTGCCAAATGTTCTAATGAGACATTAATGAAGTTGGGGTACATTTTTCAAGCCACCTGCCAAGTTGGTGTTTGACAACATTGTGTGTCTGGTGACATTCTAATGCAAGTGTCATACTAACTGATAGTCAAAAGTACATTAAGTAAAACATGAAGTGCAGAACGAGGGGGTTTATTGGAAAGGGGTATATACAGTGAGAAAAGCTCAAGCCACCTGAGTTAGACAGTATAATATGTCTTCAATTCATCTTGTTACTAAGCCAAAGATGTAGGCAATATGGTAGTGAATTGTTCAGATTTCTTAAAGTCCTTACTATTTATACTACTAAAAGACTGTGAAATGTGGTAACAAAGAGAGTTAAATATGTATCATGTGGATTTTGCTGTGTCAGTGTTGAGTGTTTCCTCTAAATTTTCATGTGACTCTTTATAAGGGAGAATTTCATTAAAGCGTAGGTATTTAATTGACCCATCCCATCTAGTTAAACAAGACCACTCTTTGCTTGCGTTTCAAGGCAGTGAGCACTCACTGTGTTCTCTTAACACATAAAGGCTTCTCCTAAAGGTTAGTAGGGCTTTGTCTTTTTTTTCCAGGTCATTTCTCCTGTTTGAGAAGTTGTGTTATGAAAAGTATTACCTGTTGCCTACTTCCTTCAGTTATGCGGAACTATCTAGAGTTTTCTAGACGCTTTGTTTGTTCTGTCCTTCAGACCTACAGTTTATTTAGACAGCTTTTTTTTTTTTTTTTTTTTTTGAACGGATGTTCCTGAACAACCCTCACATGTAGGATTATACATACATACAAATATATACATACACATGTATTAAACTGAGAAAACTTTAGAGCTCAAATCTGTAGCAGGTAGTAGCATTCCCCCAATGTCCTCATGAGAGGATTAAGACCAGAGAAGAAATACTTTGGAATTAAATAAACCCGATTAATTTTCATGTGGAAAAGTCTTCACCATTGAGGATTTCAGTTGGTGTTGTTATTGTTTTAATTTTTATTATATGCATGTGTACAGAAATAACTGGAGTCTACTTTAAAAAGCACTGGAGTAATTAAATGAGACTAACTTGATAAATGTTATCATATGCATCCTGATTGCTGGGTGGTGAAGTTCTATTTTCCTTTAATAACTTGGTGAGATAAAGGGATTGTAAGCTGGGTGTGATGCATTCAATACATCAGGCAGCAACCGAAGCAACTCGTCCAACAGATAAAGAAAACTGTGTGGCTTGTGTAATGTACATGTTGAACTCACATCACACTCCCTTCATTCAAGAAAAGTTGTCTGGGGACATGATCAGTGAAGAAGCTTCATCCAGATGTGATATAGATGACACACATACCCATTTGTGCTTACTGGCGAAGACTTATTACAGCTGCTAGGATGTGCCTGTGCCTCACAAGGAGAGAATTTCTGTCTTCTGCTCTTTCTCCTCTTTTCCCCCTTCTCTTACCTCCTTTCTTCTACTTCTCTAAATCTCTTCCTACATTTACCCCATCAGATCTCCTCAATTTTTCTTATGCTCAAAATTAATCATTTTACCTTTTCCCCCACTGTATTCTGCCAGACTAACATTCTTCCTAAATAACGTCCCCACATTTTCTTTCTTTCCTTGAATCCTGACTCTGCAGCTGTTTCCCACTCCATATCCTGATGTTTTTCACTGCCCCGCTCCCCATTTTCTTATATTTGCTTTTTTTTTTCTTATTTCTTTTTTTTTTTTCCTTCAGAATGAGTATTCTAATATAAACAAACAGTATTATTTTTACAACTGACATGTTGTTCAGGTAACGAATATAGCTAAGTACGGCAGATTGTGGTCACAGTCAGGATCTCCCCTTCCCCTGACTGAGTGCTGGAAATGAATGGAGTTAAATGAACCTTTTTTCACGAATCAAAGCCATGTTAAAAACATTGATTTATTGAGCATCAAACTGCTTTGTTTGAAAAATTTGGGTTTTGACAAACTTTTTCTGTATTTCAGGTATTGTTTCTGCCAGAATCTATTCAAACTCCTGGTGGAGAGCCTCAAAAACAGGAATCCTGCTTTCTGGTATTCTCTGCTCTCTGACAGGTCTGCTGAAGGGTGGCATACCCTGAAACTCAAATTTTTCAACATGGAAAGAATCTTTGGCAGCGCACTTTGAGCCCCAGGCTTCTTATCATTTGGTCAAGTTATCAAATAGGTAAAACTACTGAGGTTTCAAGTCCTGGAGAGTAACTCTTAAGACACTTCAACATCTAAAACTCAATTTGGGCCATGCTCAAAGTCCAAATACCCAAATTTTTCCTCAGAATAGAAATCTTTCCAGCTCTGCTGTACTCTCATTAAAAATGAATTGCATTACATGCACAAAATGGTTATTTTGTCCATATGGTCGATGTGTGCAGTTACCATCTACAACAGCAACTGAGCGGTTAGTGGGTGTAACTTAAGGGCTGAACTGAAAAATATCTGACATGAATGAGAACAAACTCTGATGGGTGTCGGCAGGTTTGGAGGGGTTTTGGTCAAATGAATATCCTGTTCTTTCACTAAAAAAAAAGGTGGCAAAATTTTCAGGATTCCTCAGTGCATAAGTTCACTTGAAAATCAGAGTGGAGAGTATTTAAGGAGCAGCTGGGAAAGGGAATTTCAGTCTAATGTTACAGACTCTCTCTCTTCCTTGAATAACCATTAAACAATTCCATGTCTCCATTTCCCCTTGTGAAATATGGATAGCAGCACTTTCCTTGCTAAGGTAAGAAGAACGGCAGTTCAGAGAATAAATATTATTTTTAAAATCTTAGTGCGGCATTGAGGTAAGTATTTTGGGAAAGCTAAAACCCCAGCTATGAGGTCTAACCCTTCATACCTAAGTTATGTCAAATTTTTTTTTCAGTGATTTTTTTTTCCTGTCTGATTTTTTCGAATGGGATATTATTCCTTTGCACAACATGACCACTAGAAATAACTTAGACAACTGACAATTCTCAGAGATAGTGGTAAAAAATAGAAATAAATCATAATAGTGTTCCAGAAAAGCCTACTTTTTTTGACAGGAGTTGCTTTCACAAGAAGGGGAGGCATGTAATAAATTTCTCAGGATTAATAACGATTCTTCTGTTTACACATAACAAAAGAGATTTTAATCATCATGGTAATCTCTCTCTTTGAAATGAACATCTCATATTAATCTTCGGACAAAACTGAAGCAAATGAAGGTAAAATCTAGAAATATAACAGTGCCATCAGAATTCTTATTGAAAACAATAAGGATTCTTATTGAAACCATCATATTAAAGTTTCCAGTTGTTTATTTCTTTTTACAGGAACTCCTTATTTTATGCCTTGAATAGTATTTCCCTAAATAAAATTGCACCGTGCAAAGTGCCATTATGATTTCCAACATTCATTTCCAGAGGGGCTCCTGATAGTCTGTAGCTATAACTATGATGAAAAGGTGCTGTGGACAGCCTGTTGCAATAATGCCATCTCCTCATCTATCAAGCCAGCAGATTATATGAGTAGCATCTCGTTAGAATAGAAACTCAGAGATATAATAATCAATGAGAGCTGGCATGCTGAGTGCCCACACGAACCCATTGCTATAAAGGATGCCAAATTGTTATTGCTATACAAAATCTATGGAATTGTAGTCAGCAAGGCTGAGACCAGGAAGAAAGACATTAAGGACTGAATATTTTTGGTGATGGTCTCTGTTTCTAGAGTAATATATGCCACTTACAGTGTGTGTTTTGGAATTTCCTGATAGTTTTGTGCTGTCAATCCATAATACAGGAGTTTTAGGGGCCAAATCATGGCCAGAAACAGCCACGTCTTGTCTCCATTGCTTTTTCATCTCTTAATACAAGCCAACTATGGACAAGTATCTGTGTGTGAGGTGGATCAGGAAACTGAGCTTTCTCCCTCTGGTTCTGAAGGTGAATTTCTTGATATTGTGTTATTGTTGTTGGTTGTATTCAGTTTTTTTAACCCAGACCAGTTTCTTCCTGCAGCGTGAGTGTAGGAACAAGCAGTCAAAGGCAGAAAGCAACAGCTGTAACTTCTTAGTCTGATATTCCCTTCGGATATCTCTGATTGAAACCCTACAGAATGTAGAATTTGGTCTGTTCTTAATCAGCCTAAGACCTGACTTGTTCTCTGTAGGCTCATGTCACTCTTCAGAGACTTCAGAAGAGACCAAGGACATGTAGGATTTTAATTTAACAATGGCTGTTGCGGGCCTTAATGAGGTGAGATACAACAAAGCTGGCCCTTGGGTGCTGGTGAGATACTAAAGCTTCTCCAGATACTTAAGTTCCGGAATCAAGATCACAAGGGTTGGACAGAGCTAGATTAGTCACCAGTATAATAAAGATAACACCATTCACACATCAGAAGGCTCTTCAACAGGCCGTATTGTTTCCATAGAGAAGACAGTTAAGTGCATAATAAGAAACATCATTAGTAATTTTCTGTAAGTATGAGCTCAGGTCTTTGGCCACCCGTGGTATGCTTGTTGTTATAGATATGCCTTATATCTTGTCCTGATGTTTCTGAAATCCTATAGATCTGCTTCAACTGTTTAAACAAAGCAAGCGAAAGAGATTACAAAATTACACCCTAGAGTGCTAAGCTCTGTGAATAAAGTTCTCTTACATATTAACTGCATTGTTGACCTTTTATGTATTCTAAAACACTGCATACCTTCCAACACATTAAGTAATACTAGAAGCAAGTTAGGTGATTCAGTCCTATCCCAATCTTTAACTTGAGTTTGGTTTAGGATACCATAATTTTTTGAATGGACTGATCCAGCCCTCTGTTTCAGCAGGAACTGCAGTATATGGCCCACAGTGCTGCCCGTGACTATTAAGGGCTGCAGAAATTTGCATTAGCATGGCACCTACTGCCCTCAGAGATAGAAATATGACCTGTAGTGTTTTGTCTGTAAAGCAGTTTTCAGACCAATAGCTCGTTCACCAACCCACATTGCCTTTCATAAGCAGCAAAATATTAGAAGGCATTTCAGTCCCAGCTTCTCAATCTAATATTAGATAAGAATATTTAAAACGCCTAGGAAAGGCTTTTGTCCATAGTCTGAGGTCATGTTTTGAAATCTTTACAAACTCTCTCTCCAGGGAGGCTGTGTAGAGAGAGCGCCATCCTTTCAGCTCACCCTTGAATGCACTTTGAACAAGCAGCTGCTTTTACTGTAAGCATGTTATTAATGGTCGCTTTTCAAAAGCAGAGATAGTACCCTGGAAAAGGTTCTATTGATTTTTTTCCCTTTCCCCGTCCCTGTTTCAATCACACTCGTTTGAATGGCTTTCATTTTTAGCAACAACAAGAGATGCTTGGAAGAAAAGTGGTGTCTAGGTGAAGCCTTAAATAAAATCACTGCTCAATTTAAGCTCTGAAAAATACTATTGATATTTTAATAGAAGATTGGAGAACCGATTGCTGGTTCAATAATAGCTACAAGGAGTTTATACATAGGAATCATGCACAAGGATCTTTTTATTTCTCTTACTGTACATGTTAACAGAAAACAGCAACCTAAATCTTGACTCACTTGATTATTACATGTCAAGGACCTCAGGAACATGGAAATATTTCATTCTAATTTTCTAAAGTGGAAATGTGCACTGAGATACCTGTGTGAAGGGTTCAGAATACAGAACTGCAAATAATAGTCTATCATATATGTCTATATAATAATATTAATGCAGAAGAATCTGCAAGTAAGAAATTATGCACACCTGGAAATACAATTTCTCTTCTGACTTTGGTTACCATTGCTATTAATTATTTATATCAAATAGAGTCAGGCATATGTTTTCTAAACATTTTTGCTTATGAGCCAAAAAATAAGTAGTGACCACTGGTTTGGAAAGCTGTAAACTGAGGATCCAAATGACATGAAACCCACACTGAATTATGTGCTACATTAGCGTCTAGGGAGAACTTGGTGATGTCAACTGCCATGGGTGAATCTAAGAGAGACTGATATTTTGTAAATCTCAGCTCCGGGAACTATGGGATGGTGTGAGATGTTCTGCAGGAAGGAAAGGGTCATGAGCATGTGTAGAAAGTCAAGGTAAGGCAGGTGGCTTTGTATTTGTGAAAAAAAAGCTTGAGAATATATCATAAATGCACTTAATTTTTAATCCCAAAGAAGATCCATATTTTTTTTTCTATTTTACGCAAACTTCTGACTTCCAAAAATCGTAATTTCTTAATGGTGGTAACTGAAAAACTACCTCTAAATAAGGGGTATAATTTTTCAGGGACAGTGAGTAGAGAAAATAACTATCATACATGCTGGAAGCTGTAAGACATGAGCTACAAGCATTCTACCCATTCAATTCTACCTATTGAGACAGAAGTACAATTATATTATGAATAACATTTAGACAACATTGCTCATAATACTCATTTGTCAAATTCTTTGGTTCCCTAATATCAGTTGTATCGCACTGAACACAGAAAATTTAAGTTCTTAGTCGGAAGCTAAGACACAAATTTAGGTATAGGTAACTGCCTATTAAAATGCTGTCTTGACTTCCCAAACTGTTTTCAACCAATATTGACTTCTGCTTTCAGGTGTAGGAAAAGCATCAACCAACTGAAATAAATAAATAAATAAATAAATAAATAAATAAATAAAATAAATAAATAAATAAATAAAATCAATAAATAAATGCCCTCCATGAAATGTCGTCTTTGTATTTTCAAACCTTTGCCCATAAAGACTTAGATATTTATCTGATGGCTGCTTGCCTTCTTTAACAGACCATGGTTACCAGTGTGAGCTTCGACAGGAGAGCCGTTACATTTTTATTTCAACAGTATGTCCTACATAAAAGTTGGCAATAAGAGAAAGTGCTCTATAGGATATGACTCCCCCATGGATTCTTCCTTCACACGCTGACATTTTTTACATGTCAACAATGCTCAAGTGAAGGTATCTTATTAAAAATAAACAAACAAAAAAAACCCACAGAAAGACAAAGAGGAAGGGAAAAGAAGGCAGGGGGGGAAGGCAAATAAAACAAGCTCAGGCAGCTTCTGGTCACAATAAGTAATACAGATGTTCATGCCTTTAACATAAAGATCAGTTTATGAGAAATTGATTCAGATGTAATAAGTAAAACAGGGGTATGTGACTTAGGTAGTCTTATGTAGGTATGAAAATTCAGTTACTTAGCAACTTTCACTGTTTAAAGCCCATTTCCTTTGCCTTAAATATACTCTTGCCAACCTGATCACACCACAGATTTATTCCTTCACTTTGCTCACGATCACATAGATGTTTATATCCATGGCTGTACGCTGCCTCTGTTCTCACCCACTTCCTTTTCGTTACCAAAATTAGTGTTAAAGTCCATGTTTTACTTTACCATAATTTTAATTAAAGACATTTGCTGTTGAAATGTGATCCTGCTCAGACCTTTAAAAAAAAAAAAAAAAAAAAAAAAAAAAAAAAAAAAAAAAAAAATTCCTTTTCAGTTGTTTTCATGTTGCCATATAAAGTTGAAAAAGGCAGGAAGTCAGCTTATATTCTTTGTTGTATATCTTAATACGATGTTTGTTCTCCATATCTGTACAAAATCACTGGCCAGTGTTCAGCTTGTTGTCGTTAATAAACTCTTCATGCGGTCCTACAGGACTTCTATCAAGCCCATTATTTCCATCTTATCATTTTATAACTGATTATGCCTCCCAAAATATACTACCTTGAAATTGTCTCCACTGAGTTTCAACATATTATATTTTTCAAAACATTTTCCTAATATATCCAGTTCATTTAAAATAAAATTTCTTTCCACCAAAACTCCTCAAACCTTTCCCATGTGTGTCTGATCCAATAATTTAAAAGTCTTATTTTATTCCACTGGACACATCATTGATATCACAAATATCAGGGTAAAACTTCACTTCCTAAGCCCTTCGATTTTGACTGTGAACTGTTGATAAATACTCTATGGTAGTTTTATATTGCGCTTTGGATTGAATAACTTCTAGTCCTGGCTTAAGCAGAGTCTCCTTTGGAGTTCTTTGTAGAGGTGGATAGATGGATATAGTCCTGTTTGTTACCTGTTACGTTTTCAATTGCACTAACGTAGTAACTATTTTCTTGTTACACAAATGAGGATCTTTGGCATTTGCTCATAAGTAGCACCACTTACTTAACTTGTATGAACTAATATCATAATGTAAGCTGATTTAAACTGCAGTTAAAAAAAAAAAAAAAAATTGTAGTAGCCTGTATTTAAGTGATTTTACTCCCTCAATTTTTCCCCTGATTATTATCTTATCTTACATT
Source organism: Athene cunicularia (assembly GCF_003259725.1). NCBI lineage: Eukaryota > Metazoa > Chordata > Aves > Strigiformes > Strigidae > Athene > Athene cunicularia. Next base: position 31,498,200 of record NW_020799142.1, read on the forward strand.
ATCTTAACTTCCCTATGAGATGGCAGTTTCATGTGCTGGGGGTGGTTTTAACCATCGTTCCTATTCGTAAGAATGAGAAAAAGATCTCTCTATTCATCTCCTCCACTCTTTTGCAGGTACAGTGTTCTCTGTAGTATATTTTGCAGTACTTTTGTCATTTGTGTCTGTCTTCCTCATGGGTGATATACTAAACATTGCTTAGTCATGAATATAATTACTGCATTTTCCATCATGTGGTTCATAAATTCCACCATGGGAGCCTCATTCACATTTGTATCTTAAATAAGAGTTCCTTTTATCCAGATAGTCCACCAAGTGGCTTCTTGAGATCTACTATGCTCTGTGGCCTAAAAAAACCCAAAACAAAACCAAAACCAACCCACAAACAAACAACAAACAAACAAATGACCAGAAAAAAAGCTTTCAGAAGGTGACAAAATTGGTATTAAAATTAATTGTATGGTCAACTGTAGAATAGTCCATAAACTATGAATGTGCAAGCTCTATAATCCTGGTTGGAGACACTTAGACAAAACAGCTTTGCTATAGGTGTAGGGACTGTCCAGATTTCTTTACTGTTCCCTGAACAACTCTCTCGGATAATGTACAGTTAACATTTTTCTCCCTACTGAATTAACTGTTAAATCCTAAAGTTGAAAGTAAGAGACAGAAAGAAGGAAAGTCTGAGCTGTTACTAGATTCCACATACTCCAAAAACCTGGTAACTTCTGCAGACACTGAGAGGTTAGTAATGGTTTCAGCATTACAAGCCAAATCAGGGAAGAGAATGTTGCTTCATGAAATATATTCTCAACACTAATCTTGCAGAAAATCCCGCAAATCAGCATTGTGAAATACTCATGGAGAAGGTGAATTTTGGAGCTTACGGGAACAGCATGGTGAGTGAGGCTCTAACAGTGACAACCAAGGACAAAAATAGGTTTCTGGAAGAAAAGTTTCTTTACATTTTTTTCTAAAATAGTTGCCAATTTTACAGTCGAAAACCTAATTCTGTACTTTACTACAACAGGCTCGATTTTATCTGCTCCTTAAATCATATTTAGTTGTTTCAAGAGGATATGACAGGAAGAGTCCTGTGTCTCCTCAGGAAGCAGTGAATCAATGTATACCACAGAGCACCGATACTTGCTGAGCCTCTACCATTCAAAACATATTTTGAAAATCTCAAATTAGGATGGCAAGTCATAGCTGCAAGGATCAACTTGAGAACTGGTGACACCAAGTGCCAAATATGTAGAGAGCTGGTGTCTTCAGCAGATGAGCACAATTCTCTGTAGAAGTCAACAAAACTATTTAAACGTGTTATAGTAACTTTTTCCATGCTTCTGACCAGATGTTTTTTCCCTGACTTTCAATGACAAGTGACTTCTTGCCTGTTGACTGCGTTTATTTCCTTCACATCACTGTAATTTCTTCCATTTCATACAGTTCAGCAGTCTATCTTTCCTGAAAAGCATGCTCAGCTCTTCAGAAAACCTGGCTTTTCTTTAATAACAGAATAACAGAATCATCTAGGTTGGAAAGGACCCTGGAGATCATCTAGTCCAACTGTTTGCCAAGCACAGTTCCCACCTACAGCATATCCTTGAGCTCCAAATCGACCCGACTCTTGAACACCGCCAGGGATGGGGACTCCACCACCTCCCTGGGCAGCCCATCCCAACACCCAACAACCCCTTCTGGAAAGAAATGCTTCTTAATAACCTGTCTAAACATTCCCCGGTACAATTTGAGGCCATTACCTCTGATCTTACTGCTTGTTACTTTGTTCAAGAGACTCATCCCCCCTCTCTGCTCCCTCCTGGCAGGGAGCTGTAGAGGGCGATGAGGTCTCCCCTCAGCCTCCTCTTCTCCAGACTGAACCCCCACAGTTCCCCCAGCCGCTCCCCAGCAGACCTGTGCTCCAGACCCTGCCCCAGCTCCGTTGCCCTTCTCTGCCCACGCTCGAGTCACTCAATGGCCTTTTGGGGGTGAGAGGCCCAAAACTGAACCCCCTCAGCGAGGTGCAGCCTCCCCATTGCCGAGCCCAGGGCTCAGATCCCTTCCCTGTCCCTGCTGGCCACGCCAGTGCTGACACAAGCCAGGATGCCGTACCTTATCACAGGACAGCCCTGATCTTGCTGTGTCCTGACACAGGTAACAACACATGTTCCATTCAGTCTTTAGGAATTTAAACAAATTGCCCTGCTCTGAGAAAACTGGATGTTTTAATTTTATATCTATTGTTTCTTCAGGGCACTAAACCTCGATGAAAATTCCTTATGTCAACCAGAATTTCTCAGTCTTGTAGAGATTCTTCCACAGTTTTGCACAAAAAGGCCATCACCCAGTGAAGGAATATCTTGTAGTCCTGAAATATGAAATATACTACCTAGAAAATATTTAAAGCATTTCATTTAATTTTTACTCTGGGGACTGTAAAAATAGCTCGATCCAGCTGCAATACAACAGCTACTGGCGCAGTGGGGAGGCACCTCACCGCCAGAATCAGGGGACGGCAGGAAGAAATGCAGAAGCAAGGCTCCTGAGGGCTGGCCTTGCTTTGTTCGCTATGAAAGAAGTTGGAGTGAAGGAAATGGCAACCTTTGGGAAAGATGAGGCAATTTGTGAGCTCTGAGAAACATCCTAATGCTGAACTTGCTGGGGGAGTTCGTGTTACATCACAGGGGTGAAGTGAGAGGTCACAGGAGCAGCTGAGGACCTGTCAATGCCCAGATAGTGAAGAAAGAGGATTGTTTCAATGTTAAGGGTTGGAAAACGAATATAAGATTTGTTTTGCTGGCTTTGCCTGTCCCTGGTGTGGATCTTTCATGTCAAAAGTAAATAGTGTCAGTCACCACAGATAGTGATGCGTGTCTTTTCACATGTTAGGTGTATTTAATTGCTGATAGATGCGTCAGATTCCCAACCACTGGGCCAAAGCTTGCTTGCATTTACGTCAGTTGAAATCTGGAGAAAGTCCACCAGAGTCGATAAAAATTCCTTCAATTTTATGAGAAATATCTGCGAGGTGTGCTTGGCTCACAAGGACAGTAAGTGAAGGAGGACCAGAATCACTGTGTTTTCATATGCGTTTTCGTCCTGAATTGAATAAACAGTTGCAATTTTAAAATGTTTCATGGGATGAAATCTTCTTAGAAATTATATGGGAAGTGAAATGATTAATTCCTGAAAGTTTTGATGTTAGCTTTCATCTGTTCAATCTGCTGTGCCTCACAGGATTTGTATTCCAACAGCTGAATGTCTCAAACATTGTGGAGTCTGGGGTCCCCACCTGCACTGTGCTTGTCTTTAGGCAGGTACCCATTTATACTGCCTAATTACAGCTGAAAAATGAGCAAGTCTGAGGATAAAAAATATTAGTAACTAAAATTATCCATCTTCACTGAAGTTACAGGCCAACATCTATTTATGTTGAATTATATTCAGGCTAGAATTTTGCCAATGGCAATATTTTTTTCTAGACCAACACTGTTTGAAGGAGTAACCCCACTGGCTCAAAACTACTTCATTCCCTTTCTCCTTCCACTACCTGCTCTGATAAACTTTGTTAAGGTGGCATGAATCTCTCTGTGGTTAGATATGGGAGATGCTAATAGGGGTGGCTGTTATGATGAAACTGAAGAGCTACAATATGGACAAATGACATCTCAGGGCTGCAATCTCAGCTGAGCTCATCAGCTCATTTTAGAGAAAATTTAATTTTAATTGGGTGTGTGAGAACAGTCTCAAAGCTTTTACATTTAATACTGGATGAAGGAAAAGCCTTTAATAATGGAAATTACAGGACATTAACTGAGTGTGTTACATGAAGAATGAACTGTGTGGTAACTCTTAGTCACCACCTTGCACTGATTAATCCTCACATGTGTAAATTGGCAATGCTGAGCTGAAATGAGGCTGGTTTCCAGGATGTCTGGTCCCTTACAAGTCACCTTTGAAAGAATGTCTCAAGCCCATCAAGGAAAAATAGTAGTCAACTATATGAAGGGTGGGAAAAATTCAGTCTCTCTAGACAGTAACAAACATGCTATAATTTCAGCTGAGCCAGGATTTCACCTGTTAGCTTTTAAATCTCTAGACATTAAGTCTGTTTCTGTGCCTACAAGCCCTATCAACACCAACAGTGAACCTATATTTTGGAAATCAGGGGAGCTGCTCATTTCCTTCAGTCACTCTTATCTGCTGCCAATGCTTTCCAGAGTAACAAAGAACACAGGACAACTTGTGTTTTACTTCTTTCTAGTTTCAATGGGAAAAATTGGTCTTATAAATTTTTTATATCCATGTGCAGCAATATCAAGTTTGATTTGGTTTGCTCACTGCCACATGTTATTGCCTTGGAAGGAACTCTCTGCCTTTTGCATATTCTGCTAGAGGTATAAGGTTCTTGTACCATGTCTGAACTTTTCTGTACGCACCCAGCAACACAGCACCTTCACTTACACCTCTCACAAGGATTTTGGAGACTAGATTTGTGCAAGCAAAATGCACAGACCAATACTCTTCTCATCCAAAGCCCATGGAACTTAGTGTCTTCTAGCTGTGTTAAAGTAAATAAATATAAATTCAGGAGCTAAGCGAACCGGGAGATATAAGTAGTTTGCATTAATATACAAAAGAAGGTGCTTAAGTGATCAGGATTTGAAGTGTATATGCTTTGACATTGGAATGAACTGCTGGTTTTAAGAGCAACCTTGCGAGGATGTCTGAAGATATGTGTAACCCTGTGGGTCAAAAGGAACACTTTTATTGACTCAGACCCTGGGCCAGGTTCACAAACTGTGTAGGTAGGTTTGGTTCCCCTGAACAACAACAAAAAGTTGTTGATTTGTGCTATCTGGCCTTCTGATTTCAGTAGCAGTGATGATTTATTAATTTCTTCAGGTGAAATTCTTCAGTGTCAGTGACAACTGGTAAAGAAAAAAAGTGAAGCAGCAGAAGGTGAGATACTATTTTTCAAGAGCTATTATTTTATCAAAGACAAGTTGGTTGTCCTTCTGCTCTCCTACAGTAACTGCTCGCAACCAAGTTACTACATTGCAAATGTAGTTACACAGCAAAGTCAAGGACAGATTTCTTAAAATAAGAGAAACAAGACTGAACCCATGCAGAACCCTGATTTTCTGTCTGAACATCAGAGAACTCTGACCCATGGTCATCATTAGAGGGGGAAACAGAAAAGTACATCCACCTGTGGTCTTTTGTCAAATGTTGCTCGCTATTTTTTTCTCTTGTGTTCCTGAAAAATTTCCCTGTAGCTCTGGAGAATGATATATATTGTATGTGAATGAAGTTGTTGTCCGTTTTAGTGAGGATTCCTAACTAATGAACAAAAGCAATGGATGGAAAGCGTGTATCTGGAAGGTACGTCTTTTCCCGTAATATGTGTGATTTTGTTACAGTTGAAGCTCATCCCTTCCCAGTAAGAATAACTGATGTGGAAATAATTTAGTTCCTCCAAATTTTAGAAAATGGTAGGATGCTCAAAAATGTAGGTTCAAGCTCTCATGGAAATCCATGCTGGGGAAACTTAACCCTATCCTAGCTGAACCAGGAGAGCATCTTAATGTAGATACCTACAGAAGTGTCCATACTTGATGATAGTGGAGATCTAATCAATACAGAGAAGGGGATCAGAAGAGCAGTTCAGTGCACAAATGTAGGCATGCAATTCAGTTGTCTCAGTTGGTCTCTCATATCTGCAAGTTCCATGAAGATGCCTCAGATTTCCATGATTGTTCCAAATAGTATGTGAGGGACCTGGGGGTGTCAATGGCATCCTGGCTTGTGTCAGCAATAGTGTGGCCAGAAGGGACAGGGAAGGGATCTGAGCCCTGTCCTCGGCACTGGTGAGGCCGCCACTCGATTCCTGTGTTCAGTTTTGGGCCCCTCACTACAAAAAGGACATTGAATGACTCGAGCGTGTCCAGAGAAGGGCAACGAAGCTGGTGCAGGGTCTGGAGCACAGGTCGTACGAGGAGCAGCTGAGGGAACTGGGGGTGTTTAGTCTGGAGAAGAGGAGGCTGAGGGGAGACCTCATCGCCCTCTACAGCT
>NW_020799142.1:31504327-31550528 GCF_003259725.1 Athene cunicularia
TGTGTCAAGTCTTCTCTTATAGAGGAAGCCAGAAATCAAGGTACATAAAACCACAGCTTTTCAGATATGACAGCTGTCCTGTCTTAGGGGTACAGTGAATTAATTACTCATACAAAGGGCCTGCAGCATCCCTGTGGAGTGCTCATATTATTGGAACAACATCAAAGAGGCTGAAGCATAGCACAAATAAAATTATTTTTGTTTGATTGAGTCTGTCCTGTAACTGTATTATTTAGGTGTAAAAGTACTGGTTTAACATCACAGAAACTTGCTCTGGATCAAAATCAAAACTGGTCAGTTCCTCTTTCACACTATGAAGATCCAAATAAAATTAAAAAAAAAAAAAAAAAGAAAAAAGAAAAGTGGAATTTAGATGTAATCACTGTGCTATTCCTTAGTGTGTCTTGCTGTCAAACCCAGGTATCTGTAGTGTTAACTGGGGAATTGCCTGTGTATGTATAATATTTTTGATGTACTCTGCCTCAACGTTTTTTAAGTGCTCTGCTTTCTGAAGAGCTAAGCAGCCAGTTTGGCCTCAGTTCAATGTGGCCATATGCACATATACTTTCCTAGTAGGGTTTGCTTTCACAGCTTGTCTACATGGAGAAGTTAGATTAGCGTATGAATTTACAACACACTAGCTACTGCATATGGTTGAAGCACAGGCTACACTGAACCCCATGAGCTACAACTTTCTGTTCACCTTCCTGGCTGCCAGGAGAAGCTAAAATTAGGAGTAACTACAGGAAAACTGCCCCATTTTATGTTTGGTCTTGCTCAAGCCTGATCTATCAAGATTGTACGGGAGATAGCTTGAGCTCATGTTGAGATGCCACGTTGTTACCCTTTCTTGAGAAAATTCAAGCTACAGTTGTAATGTCTGCTAAGGCATAAAAAGCATTTTCAAATTACTTTGAAGACAGTGATGAAAATAAACAAAGGTGTAGTTCCCACTTTCCACTCATGAAAAGCGTGATAGTTGTATCGCTCCGAAGCCTGTGTTGACTGCAGAAACTACATGGGAAGTATTACAAAGATTCAGTGGTAGCACTTAAAGAAAGGATTATTTGCCAGGATAATACTTCCATCGAACACACATAGGAGTACCCTGGAGCCACATCTGAGTTTAATGATGGTAACCAACAAAAGGCCCACTTCGTCAGAGTTAATGAAGTAGCCTGGAATAAAACACTTTTCAATTTCCAAACATTCTAGAATATACAAGACAAGGACTATGTGCTTCACTCAATTACTGTAAAAACAAAATCAGAACTTTATTTAGCAGAAATAATGAAAACTTCATTTTTTTGTTTTCTTTTAGAATATTTCCATTGTCCCAGATGACAACTCAAAAGCCTAGTTAAGTCTTATTTATGTTACAGCCCACCTATGAAAATCTAAGTACACATGGCTGAATAACCAGTATAACGTACCATCGCAATCTGGTCCATGTTTTAAGCTTGTAAAACTATGAAACTAAGGAAGAGTTGCAAGACTCTCTTTGTACCTTGTACAAATGGCTGAACCAGAAATATTTCTTGGAAGATCCTATTCTGCAAAGTTCCAGACAGGATACACAGAGGCAGCTTAAATAAGATTTGTTGTTACATGCAAACTTCTCAATCTTGCATTTCAGTTATCACAAGGTACCTGACTGTTGAACTAGAAGTATGATTTCAAGCAGCCATAGATTTTCAGGGAAGGATTCAGGACAGATGGTATCACTCTGATATTATACCTATTTCATTATAACAAGTTTTCAGAAGTTTGTGGCTTTGTCTCCAGGCCTTTCCCCTCTTCAGCCTTTAATTCTCAATCACGGGGGGGGGAAAGGAAAAAAAAAAAAAAAAAAAAAATGAGGTGCCATATACTCAAAGAACTGGCAAAGCTCCTCATCCCTTGGAGATGAAGAAAGGGACAGCTGGAAGGAACTACACAGTTTCTGGTGAGGAAATAGAGACTCTTCTGTACCAGAAACTGCTTATTGAAAAAAATAAAATAACTCCCAAGGTACGTTCTGTAAAACACATGATAGCATGGCTGTGGTTAGATGGCTTCAGAGCAGGGAAAGAGAATAGATGAGAGATGTGTTAACTCTGCCACTTCAGATGGTAGAGGTGGGATATGTATTAACTAACTCATGAGTGGAGTGAACTCTCCAAAATGCACAAATTCTGGAGAACTCCCGGTGACAGCCACAGAAATGTTGACTAACAAACCTGTTCAGACTTGAGAGCACTTACCAATATTGAAGGACATTACAGTCAATTGATATGTCTGGTGTAGACAACACCTGAAAATAACTCTGACTTTCTGGAGTTAGTTGTTCTGTGTTTGTTAGTTTTGTCTTTAGTTACTGCCTCTTTTATATGCCTTTTGTGTATTGTTCATCTGGAAGTTGAGTACTTTCTTGCTTACTCTGTCAGCTTTTTTTTCACCCCATTACAGGGTCACCTATGAAAAGCTTTGAAGGTTTGACTCAGAGGCATGGAACAAAATTTGTTTCAGGTGATAATGTTTCCCAGTAGGAGAGTGTTTGGATTGTTGGAAAAGTAGTTTGTTACGAGAATATAAAACCAGTTTCCAGGATGAACAAGGGAATTGTTTTGTTCCTTTGCAGTGCAGAGTTAGTGAGCAATAGCCTAAGGGGTTCAACTCTAAATCAGGCTGGATAATTCCTTGCTTTCGTTTTGATATCATTTTACCTCTACCCAGCCCAGCTCTATAAAATTACTTTCCTTATTGTATATCTATCCAGGGACTGGAAAACTAAGATAAATATAGTAAGTGTGTGGTGTGGAGATTTAAAATTAGATAAATATACAATGGGCATCTTATGAGAATCTAAGGGTGGGTGATACAGGAAGGATACCTCCACACTGAGCACAACATCATCAGGATAAGGTGGCAAGGGTGTGACAAACCTCTAAATTAGGGACAGGGATTGGTGACTTCCCATACCTGGATGTGATAAATATGATCTCTAGGATGGTTCCTCTAACAGGGCACCATGACCCCTCTACAGATATGGGGTTTATGTGAAGCTTATGTCTGACTATGCAAAAGGCTAATTTTAACAGACTCATGTTAATGTTCTTTTTGAAAAAGAACACACCAAAACTGGAGTTGTACTCAGGTAACTGAAGTTTAGCTTCAGTTTAGGCATTAGAAATTTCACCTGTTGGTTTTGTGATTTGTTTGGGGTTTTTTTATTGCCTTGACTAAAACGTTAACTTGGTGAGCTTACCCACCTTTTAAACTTACCAACATATACCTCTGCTTGCCAGGGGAGATGGATTGATTTTTCCCAACATGCACAGCTCAGATCAAAAGCATACTATAATAATAGTTGCTACTAGCCTGTGGACAGACAATGAACCGGGGCCCCTGTGCGGACTCACTCATAGACCACTCACCTTCAAAGGTCAAAATTTCAGCTACTCCAGCCCTTGGGATTAAATGTAGAGTCTGTCTCTGCAACTAGGCTAAAACTTTCTTTAAATCAATAGAATTTATTAAGAATCAATACATGCAGTGAGCTAGCTAACGTCTCTGACATAGGTGCTTGAAATTGAGTATTACTTTAACAGATGTAGTAGTAACTTGCCCCTGTGTCCCAGCTGCCTCACTATTATCACCTGGCAGCTCCTTCAGAGTACTTGAGAAGAAAACATCTGAAATATTGAATCCATTTTACATATTTTTCCAGAACACAGTTTGCTCCCTAGATATTGCTCAAAGGAAAATACCCTCATGTTTAGGAGATAAATAGGAAAGAAGGTCATAAAAGTTGGCATTGCTGAAACTTCAAGTGATATTACCTATAAATAGGAGAAATATTCACTTCACTTAACTTCAGACTTGTACGGTATAACTATTTATTGAGCTAATCACCTCTTGTCAAAGCAGAAATAAATACAGTATAATTCATCTCATCCTAGTATAGTCTATGAAAAAGCTAAAGTCAAGTTAAATACACCCTAAAATTTTCCCTTGATACTCTGCAAAACATACTGAATCTGCAAAGCTCATTCAAATCCCAGTCTACCCTGTACACCTTTCCCATGCAACCTCTTATATTATTACAGAAGAGATGCACTAATGAACTTCTCCCCATATGCTTGAGTTTACAATGTAATTAATTTCTATGTCTAATTAATAATTATATGGTTGGTGTTTTTATCATCTATCCATCCTGCCACTAACACTGCAATCAACTTTATAAACCCTATGGCAACTGTGTACAAGACTGTCTTTGAGCAGATTATTAGATTTTATGCAGTATTGGAAAAAAAAGATGTGTTATCAGGGTCCTGTAATGAACCTACTTATCAAATATGAGGGATGCACTGAGGTGCTAGGTGGATTCATTTAGGATGTAGCTCTCCTTCTTCACTTCTTCGCATGGTGCTACAATGGAACTGACTCACCAGCAAAGAGAGGCTGGCAAGGAATGTGAAGCTCAAGGTCAGCCTTGGATGCAGTGAAATGGTGGAGTTCAAGATCCTTAAGGCAGCAAGGAGAATGTACAGCAAGCTCGCTACCCTGGACTACAGGAGAGCAGACTTTGGCGTCTTCAGGGATATGCTTGGTAAAGTAGCATGGGATAAAGTCCTAGAGGAGAGCAGAGCCCAAGAAAGCTCGTTAATCTTCAAGGACCACCTCCTCCATGCTCAGGAGTGATGCATCCCAACAAAGAGGATGTCAGTAAGAACACCAGAAGACCTGCATGGATGAATAAGGACCTCCTGGACAAGCTCAATCACAAAAATGGAGCCTGCAGAGGGTGGAAGCAAGGACAGGTAGACTGGGGTGAATACAGAAACTGTCCAAGAAGACAGGGAAAAGTTTAGGAAGGCCAAAACCCTGATACGATTCATTCTGCCCAGAGATAGCAAGGACAACAAGAAAAGTTTCTATAGGTACATTGGTGATAAAAGGAAGATGGGAAAATGTGGGCCCTCTCCTGAAGGAAACAAAGTCCTGATTATCTGGGATATGGAGAAGGCTGAGGTACTCAACAAAATTTTTTCCTTGGGTTTCACCAGCAAATGCTCTGGCCACACTGCCAAATTCATATAAGGCAGAGATAGGAACTAGGAGAACAAAGAATCACCCACTGCAGGAGAAGATCAGATTTGAGACCTTCTAAGGAACCCGAAGGTGCACAAGTCTATGGGAGCTGATGAGATGCATCCACGGGTCCTGAGGGAATTGGCAGATTAAGTGGCTAAGCACTGTAAATCATATCTGAGAAATGGGGGTCCAGTGAAGTTCCCACCAACTGGAAAAGAGGAGACAAAGGCCTCAATGTTTTGTTTTGTTTTGTTTTTTTTTAATGAAGATACGGGCAACTGCAGGCCAGTCAGTCTCACCTCTGTGCCTGGCAAGATTACAGAGCAGATCCTCCTGGAAACTCTGCTACGGCACATGGAAAAGAAGGTGGTGATTGGTGACAGCCAACATGGCTTCACAAAGAGCAAATTCTGCCTGAAAATATGATGGCATTTTACTACAGGGTCACAGTGTTGGTGGATAAGAGAAGAGCAACTGACATCATCTACCTGGACTTGTGAAAAGCTTTTGACACTGTCCTGAACGACACAGAATCATCTAGGTTGAAAAAGAACTTGAAGATCACCTGGTCCAATCAATAACCCAACATTAACAGTTCCCAACTACACCACATACCTCAGTGCTGGCTCAGCCTGACTCTCCAACCCCTCCAGGGATCCCGGGGACTCCCCCCTGCCCTGGGCAGCCCATTCCAACGCCCAACAGCCCCTTCTGCACAGAAATCCTTCCTGAGAGCCAGCCTGACCCTGCCCTGGGCAGCTTGAGGCCATTCCCTCGGGGCCTGGCGCTGGGGCCTTGGCTCCAGAGACTCATCCCCCCTCTCTGCACCCTCCTGGCAGGGAGTTGCAGAGGGCCAGGAGGTCTCCCCTCAGCCTCCTCTTCTCCAGACTGAACCCCCCCAGTTCCCCCAGCCGCTCCCCAGCAGACCTGTGCTCCAGACCCTGCCCCAGCTCCGTTGCCCTTCTCTGCCCACGCTCGAGTCACTCAATGGCCTTTTTGGGGTGAGGGGCCCAACACTGAACCCCCTCAGGGAGGGGCGGCCTCCCCAGTGCCGAGCCCAGGGCTCAGATCCCTTCCCTGTCCCTGCTGGCCACGCCAGTGCTGACACAAGCCAGGATGCCATTGGCCTCCTTGGCCCCCTGGGCACACTGCTGGCTCCTGTTCAGCCGGCTGTCAATCACCCCCCAGGTCCCTCTCTGACTGGCAGCTCTCCAGCCACTCCTCCCCAGGCCTGTAGCCCTGCTGGGGGTTGTTGTGGCCCAAGGGCAGCCCCCGGCATTTGCCCTCAGTGAAACTCCCCCAGTTGGGCTCAGCCCATGGCTCCAGCCTGGCCAGGTCTCTCTGCAGAGCCTCCCTGCCCTCGAGCAGATCAACACTCCCACCCAGCTGGGTGTCACCTGCAAACTGACTTGACAGTGCACTCGATCCCCACCTTTATCTCTATATCGGAGAGACATGGTTTGATGGATGGAGCATTCAGGGGATAAGGAATTGACTGAATGGTCACACTCAAAGACTTGTGGTCAATGGCTTGATGTCCAAGTAGCCAGTAGTGTCAAGTGGTGTGCTCGGGGGTCAACGTTAGGAGCAGTGTTGTTTAACATCTTTGTCAGTGACATGGATAATGGGATTGAATGCATCCTCAGAAAATTCATCAACACCACCAAACTGTGGTCGACACGCTGGAGGGAAGGGATGACATTCAGAGGCAGCCTGACAGGCTTGAGAGGTGGGCCCATGAAGACCTCGTCACGTTCCACAAGACCACGTGCAAAGTCCTGCACATGGCTTCAGGGTTGAGGCTGGTTGAAGAGTGGATAGGGAGCAGCCCTGCAGAGAAGTAGTTGGAAGTTTTGCTCTACTGAGAAGCTCAATGTGTCCTGGCAATCTGCAACTTGCAGTCCAGAAAGCCAGCCATATCCTGGGCTGAATCAAGAGAAGTGTGGCCAGCAGGTCAAGGGAGGAGATTCTCCCCCTCTTCTCTACTATCATGAGATCCTCCCTTCAGTGCTGTGTCCAGCTCTGGGGCCCCCAACATCATAAGGACATTTACCTGTTTGAGCAAGTCCAGAAGTGGGCCACTAAGATGCTTAGGGGACTGGAGTACCTCCCCTGTGAGGACAGTCTGAGAGAGTTGAGGGGGTTCAGCTGGAGAAGAGAGGGTTGTGAAGAGTGAAGTACAGTGACCTTTCAGTACTTAAAGGGGGTTACAGGAAAGATGGGGAGGGAATCTTTATCATGAGGTGTAGGGATAGGATGAGGGGTAATGGTTTTAAACTAAACCAGGGCAGATTTAAATAGACATAAGGAAGAAATTCTTCACAGTGATGATAGTGAGACCCTGGCACAGGTTGCCCAGAGAAGTGGCTGCCCCCTCCCTGGAAGGGTTCAAGGCCAGGCTGGACGGGCCTTTGGGCAACCTGGGCTGGTGGAAGGTGGCCCTGACCATAGCAGGGGGGGTTGGAACTAAATGGTCAAAGTCCCTTCCAGCCCAAACCATTCTATGATTCTATGATTTTCTGGGTCTGGACTCTTTAAACCTTATTGGTTACTCAAAGAAATATCCTTCTCAAGTGTCTTACCTGAGACAGACTTGATATTAGACCCTCTAGCAGATGGGAGGGAAAGGAAACATCAAAAGGTTAAATTATATTTTCAATCATGCAGTGAATTTCTTCTCCTGAATCTACAGAGTCTCCTTTAAGAGAATTGCTCAGATTGCATTCCAAATACTATAACTTTTCTCAACAAGGTATGGTAGATAACACATAAAAGACTCTTGCATTTGGTTTGTGTGGCAAGGTTTTGGTAGCAGGGAGGCTATAGGGGTGGGTTCTGTGAGAAGCTGCCAGAAGCTTCCCCTGTGTCTAACAGAGCCAAAGACAGCTGTCTCCAAGATGGACATTCCACTGGCCAAGGCTGAGCCAGTCAGCAATAGTGGTAGCACCTCTGGGATAACATATTTAGGAAGGGGGAAAGAAAAACAACTTCACAACTCTAGCAGCAGCCAAAAGAAAGGAGTGACAGTATGTGAGAGACACAGCTCTGCAGACACTAAGGTCAGTGAAGAAGGAGGGGGAGAAGGTGTTCCAGGCACTGGAGTGTAGGTTCCCCTGCAGCCCATGGTGCAGCCCATGGCGAGGCAGCTGTCCCCTGCACCCATGGAGGTCCATGGTGGAGCAGAGACCCACCTGCAGCGCGTGGGGAACCCCACAACAGAGCAGGGGGATGTGCCCGAAGGAGGCTGTGACCCCGTGGGAAGCCCTGTGGAAGGGACCCATGCCGTAACAGTTCATGAAGAGCTGCAGCACATGGGAAGGACTCATGTTGGGGAAGCTTGTGGAGGACTGTTTCTCATGGGAGGGACGCCACGCTGAAACAGGGGAAGGGCATGAGGAGGAAGGAGAGGCAGAGACAACGTGTGATGAACTGACCACAGGTCCCATTCCCTGCCCCTTGCACTGCTGGTAAGGGGAGGTATAGAAATTGGGAATGAAGTTGAGCTGAGGAAGAAGGGAGGGATCAGGGGAAGGTGTTTTAAGATTTGGTTTTATTTCTCATTATCCTACTCTGATTTGATTGACAATAATTTAAAATAATGTCCCCAACTTGAGTTTGTTTGCCCATGATGGTAACTGGTGAATGATCTCTACATGCCCTTGTCTTGACCCACGAACCTTTTGTTATATTTCTCACCCCTGTCCAGATGAGGATGGGGAGTGATAGAGTGGATTTGGTGGCACCTGGTGTCCAGACAGGATCAACCCACCATAATTCCTTATGTAGGACATGGCTCAGACTCAGAATTACGTTGTTAAAGTGGTTTTTGTGCTTGTCAAGTACCAGCAGAGAAATTCACTTTTGTGTTTCCTGGCTTCCCAAAGAAAACTTTTATTAGTTATCTTCCAATCTTTGACTTTTACATGAAAATTTTAATAGATCAGGAGATCTTCATATAACTATGTCACTGACTTGAATCTTTGGGCCAAATTTCATAAATGGTTACAAACCCAGTGGAAGTCTCTCATTCCAGTTCAAAAAAGTATAAGGTGTCTAAAATATACATCACTGAGACAAGTGTCATGAATAAAATGGACCATGACATGGATTACACTGGCATAAAACGTATCAAGTGTCTCTCTAAGGACTTGTCTTCACCAGAAGTTAGTGGGCTATATGTTTGCATAGAGCTTTGATGTTAATCTACTTCTGAAAGCAGTGCTTGGATGGAATGAATGTTAATAAATTTAAAACATATAAAAATTGGGAATATCATTTTAACCAGTCTATTTGGTTCCTTCTATCAGTAGTAGGTGTGCTGAGACACCAAAACTTTAGTCCTATCTTAAAACAGACAATATCTTTACAGTACCATGTAGGAAGACTCTAAACATTAAGGCTGGCTACAAATTTGCTGTTCATGAGCAACTCTGTGTAAGTGTGTTAGAGGCCGGCAAGGATGAATGAAGAAAGAAAGGTCATATGATGCTGAAATAACTTGAATCAAATGTTAATTTTTCTGCCAGGCCCCACTCTAGTCAAGGAAGACTGATTTTTTGTCATGAATGTGCAGCCTAGAAGCAAAGCAAAACACCTTGCATCGATCAAGAGCACATGTATTTCCTGTTGCGTGATCTCTCCCTGGTACCCTATGGGAAGATACTTGACCTCATTCCTGTGTAGATCTGTTAGGTATGCCAACAGAGCACTTGCAAATACTGGTTTTGTCCTGGTTTCAGTAGAGTACGTACTTCACACCTCCCACATATAACTGATAGTGAAAATGGAAATTACAGTAAAGGATGGAAAATCCAGACTAAGTTTTACTTGTAGATAACCTGAAGCGAGCATATATATATATATATATATATATATATATATATATATACACACACACACAGAGACACTGCAAGCAAACAAATATACACATGTAAAATATAGACACATAATCTATTGACATCAATAATGCTCCTGAAGCATTCTATTGAGGGCAGTGGTACATTTATGTTTCTTTTCTGACTAAACTCATATTTCACTATAGTCCTGTGAGATACTATATAGATTATCAATTCAGGTGAATGTTAATACAGATTTCACTAGTCTCCATTGTGTCATTTAGATGTGACCTTTTTAACTGTGTGCACCTATAGACTTATTACAGGCCAAGCCCATGTTTGTTAATCTTCTGGGAAGATGCAACTATAATATGTTCTGTAGAAAGGCTTTGGATTTCTAATGTGTTATCTGTAGAACATAATCCATCTAAAACTTATTGAGCTTTGCTCATAATTTCAAGGGGAAAAATATTAATTAAATCTGAAAGCATTTGCATATATAGACTAGTAATTAGATTAAAGATTTCTCTCTGTAATTCTTGAGGGCAGTACCACAAATTATTAAAGAAATTTGAGAGCTACCTGGAGTAAACATTCATGAAGATAAACAGCAACCATAATATTCAGAGTTTTAGTTTGCATATATAAATGGCTATAAAATAACATCTCATGACCTGGCCAGGCTGGAGCCATGGGCTGAGCCCAACTGGGGGAGTTTCACTGAGGGCAAATGCCGGGGCCTGCCCTTGGGCCACAACAACCCCCAGCAGGGCTACAGGCCTGGGGAGGAGTGGCTGGAGAGCTGCCAGTCAGAGAGGGACCTGGGGGGTGATTGACAGCCGGCTGAACAGGAGCCAGCAGTGTGCCCAGGGGGCCAAGGAGGCCAATGGCATCCTGGCTTGTGTCAGCACTGGCGTGGCCAGCAGGGACAGGGAAGGGATCTGAGCCCTGGGCTCGGCACTGGGGAGGCCGCCCCTCGCTGAGGGGGTTCAGTGTTGGGCCCCTCACCCCAAAAAGGCCATTGAGTGACTCGAGCGTGGGCAGAGAAGGGCAACGGAGCTGGGGCAGGGTCTGGAGCACAGGTCTGCTGGGGAGCGGCTGGGGGAACTGGGGGGGTTCAGTCTGGAGAAGAGGAGGCTGAGGGGAGACCTCCTGGCCCTCGGCAACTCCCTGCCAGGAGGGGGCAGAGAGGGGGGATGAGTCTCTTTAATGAGTAATAAGTGATAGGACAAGAGGGAATGGCCTCAAGTTGCACCAGGGACGGTTTAGAGTAGATGTTAGGAAGCATTTCTTTCCAGAAGGGGTTGTTGGGCGTTGGAATGGGCTGACCAGGGAGGTAGTGGAGACCCCATCCCTGGAGGGGTTTAAAGTTGGGTCAATATAGCACTGAGGGATCTGGTGCAGTTGGGAACTGTCAGTGTTGTGTTAACAGTTGGACTGGATTCAAGGTCCTTTCCAACCTAGTTGGTTCTGAGATTCTGTGAAACTTGGAGACCTAAATTAAGAAAGTTTTTATTCTGGACTTGAGACAAGCCTTACAGGAGTGAGTGGATTTTTTATACTTACTATAATGGGTTTCAAATTGTGTTATAATAAAAATTTGCTCTAACAATAAAAGAAACACTTGAAAATTGTGAAAGCCCCTCAGAATCTGGTTCTAGAAAAGCCTCCAGTATTCACATACTTCAACAGCTCCAGCCAAAGAGAATCTCTCATTCCTGCTTTTCCTCTAGCCTGTTTTCATTAAAGTGATTAAATTATGGCTGACATTCAGTTTCTGAGAAAAACACGTCAGTTTTATATTGGCTTAAGAGTTTACTCCTTACAAAAACTTCCTGATGGCAAATGAGATGTATGGATAGATCCTCAGTGAATGGATCTCTGTGGTCCTCTGTGGAAGGAGAGCAAGACAGTGGCAGAGAGAATTTACATGTATACAATTTTTTTGCTTTGAAACCCTCTAAGCCATTAGGAATTCACTAAAGTTCTAGGAGTGTCAGATCAGCAATGCACTTGACCAAAGAAATTACGAAAACAGTGTCTTTCCTTTCCATAAATATTTAGGTGAATTGTTCAGAGTACCATCAATGCCTTCCTAGAACTGATTTTATAGAGATGGTTCTACTATAGAAAATATAAAAAAAAAAAAAAAAAAGTGAACAGCAGAAGATCCTAGTTCAACCACTTTAAAATGCTACTTAGTCAAAAACGAGTTGCCAACAGGAGTCAGTAATAAATATATAAGAAAATGACTAGTAAGAGGATACTGAAATGTCCTTCATTATCTGGCAGTTCTGTTTAACAGTCCCTTAGTTAGGTAAATAACTACAGCCATGATGCTATCGTGAATGTTGTCCCTGTCTCACAAATATTTGTCTAATCTAATTTTGCACTCCACAACATCCTACAATACCAAATTCCAAAATAGACTTGCTTCCTGTATGAAAAAAAAAAAACCAACCACAATAATTTTTGTTGTTGTTGCTTTTACACTTGCTGCCTGTTATTTCATCATGTTCTTGTGCTGTGATAAACAGTAGAAACACATTCAGTATTTTGCTTCAGTAGTCAACAATGTATACTGTTCACAACTTTTTTAAACCCCCTCAATTATCTCCTTTGAAAGAAGACGAGTCCTGATCTATTTGGTGTCTCATGTTAAATTCCTACAATCCTCCTCATTACCCTTCTTCAAAAAAGTTACTGCAGTATATGTGCATATGAGCACTGAGAGGTTTTCATTTATGCTAATTATATTTTTTTACCCCATTTGGCATTTTATTCCCTCTTTCTCTAATAAATCATTCATTGGTTTATTCCTCATTCAAATAGCTACAAGTTAAAAAGTATTAGCTGCTTTGGGTTTCCATTATTAGTTATTTAGTTTATACAGGCTTTCAGTAGATGGGCAATCCAGTGATTGGAAATGGTCCTTGTTGCTTCTATAAACCTCCCCTATGGGCAAAGTAGAGGAGGTTGCCCTGAGAATGTTCAGCGAAAAGAAATGAGCACTGAAGGATGTATAAATGAAAGTTGATATAGCCTTGCTGAACATGTTTAATCATTTTAGGTGAATGGTCAACGATATCTTTAGTTACTACACGGAACATTCTTTGCAGCCATCCAAAGCTGTGTGTATAGTTTCTTCCTTCAGAGTTTAACAGATACCATTTCAACAGATTAATTTACCCATCCAGTCGCTCTACCTGCCAACACAGAACTATTCTCTGCAGTAAATTTCTGAGAGATCTGGCCAGTACCTGCACGGACATATACTTTGGTCAAAACTCGGACATAATTTTTGCTGATAGGCAGTTAGTTTTACCATGGTTGGAAATTTCAAATGTCCTTACTTTATCTGAGATTTTTCAGTTCCTCACACTTTTGTGTTATTTTGAAAATGTTGGTTTGCACTCTTCAGTCTATATTTCCATCAAGGACTCTGACCAGAGTTTCTTGTGGTTATAGATGCAAATGACTGTGCAAGTGCATAGAATTTTTTTTTTTTTTTTTTTTTTTTTTAATTTTAAACTCAATCTTCTATATTTTCATAATAAACAGTAATGATAATAGAGTTTGAAAGACCATCACTTCAGATGATAAAAGACAGAAGGTCTCCTTTCCAGGCTATGAAGCTAATCAGCTGCTTCTCTAGGCATGAAGGTTGACATTAATCTCATAAAGATAATTATCTACAGCCTACTGTGCCTCTCTTTCACTAGTCACCATAGGGGACTCAGTGGGGTGAAGTCATCATATCAAGGATACAGTTCATGGAAACATGGAGAAATGTAGGTTCGAAGACACCTATGCAAATCACTTAATCGAATCCTGCCTAAAAACAGGCTGCATGACACTTGAGAAACATATACAAGTAATGTTCTGACTCCAGAATTAAAAAAAAAACAAACAAACAACAACAAAAAAAACAACAACAACAACAAAATCCATAGTTTTACAGAATTGCCCTTTATTAAATCAGTTGTGAACTCTTAAGACACTAGACTGATTACCAACAACTCTAACAGTCTACGTATTGCAGTAAAGCTCCCAGAAAATGTTCAGCTTTGTGTCAAATGACAGTATACTGAAATAATTGAGCTAATCAGTGGGCCCGGGTTAGTCCGGGTGCAGTTGGATGAACATTTTCCTTCAAATAAATCTGGGAAAATGTGTAACTCTTATAGATAGTGATGTTCTGAACTGTCTCTTGGTGTCATCCATGCAAGGATGAGAAAAGCAGTTCAGACAAGATAAAAATTAGACTTTATTTTGACCGTGGACTTAAAATCCTCAGTTCTAAAGAACTTAATTTTCCTATTTGAAATCTATGAAATCAGGACCAGTTGCTGAAATAATAAAATATCAGGAAACAAGTTTTACTTTTAGGGGTTTTTTTTTTACGTTTGCACTAAAAGTCCCAGGAAAAGTGTTTTGTCTTTCCTAAGAGTTTCAGTCCACTGTTCTCAACACAGGTACGCATCCAAAGCACCCAAAAACTTTTGGCACCCATCCTAAATCATGAGACTGTTTTAAGGGTCTTCCAGCACTAATCTGTGCATAAATTTCACTCACTTGTTCTTAACAACATGTACTAGTACAACAATCACATGCTAACACAACTAGCAAACACAGAAATAAATATTTTCAGGTGTATTTGTACTGAAATTAATCAAAATCTCAAATGTGTTTAACTGAACCTAAGTGGTTTGGAATAAATTTATCTGTTGTAGGGCTAATTGCTTAAAAGTTAGGTCTCTAGTTTAAGCTAATTACATGTCCGGTGTCCTCTGTGGTCAAGGAAGAGAAACAGACGTATCCAGATATGAATTTATCATACTGTAAGGGTCTAAGAGGTCTATAGGTACACCTGTCTCTCTACACAGAAAGGAAAGAATGCATACTCATAATTAAGATTTCACACCCTGTTATTGTCATATCTGTATCTCTTCTTTCTCAGCTGTCAGTTTTGTCAGTTATCTGATAATCACAGAATTAACTGGAACATATAGCAAAATATGTAGTTTTCTTGTATTAAAAAAATAATAGATTGTAAATATTCAGTTGTCTTTACCTCTTTTTAGATGACTACTTTCTCTACTTCTAGCTCCACCTTTTAACAGAGACTTGCTTATAATAGGCATTATCACCAGCCTGTTTATCTGGGAGTGCCTGTGTGATGCTTCTCTTGGTGGCTGGGTCTGGCCCAGGCTTCAGAAGCAGCCTCTTGTGATCACAAATATGGGGCAACAATGTACAGGGAGATGGTGCTGCCTCATGAACAGAATTTATAAAGATCTGGTTGCTGTTCCCACCTTGGATTTACTTTTCATGACAATTTTGTTGGACACTATGAAGTATTTTTATTTCACCTCCATCTTCATCTGCATGGACAGAAGCTTCATTCATCGATTTATTCTTTCACCAAGGTTGTTATTCATCAGGCTTGTGCAGCATCATAGGGCCTGAATAAAATACTGCACTATCACAAATTTTTCAAAGGACAGCAACACATCAGTGGACAGCAGTGAGTGCAGAGGATTTTTAACCTGATATACTGCTTTCCTAATGTTCCATACTGAATAGCGTATTCCAGAGCTGTCCACTAACACAGCTGGTATAAAGTTAGAATGACTATTTCGCGGGACACTCTTTTTATCCTAAATTATGACTGAACCTGCAAACAATGACACCCTTGCAGCAAACAGTACCAAAAAGCTGCGTAAATACCAAACTGCTTTGACTCTGCACGATATGAGTGCGTCTGGGTGATGTCTTAACACAGTGCCTGATGATGGGTTATAATTTTTCTAACCTTTTCCTACTTTACTTCACAGTGGGTTTAGCAGCTGAACTAGACTGTAATTCCCATGTTGTGTTATGAGGCTCCACTAATGCACTGCAGTCATGCGTTGCAGGAGTTGCTGCCATGGAAAAGAAGAGAGACATGATCCATGGTGCTGTACAGCTCGGATAGGTTAATTTCAAATATTTCTTTATAAGCATTTAAAAACTCTTTAGCCATTGTGATTTCAATACAGACATACAGAACATACATATAAAAATATACGGAAATTAATAGAAATGCAATGTTCTCCTGCCACATCCCAGAGGGAATATTGAGATCTTCAGCAAAATCTGGTTTCTTGTAAAAATTCCACCAGAACCACATAGACAGAGCAGAAAGGGCAGTAAAATCCTACTACAGTTGTCAACCCGGGTGGTAAGACTGCTTCTATCAATAAACTGTATATACAGCAAGATTTTGGCTGAGGAGGCAGCCGGTAGCATTCATCACTCTTGAACTCAGATGAAATAGGCAAGATCTGTCTGCTTTTACTCAGGCTGTTACAAGTTAAGTGTTTAGAGTCAGTGAGCAGATCCCTCAGGTCCATTTACATTTGGTGGAGGAAAGTAGGCATGTTCAGAAAGCAATTCATTGCATTTTATAAGATGAAGCATAAGTCACCCGCTGGGTGTGCCAATTTATCTCTATTCACTTCAAACAGAGCCTGGAGTGACTGGCTCAGACATTATTTCTAGTAGTCAGATAATCAAATTTAGGTAAGGAGTACCCTACCCAAGTAGACTGTGACACCAACAGGGTCTAACTCAAGCACCTGCAACGGCCAACCTGGTTTGATCCCATAGTCACTAAAAAAAAAGTTGCCCTTACCTGAGAAACTTTTTTGCCATCGCACAACTTCTGAAGTTATTAACAGCCACAGGTTTACAAAATTCCCAAGATTTTAAACTTGGATTTTTACTTCATTGCTTGTCGGTTTTCGGGCTGTTGCAGATCCTATTTTTGCATTCCACAGCCAACAACGTTGTTTTGCTAAGTTTCTTTTAAAATTATCTTCCTGGAGTGTGTTTCTAAAAAACAAAACCAGCAAAAAAAAAACCAAACAACCCCCCTTGCATTTCATATGACACTCAGTGAAATGGTACAAATTAGTAATAAGAAAAATATCCACTACCTGTATGCATGAAAATTTCTATTTCCTCATCACTTGTGCTTGTTTTATGTGTGTACATCACTTTGTAAATCAACAAGGAATCAAGAATTTGACATGCAAAGGGAGATTTCTTGTGAAAAAGATGAGCTTAACAAAAACAAAGGGCAAACAAAAATAGCAGAGGGTTATTCCCCTTTTCCAAAGACCTTAAGAATTAATGAAGACATAGTCAATGTTTATTTAGATACTGTGGTTACTATAGTGCCTCTAATATCTGCAATTTTTCCTTTAAGAATATGATTACTGTGTTTTAGTGTAATTATGAGTGCTTTAGAAGCACAGCATTTTCACTACCTCTTCATCTCTCTGATCACATACGTGTATTTTGGGATGCCTGTCAAGAAAATTTGAGCAATACATTTCAACAGCAATAACCTTTTGAACAAAAAACTACTCATGAAAAGGCACATAAAAGCCAACTTTCTAAGTACTCAAATCAAAGACATTTAAAGAATTATGCTGAAGTAGCATGGCAGAGTTTGAATAAAGCACCTTATTAGGAGGAACTTGTTATTTCTCTGTCTTTTTCTGCAAGAGCAGAATCCCAGATTAAGATTTTACTTAATGGGAGAACAATTATTCTTAAAATCAGTTCAAACAAGCTTCTGCTTGTTTCAGTTTTTAAGAGCCTTTCTTCTGAAAGTTCTCAAATTGCTGCAAGAATCAAGTATTAATTCAAGGCAGTCAACTCTGGTGGCTGCTTATGTCAGTATCATGGTCTTAGTCTGAAGAAGAAAAGGTGTGTGATGGGGTTTAGGCTTAGCTAGCTTTCAGGCCCTACCATCCCGAGTTGGAGAGAGCACAAACACTGTGTTGGAAGGCAGCTAATAAAAGTTCTTTAGAGCTCCATCTTGAACTCTTACCAACATGGCCAATGGCTGGATCTTGTTGTCCTGATTTTTTTTTTTTTTTTATGTTCTTTTATTTCTATCTTGATTTCTGACTTCTGGTTCCATGCAAAGGTAGCTTGGTTCAACAGGATTTATTGCCTGGATTAGTGCCATCTTGGCATCCCTGGTTAAACTTGTGCATAAGAAGTGGGATTCAGATACAGAATTAGAAAAGTAAATTTCAGTGTCTGCTTGTAAAAATAGATACATCTAAGTTCTATATCATACCCATAAGTCACAAGCAATTCAGTTGATTAAATATAGGTTTCGAGTGCTATTTGAGATGATTTATTGTATGCTAGATATCTGCAAGGTGTTGCTAGATATTTCAAATGACATTCTTGCACTCATTTGCTCCTAGAATACCATTTGGAAATCATGTAAGACCTCATGCAAGAAGCTCATCCTAGAGCTTCTGAAATAGCCTGCCTGTGTGAGCAGCTGAGGAGATCCATGCAGATCTGTACAGTCCACTGGACTATTGACCAGGCGCTAGGGACAACACTTAAGCATTAGTGTGGTGTCCCCTGACTCATACTCTAAACTCTATTGACTTTATTGGCTAGATCTCCATCAACTGCGAGGGTTCAGGCATCTAATTACATGGCATACAAATTTCAGTCATCTACATTTAGGTTCCTAAATGTGTGTTGAAGCCTGCCTCACGAGTCTCTACAGTTCCTTCTGGATTATTCACCCACTGAGAACACTAAGGAGCTCATGCTCCCATGACTTAGTAGCTTAACCACGTGAAAAGCTGCAAAGTAGCTCCTGAATCTGGGCAAGCTTGGAAAGCACGTCAGCTGCATTTACATAGTATTGCATCTTAGCAAAAATCCTCAGTCTGACCTCTTCTTCACAAAGCCATTTTAGTCTCTGCTATGAAGGTCTAATTAATACTTAGTGTGACAGGGGGTCCTTCTGAGGTTAATAAAAGGTGCGTGTAGGGGTCTCAGATGTAATGGCCTTTCATATTTGAATTTCTGTACCTATGTTTCTCTCTTACCCCTGTTCTGCAATTCTGTGTATGTGAATTGTTGCTTCTTAACTGCTTGTATGAGTCTGGATGGATGGCTCAGGTTCTACTAGCAGGGTCATATTATTAATGAGAAGAAAGAAAGCAAAGGACAGAAGTGACAAAAGAAGACAGATGGAGACTCAGAAAACAGTCTATAAAAACTTGGGATTTTTTTTTTTTCCAAACTCTAGGCCCAGGTTCTAACATCAATTTTCTTTTATATTGCATTTATTATTTTTCTGGAAGTACCTGAAAATAAAATCCTATATATATATAGTTCCTAAAATAGGGTTAGAGTTGTTGTTTTTAAAGAATGTTTTATACCTTCCAACACTAGTCAAGTAAGAGCCATGCTTTCCCCATGATTCATGGTTAATAGCGTACTTTCTTTAGACAGCTTTATTTATCCTACAATAACATACAAAATATGCCCCAACTGGCTTTATTTTTAGCCAGTTTTATGTTGGCATTTCTTTAACAGCACATAGAGGGAGGGGTACAGGGGTAGTCAATAAAGAAGAATGTGAAAATGTGTCCTTCTATAAAAAACAAGCCTGAAGTAGCAGTTGGACTTTGGCACATGTGTGGCCTATTATTGCCTTCTGTCGTAATCAGCCTTCTGGCGGAGCAATAACATCAAGGTGTTGTTTATACACTATAAAATGCTAAAATGGCATTGTAAAGATTAGCTGGAAGGTGAGGATTGTTTTGAGGGCTTTCATTTTTTTTCCCTTTCCTTTCTATTCTTGCAACAAAGAAATACTGAACATGAAAATTGCTCTACTTTCAATGACTCTTTAATGGAAGAACTTACCTGCAGAGATGCAGAATGGCCCATGGCCTATAGGAACTGAGAAGAAAAAGACTTTGCTTGAATCCTCAGTTCTGCCACGAATGTGTTTTGTGTCCCAGGTTCACGTCACGTCTGTTTGCCTCTTACCTCGACTAATTTTTGATGCAACTGGAGAGTTCAGGCACCGAGAGCCACAGCGTTACTAAGTCCCTGCACTACAAACAGTTAAAGGTAAGGAAAGTATCTACCTTATGGGGTTTCTATTTTGACCTGTTTTTACCTAAGAGACAGCAACATAAGACCATCAGGTGGTGTCATCAAAGTCACCCGTCTACATTTCCTAAACTGGAAACAAGTTCAGTGTCTCTGGGTAAATTCAGTCCTTTGTGTACACAAGGTATATAGGAGGGGTTCTTTACAACAAATTAGCATGAATGGAAATTACTGTGTTCAGAACTTCCTTGAACTAACAGACATCCTCCTGATCACAGGGACAAGATCATTATACATGAGCATGGAAGAGACCTTTACTCTGAGCTTAATTCAGCTGCCCACAGGTTAGTTCTATAATGTCACTTGATACAACAGGGAGTTCAGAACGTTTTTGCAGAGCTCATGGGTACAATGCAGAGACTATGGGAAGTCTTCAAACCCTGCTGTGACAGTTGGAGGACAACCAGGATACAGACACAAAATAAAATTAAATGTCTGTGAGTCAAGACTTTTATTTCTTCTCCAGCATTTCACGCGTAGTTACTGCTGCCTCTGTTATCAAGAAGGATTTTTAAGATGAAGAGATTAAGCTCATCTCAAACACAGCATTAAAGGCTTTAAATCGACATGTTGAAAAGTCTGAGCTATATCTTCCAGAATGCCTTATCAAAATCCAGAACTGTGTGGAAGAAATAGAACTGGAAAATCCCAATTTTTAATTCCTAAACTTTACGTACCGTTTTTCCAGCTCTCCTCAACATTTTCACTCCTCTGTAGAAAATTTCCTGGGCCCTACCTGGCAGAGTACCAGAGAGCAGGAATGTAGTTAAGACCTTAGTTGCTTTCCTGGAGAAGAAATTAGAGATGCCTTTAAACAATCTCACGGGAAAAGATGTTTTGTTAATTTTTGTTATATTAATTGCCATTATTACATTATTTTGTGCCGAATATATCAGATGATTTGTAACACATGATGCCAAGACTCTGGTTTCTTCCCCTCTATCCAAATATCCCTAAACTGCAGGCTGCTGAGAGTTGGGAAGATGTACCAGCCAAGCAACCAGTTAGCACTTGTTCTGTTTCTTATATTCTCGCCCAAAACATCTCTTACTGATGACTGTCAGATGTAGGATACTGGTATAAAATGAGTTTTGGTCTGTCCTAATGATTATGTCCTTGTGTAATAAATAAATATTTCCATAATAAAAATTACATTCATGTGAGCAGTCTGTACTCCCACCACTTTCTTCTGATCAGGTTGGGAAGGAGGGTAGATCCAGGACAAAGCCATGTGTTGGAAGAAGGCTCAAGAAGTTACTTAGTCAGGTCCTATTATTTCTAAACCATTCATGGCAGCTATTTGTCTAACAATTTTGTATTTTAATTACAATTTAACAGTGGAGGCCCACAGTCTCCCTGGTGTTCATTGCCCTAACAGCTAGAAATATTTTCCTTATCTCCAAGCTATATCTCCTATCCTACATTTAAGACCAGGCTGGCTCTCCTATCCCCGGCAGACACAGAAAATGGTTTATTCCTGACTTCTTTCCAACTGCTTTTTTCATGTCTTAAGGTTCTCACAATTCTTTCTTGCCATTGCCTCTGTGAACATTCTCATGTGCATCAGTCTTTTCAGACAGGTCATGGTTTCTACCTCAGGCCATTCCTATAGCTCTCTTCTTGATTTTCTCCTGTTGGTCCGCTCTTCACCCGAAGTCTAAGGCCCAGAAATGGTGACTGTATCATGGATGAAGATTTGTGCCATCTGAAAGCTTCAGGGGAAGACACCATTGTTTGTGTGTATGATTCTTGCCTTTTCTGAGTAGGTCTGATTGTGCCTCTAATTTCCATGCAACCTTTTCCTTCAGCAAACACAACTCATGCTAATATTCTCAGAGGAGAGATCCCAAATAAACAATGACCAGAATAAAGAAATTGATTCTAAAACAAAGAAAAGGTCTGACATAATTTATTTTATTATCACCATCATAAGAGGGCGTCAGATTTCACTTCAAATTTCCATGTTGCAAAGGGTGAGTTATGTTTTGCATCCAACAGCAAGCACCAAGAGAGATGGCAGGATTTTAATTAAAATTGATAAAGCCTCTCTGAAAATTAGTCTGGGGAAAACACATCTTGTAGAATTCAGAGCTGCCAAGTTTTGGCTGGAGGCTGAAGCGGGGTTTGCAGGGACTGGGAAGAGCCTGTACAGGGCCAATGGGAGACTGGGAGCAGAATCACACTGGTACAATCAGTTCTGCTGAATGAAAAAGCGCCCAAGGAAAGAAAACATCTTTAATTACCAAAATGCCATTATGTGCAAACAAAAAAGCATTGAAAAGTTGGCCTGCCATGTTGTAAATAAAAGGTACAAAATTTCTTAGCTCATTTTGCATACATTTGATGATGGTAGATAGCCTGTCTTCCTGTCCCTTCTCTCTTCTGAATCCTGTTCAGTGTGTTCTCTAGAGCAGGAATAATTTCCTATATAATATTAATGTAGCCTAACCCATAACTTTTGTCTGGCTTCTCAATGTCCTAATAATAACTGATGAGGTTTGAACCTAGTGGGGAAGAATGAGGTAGAGGCACATACCTGCTACTGCAAGTACGAGTTTGGGATAGGGCTGTAATGGAAGACAGTTATGTGGGAAGTTGCCCTGAATATATTTCTCTGTCCTAAACATCTTCTAAACTTACTTCAGCTCTAGTGGGAAATGACCTTTTGTTATCTCCTGGATGTGAAAAGCTGAAGAACAGGAAGAAGCCTATAACTCAATATGCGGTGCTATGTGGTGGTGTTCATCAAAGCTGGTCCTGTGGTTGGTGTATACATCAGGAGACATATAGGAGCTGGGGAGGGAAGCAAGGGGAGCGCTGCTTTGTCATCCCTGCTGCTTCTCCATCTCCACTCATGTCAAACATCCCTTTGGCAGAAGCTCACAGTTGCTGTGCAGGAGTGTAAGGCAGGAGATGTGTTCAGAAGGCAGAAGACTGGCAGGCCAGAAGCATCAGCTGTGCTATAAAAATTATGCTAATGTGATAAAATGGAGTTTATTTGGAAATAACTTCACATTCTGGAGGACTGAGTTTCTTGGACTCTAGCTTTTTTGGTGTGTGTGCCTTTTTCCCCCAACCAGTTTCATCTTGACCTGGTTCCCTCAGCCTTCTCCCATGGACAACCAGAGCCAAGTGCAGAAGATGGTCTTTGTGTTAACAGCAGCCACCAGTTGGCAGGAATAAACTACCTATCCCATTAAAAGCCTGTCACCTCTGCTGTCAGCTTTACAGAAACTTTAAATCCCAGTAAAATGAAACACTAACAGCTGCCTGTTATTGCATATTGTGTTCTGTATTATTCCTCTGTACTGTAGTGGTTTACTGTGGAAAAAAAAAAAAAATATTAAAAAAAATCACACTTTCCCTCTTGCCAGAAGCAAGATGTGCATCTGGAGAAGTTTTCCCAGTGAGCAAAAATTGGATATAAAGCCGTATTATGAGGAAATTGCATTTTATTTCATGTTTCCCATTTTGTATGAGAAACTGTGGGGATATACGGGTTCTTTAGTCCTCATGTGCCTGTGTGTTTAACTGCTTGTGACTTCAGACCAATGCTTGTTTTGCACAGAATTATAGACAGACTCCACACATAAATAAATAAATAAATAAATAAATAAATAAATAAATAAATACCACATTCACCCAGAAAAACTACACTATCACCAAGAGTAAAACCTCTTTTGTCATTGCATATGCAGTAGCTCTGCAGAGAATAGCCTGTTCTTTGTTGCCATCCAAAGAGACATTATTTTATTCGACACCCATGGAGCTGCACAAATGAGAGTCAGCAGGCATCAAGCCGTCCTCTTGGAAAAAGAGTTGGCATCTCCCTCCCTGGCACATCTGGTGAGTTTGAATGGCATTCACTGGCATGGCTTTGCAAAATTAATTACATTCCAAAGCCTTGTCACAAACAATAAACCCTTGTGCCAAACGCT
The DNA here is from genome assembly GCF_003259725.1 of Athene cunicularia. Taxonomy (NCBI): domain Eukaryota; kingdom Metazoa; phylum Chordata; class Aves; order Strigiformes; family Strigidae; genus Athene; species Athene cunicularia. The sequence goes on from NW_020799142.1 coordinate 31,528,170, forward strand.
GATCTTTTGCTTTCTGCCAGATGTAATGCATCTGCTTCTCTTTATCAGGTTTAATCCTATTTGGCATCGGGAGCACAGTAAACAATGCTGTGGAAGTTGGAAATGAAAAGTGGAAGAATGCAGAAGGGCACTGAACAGAAGTAGAAGCAGACATGTCACGTGGTTAAGACACTTGTCCTGGAGCAGCTGGGTAACGTGATGGCATGGGACTCAGTTGTGGTGAGAAAGGCCTTTCCTCCTTAACCGGCTTGCAACAAGCAGCAACATGGGGATGGATTCACAGAAAACTGTCGGAAATCCTACTGAATGGGCTTGGTGTTGAGTGTCTTAGTTCCCATGTCTAGTTTTCTCAATAATGTCACTGTATAATCTGATGTAGAAAGGTACCTCTCAGTGCTGTCCCACAAACCCAGGGAGGGATCAGTCTAGAAGGAGAAATGAGGTGCAGGTAGGCTCCTGTGACATTTTTCTTATTGATTCCATATTTCCTTATTTTTCCTTGTCTTGAACAGGAGTTCAGGCTGTGCTCAGGCACTTCTCTCAAAGCACTACCAGACTCTTACACCTCTGGTGCTGCTCAATGGCCAGCCAGAATCAGGGTATCTCCTCCATCACAAACCTGAGGTGTCTCGTCCTCATCCCATAAAATACCCAAGTGGGACTCCAGGACAGCAAGCAAACGGAACACAAATCAAAAGTGAAAAACACTTCAAACCCTTACTCTTCCCCATATCAGAACTTGATCAGAGCAATTATTCAAATTGCTTGTTAAACTAAGACAGAACTGAATAGGCTCAAAACCAAATTGAATCTTCCTGCCACTACCACCAGGCAGTGGTCTCGAAAAGATCTGTGATTCAGCCACACTGGAGGATTTGGTGTTGTTACTGCTGTCACTCCCCTACAGCCCAGCAGGGCTGTGTGTTTCATCTTCCCTCTCAGTCAGTCTCATTACCTCGTCATACAGGAATACCCATGTTCTTCTGCTTTTGTGCTAAATATATTTTCAGTGGAGTACATGGCTGAAAGCCTGTGGCCCCCTTCAGTCATTAAACTCCATCTCCCACTGTCTTTACTTTTGCTCTGGTATAACCAAGATCTGAGCTCAACGGCACAGGTTCTTTTAAATTCCTTAAATTAAGCGAGCAGTGGTATGGTTGGCACTACTGGGAAGACAAATGTTGCCTGGACTGTGACAGAAACCCAGGAAAAAATATCCTGAAGTCCCTTCCCTGTGAGGCATGCTGTCTCTAGTGGTGCCTTCACCATATGGACTTTTCATTTTTAAACGTATTATTCAAGAGGAATAATAGCAGTTTCGGACTGGTGTGAATTGGAGCTAAACAGTTTCAGTCACAGATGAGCTGGAACTGAAGTAAAATTTACTGGTTCAATGCCCTTTCCTCCAGGTGTACTGAAATCAAACCTGTACAACTGAAGAAACAGAAGGGAGAATGAATGATGGAGCAAGAGACTGAATTTCAATTTGCTTGCCTAGTTTGTAATGTTTCCTGTATTTCAGTTCAAGGACATTAATAGACTCAGTTGCCTGATGTATTTTGAGCTCTTTCCCACCTGGATCAAAACTTTCTGTGGAATATCCATGTATGGACACACCAGTTTGGAGTTATAACTGCCATGCGACACAGCAACTTTATTTAAGCTATAACAGTGGCAGGACATTTAGGCAGTTGATGATTGCCTGAGATCCCTTTTTCTCTTCTTTGTGCTTGAGTTTCAGAGATCAGTCACACCTTGGGTATCTACAGTCGTTGTTCCTGGTGAGTCAGTTCAGATCTCACACTGAGTGCAACCCAGATTGTACCATGTGCCCCAGAGAAGAAAGAGAGATTAATGAAACAGCTCTGATGTCTCCATCAGAAATGTTGGTTGTCAAAAGGAAAATGACATGTTAAGAGATAGGAGGAACTGGAAAACCAGGATCCAAGGGAAAGCTAGCTAGAAGTTTGCAGAAGCTGCAAGAAACTGTTTTATTCTATGTGTCTTAAAACGGACAAAAAAAGAGCGGCTTCAACTTTTCAAATGTTAGTTCTAGAAGATAACTAAAAGTTTGTCACTGATTATTGCAAGTTAATTTCTTTGCTCATGGTACACAATTCACTACCACTAAAAACCATTATTTCCTTGAAAATTTATATTTTGTTTGGAGTTAAAGAGTTTGGTGGTCTTTGGACCTGTCTAAGACTCCAAAGCTCTGATCTCTGCTATCATCTCTGTGACAGAGTCAGCGGGGACAAATCACTTCATTGCCATGTATTATAGCTTCCCTCTCTGAAACATTTAAATTATAGTAATGGCATCCTCAATTGCTCTGAGATCTACAGGTGAAAATTTTCCATGACAGTGGCACTGTTGGTAACACCTGTAGCAGTCATGGTTGTGACCTGAGGGTTACCCAACCCGTGGGTGTGTAAAGATCGTGACCATGGGGTTCTTGAGATTCTGCAATAAATAACAAGGACACAGAGTCTGTATTTATGATAATTTCTTCATTAGAAATTTCTACAAAACTATCACTAAAATGAAACAAACAAAAATATATATCTGACAATATATGTGTATGTGTGTCTGCGTATGTGTATTTTATACTATAAGCCACTACAAAGTTACTACTAGGAAAGTAAGTATATATATTACAAAGGTAAAACAAATATATTACAAGTTATTACAGAATTCCAGCTAGTGAATCAAAGAAGTAAATATATAGTTTCAAACGTTTTACTTGTGTGCATGCCTATCAATACATTACGTGAAGCATTAATAGTACAACATCCACCAAACCACTTCCAGAAGGTGGGAAGATCAATGACAGAAAAATCTTACTTCAAATATGGCTTGCATTATGGAGTCTGGAGTGTCCCCATCAAGGGTCCAGTCCAGTCCACTTGTGCAGGAGTGCTCCTGAAGAGAAGTTAATTTTGGGTAGGTAGCGTTTGTTAGTTTTTACACCTTTTTGGTGTAGATACACACGCAGGTGTAGGATATCCATTGCCAGAATAGTTGTCGCCGAATCCTGTTTTCCAGGAAGATCAGTTTGTTATTAGACATAGGTCCTGTATCTATGAAGGCTTCTTTGCACTATCTCGACTTGCTGGCATTTGTAGCGCATCCATCAACACCTTCCTGAGTCTGTGGCACACAGTGAAAACCACTTTGATATCTTTCCCATTAGGAAAGTGCTACGCCTCTTTGCATTGACTTATGTGGGTTTTGGATACGACCTTGAAAACCTCCTAATGGCTACAGGGCTTTTTTGAAAACCCAGCTCCCTGTTCAGGGATGATGCACACAAATAAAATTCTGGGGTGGTTCATGTCTCCTCTCTCACTGGCCTTCCACGAAGAAACAGCAATCATGATTTTTTTGAGGGAAGGATAGGATTTTAAGTCTATATTCATGCTATATCTACAACAGTGAGGTCACGGGCTACCACCAGAACTGAAAAAGGCTAAGATAATATGGAGAATGATAATAAAGGGTACAACTTCAAAGGGAAATCCTACACATCTTCATTCCTATTTCTATTAATTTTATTAGAGAGACAGATAAGGAAGTTGTAACCCATTTTATGACTTTTTAATTCAATTTGTGTGAATACTTATATGAGATTGCCATAATTATTTGCATCTATGTAGTAACTTGCAGTGGGTCATCCTAGACCATCAGGGTTGGATTGGAGCCACAGACATCCAGACATGAGCTCTACTTCCAACACGAGAAAGTAAAACATCCTCCTCATAATCTGAGGAGTGGTAGTCCCAGTTCTTCACTCTTCTATTTTTTCTAACACAGTCAGGTCCTACTGTACATTTTAAAATAATTGCATCTGTACCCAACTGAAGTGTGTCCTTTTCCTCTTCATTAAGTCTTCGCTGACATTGTTCAGGGCCAGAAAATTAAGAAAAGTCACACAACATAATTACAAATAACTAATATATTCTGTCAGTGGCTTTCTTCTGTCCATCATTCCCTTCATAGGCTCTGTTTATTCCCTGATTGTCCTTATTTATCCCCCTGCATGTCTAGAAGGTTTTGTCCTGGATATCCAGTTGTACTTGTCAGCTTCACAAGTCAGTGAAGAACATAAGAAATAGTTTTTCTCTTCCTTTTCTCCAATTTTGTTGCCTTCCACCTTTATCAAAGATAATCCTACTTTTGCATTAGAAGGAAAGGGTTCTGAAACATTATTTGTACCCAGCCTTTCTGCTTCCCTTAAGTTTTGATTCAAAATCTGCTGAAGAGCATGAAAAGACAACTAAATCTCACTGAACTCAGTAGATGTTCATACTCTGTAAATTGCAGATTGCAGCAACCTGTATAACTCAACATATCAGTACTTGATTTCCCTGTTGTCACTTTCAGACCTCTATATTTCACTTGGCATTGTTAGCTATACAATTTTGTTGCAATAACTGAATGCCTTTAGGAGTTGCATGGCACACCACTTACGAGGTTTAAAGATTTCCTCTTCCACTGCAGAAAAGTTAATTGCACTGGGGCTGTGCTTTGCCAGCACCAATTAACACAGAAGCTGAAACTACAGTTTAACATTCAGGTCATGTGCATGTAGCCTGATTTGTTGACACCTCCTCAAATACCTACCCTCCCGCATCCCTTGTTTCTTCCTGAAGCTCTGTAGAGGTTGTTACAACAGTTTGCAAACATCAGAGTTTTGTTTTAGTACTACAAAATAAAAGCATTGCAAGTAAAAGGCGATTTTTAGAGTTTCTAAACATTAACAATTGAAGAAGCTCCACTTAATTCAACTTTACTTGAGCAGCATGAGAGCCCAACCCCAGTTGCCCAGCTTGCATAAACCTGCAGATGAGTATCAATTACTCTGCCTTGCAGAAAACAAAACAAGCTTTTGTCATTTGCATTTGTAAAATTAAAAGTAGTTTTTAACAAAATCAGACACCTTATCATAATTTTAATATCTGATCATCCGTTTCTAAACAAGAGGCGAAAGGAAGTGGCAGGAAGGAAATGGAAGAGTGTTGGGATCTCTTATGCTTGAAAGTCAAAGTAGAACTGATGGGTTTTCAGCTCCTAATCAAATAAGCCCTTGAAGCAAACAGCATCACAAAACCTAACAGCATTGCATCTGACTTGAGCAACTATCAGAATCCATATTCTAGTGCTATGGTCAGATTGGGAGGAGAAGTGGACAATGCAATAAGGTACCTTTGATAGTTTTCTACTTGCTTACCAGAACATATGTTGTGCTTTCCTGGCTGGAGCTGAAATCAGTTGGGCGCTCTCATACTCACAGAACAAAGCCTCTTTCAGGTGACACTTGATCTTTGCCTTCAAAATGCCTTGAAGAAAGCCTCAGCAATGTTTGCTCTATACTAGAGACAGGGAACTGTTTTACAAAGAAAGCTAGGACTAGTTTTACTAAGGTTTAATCACTGAAATAACTAATTTTAAATCAACCTTAAGTTGTTCTATCCATCTGCAGGAGCAAAAGTTCACCACATTAATCTAGCTCACTGTGTTATCAGGGTAGGATGCTAGGCAGCTACAGAAGAGAACTATCCTACACTCCAGACTGGTATGTTAGCCCTTTTGCCTTGATCCTTCTGTGTTTTTCTGGAAAATACAAAAACATTACTTGTTTTTAAAAAACGTACATTATATCTCAAAAATAAATACATCTATGTTCTTATTATTCCTGTTATTGTTATCTATGCAATAACTGCTATATAACTATCACAACAGCTATAGTCCTAGCCCCAAGAAAACTGTTAACATTATCACACCACTTGCCCTGGGGGAGTTTCACAGAATTTAAACCTTTCAAACATTTTTTATTCTTTAACTTACATTTTCCATAGTCAAATATTTATGTAATACTTGCCACAGTCAGCTTCAATTGCACTTAATTCCTTAAGCATTTAACTCCTTAACTCCTTTAACTCTTTAGGTTCCTAATGTTTTGTACCTATTTTTCTTTGTATTCATCTTCCAAAACCACTACCAGCTAAATCTCAGCTAACCGGTAAACTAATAAAGTGTTATAACTTTTGAAGAATAGGTTAGTGATGTGCCCTACTTTACAGAGCAAATTAAAATGGCACACAGAACTGGGAAATTTGGCTATAAAGTCTTTGCTTAGTCCATGTAACTATTCTTTAGGAAAAGGTACATAAAATGAACAAGCTCCAGAAAATAAGAACACAGCCTAAAATAGCTGGAGTTAATAAGCACTTAGGAAAATGCAGGGCATTAAAAGGACAAGTCAGTACTGAAATGTTGGTAAAATTCAATGGAATCAAGCTGCTAACTCTCACTTAAACTTTTGTAAATATTCCCCCAAACTGCTATGTAACCAGCAGCGTGTCAGAGAGCTTGGACACACCACAGGGGCAAATTCAGGATAATGCTAAGTGGGCAATTGCAGGGTTTCACTGGCGTAAACCTGGGGCAAAATATAGAACCAGGTCTTCTGAGATTATGTAATAGCAATGTTTCCACTGAACAAGTCATAGTTTCTCCAGTCACACCTAAAAAAGTGAAAGAAAAAAAATAAGGCTGCAGAAATAAAGGGTTCTGTGTACAGAGGAGGAATATGTGCTATTGAGGACTCCTTGATGATTAACAACTACTGGACAGACCCAAAACCCAAAATGACCAGACAGACCAGTGTCCAGTCAGTGACAGACCATATAATTACCAAATTACAGAGCATAAAACCCACTGACTGCTTCCAATTATAATGTGAAAGGGCAACTTCACAGTTATGCCACTTAGTAGTGCTGGGGAAAGGCAAAGGAAAATGTGTTAAAGGCCTAATGAGGTGTGTGGGTGGAAGTTACTGCCATAGTTTACGGCTGTTCAGGTTGTTAGTTCCTACAGCATGTCACTATTTGAGAGAGAGAGGGAAAGGGAGGGAGGCAGAGATGGGAGGATTTGTGTGGGAAGGCATTTTCTCACTGGGCTAACTGCAAGCAAAGATTTGCTTTCCCTCACTTCTTCCTGAACAGATCTGACAATATATTTTAAAAGAGCCATTTAAGATTCCCAGACAGTTTTGGTAATTGATTCAGCATTTTTACAATCCGGGAGACATATTTGTTTATTTTAGTAGGCTGGGGAATTGTTCCCTCGGAGCCCTTAAAAAGCACAAGAGGGAAAAAGAGACAGGGGCCTCAGTATATCAGCAGGAACAGACCGCGCAGAGGGACTACCATATAAAATGTTGGATGAAATTCCAACCCCAACAACAAAATGTCAGCTGCGGCTTTTCCTAGAATGGTCAAATCCTATCCATGCATCAGGGGCTTGCACACCTGTCCCTCTGCAAGCCTCCACCTTCAGAGGGTTTCTTCTGTGATGGGATGGCTCTGGGACTGATGCCGGTTTATAGAGCTGGGGCTGCAATACTGACCAAGGACCCATGTCCGAAGGCACCACATCGCTTACAAACCCCAAGGATGCACTCAGACCATATAACCTTCTCCTCTTGCATGGCCCCTGCATCCTCCACTTCACGCAGACCACACCGCCTTCTCACACATAGCTGACACAGACAACAGAGATAGTGGGGAGCTGACAAAGCATCCATCTCATTTGACAGTCCTTAGCTTAAAAGAGAAATCACATCCTGAGAAGATTAATTGGGTTTTCCAAGAGATATTTGCAGCTTATTCCACAGGTAACGGGCCCTTTGCACCTACCCTCAAGCTGGGCAGAGGTCAGCAGCCTTAATCTGAGCAAACAGACTGCACACTCTGTAGAGAAACAGTAATAAAGAGCTACTGGGTAGTTTGTGATGACACCACAGGATCAGCTCCTTCATTCAGACTATTCAGCCCCACATGGTCCTTCCAGGACTGATGTATTCAAGGAGGCTCTAAATCCTGAATTATTAAGAAGTATCTGGCATTAAAAGGGAATGACATCTGGAAAATGACGTATAAAGTTATTATTGATGGGTTTTTTTTTACTTTTCCAGGAAAATAAGACTCTGAAAACTCCTAACTGTATGTTGGATGGGAGGAAGGTGTTTTGCTCTTATCGATGAGCAGGGGTATTGAGGAGCTTCTACTTCTTGAGGGAAAAAAAAAAAAATAAATCACATTTTGGCTTCTTTCTGTTTTGGACTCAAAATACTCAAGTTTCTGCAAGATGAGACAAGAAGAGAAGTAAGCACTCTTCAAAGAATTTAAGTGACATTTAAATACAATAGCTATTCAGAAAGACCTCTTAACAGCCAGCTTACAACTTGTATAGCTGACCAACCCCCTGCCCTTTTGATCCTTACAACCCATGTTGACCCCAAGGGAACTACTCGGCAGATTTTTAAAGGGAAATCCAGGTGTTTGACCTTGCCTTCCACCACCAAGCAACAGGATCCAATAGCATTCTCAAATCAGTGTTAACTGACAGGATCAGAGTCCTGGACACTGCAATTATGGTCACTTTTCCTGAGGGAGAAGTGGGAGTGCTTTTTATGTGCACTGTAGACGTGAATTAACGCATTCACATCCCAGGTCATGTACTGGATTCAGACATGCTTTCACCACTTTACACCAAAGTTTCTTAAACAAATGGTTACAGTGGGCAAACTCTAGCTCTCCTGCTCCCTGCTGCACAGAGGAAACACAAAAAACACTGAATCCTAGATGCCTTAGAGGTGTCTCACCCAGGGAGGCCCCAGGGGCCCGTGCCTGCTTCAAGAATACTAATTTCATTTTACCATGTAGGTATTGAATGTATGATGTATTAAAAATTCCAAAATAAGAAAAGCTGATTTCCCCCACCTGCAGTGCGTATGTAAATCATTGCACTGGAGAACTGTACTCTTTATTTATTTTCTGAGCAGTGGAACAGCTCCAAATCCTTCCCCTGAGCTGTAGGAGGAATCATCGTATAGGGCAGAGTTTGGGACTCCACCAAAAATGCTCAACCTCAATCTGCCAAAGCCTCCTCTGTTCCTCTCCATCAATCAGGTACACTTTTATTTTCCTTGAATATAAAAAGTAGGTATTTCCCTAATTAGTACACAAACTGCATATTTCTTTTCTTGTTCAAAGTGTCACAGATTAATTCCTACACAAACGAGACATTTTCTTGATCCAGAAAAATGAGATTTTTCAGTCAACAACAAGCATGTTACTACAAGCCTCTCCTGCTTATATTATATCGCATGATGCTCTGGCATATCATTTTGTGCAACACGGCTATCAATATGCCATGTTGTGACATCATGAACACCACCAGAACTGCTGTTTACCTACCAGAAATCATGTCAAAACAAAACAAAACAAAACAAAAATCAAGTGAAAAAATAAGTTAAAGTGAAATTTTAAAGTTCTGTTCTGGTTTCTTTCTCTAGGTTATTATTCTCATGGAAAGCTCTTTTCCGTGGAGACAGTGAAAAGTTATTTATTCTTATTTCAGTGAAATAGCTGTGTCTGACAAAAAAATATGAGAAAAAAATAATCTGAGTTTTTCTCAGCGTAAGAAGCCCATCTCAGCAGAAAAGGGGTCTTGGTTCTGGGCGAGGAACAGGAGCCATGCCGCAAGGTCAGACAGAGCCCACCGGTATCTCTAGAAGCCAGACTGGGGGGTGTGTAGAGAAAAGGAGGAATAAGGACTCACAGGACAGTTGCTAAGTATAATCCAGAGAAGCAAATGGGCTTAAGGGAAAAGTTTTGCCCATGGAGTAAATCCTTCAGATATAGCTGAACGTGGGTTGCTTTTAGACTGATGAAAAGTAGTCTGACACTTTTGTTTATCTTGGCTTTGGTGGCAGAGGTTAGCTAGACACTTCCACTTGTCATGACATACAAGGGTCTGGGAAATGTTTGTTTCTTTTCCTGAGAAGAGGGCCATTTGGAAACAGGTTTATGGTAAACCTCAGTTTCAACTAAAGCAGCTATGGGTTGTTTTTGTGTTGTTTGGTTTGTTGGGTTTTTTTGGTTTGGGGTGGTTTTTTTTCTTTACTTTCTTTTTATCTTCCCTTTTATTTTCCTTCTCTCTTTCTCTTTCTCTTTCTCTTTCTCTTTCTCTTTCTCTTTCTCTTTCTCTTTTCTCTTTCTCTTTCTCTTTCTCTTTCTCTTTCTCTTTCTCTTTCTCTTTCTCTTTCTCTTTCTCTTTCTCTTTCTCTTTCTCCTTTCTCTTTCTCCTTTCTCTCTCTCTTGTTTGAGTGACCTCCTTAAGATACATGACTGTTCACTCTGCAGCTGAAGAAACGGTGCCATGTCACAGACTTGGTGAAAGGATGTTTGAATTGCTTGTATGTAATTTCTGAGGAAAGCGGGGGGAATTTCTGTTGTCTGAATGTCCTGAAAAAAAAAAATATGCTCTGTTTTTGATGCAGGCAAGTATTTTAGGTAAAGCACGGAAAAAGCAAAGCCTATTATAACTGTGAAGGAATGATTTTGTCATGAGACTTGAGTCACAGAGGGATGCAGTATAAGTCACTCTTTCCCTGGTCTTTTTTCCTTTTAAATGCTTTAATCCCTGAAAGAGCTGGTGAAGGGAATGGAGGTGGCTCTGCTGTAATGAAAACTGTTTTACTGCATAAAGGAAGAAACTTTTCATAAATGTCAAAAAAAAAAAATAAAATTCTTCAGACCTTTTGAACCACACCAAGCCACTATATTTTATTTTCCACAGGGAAAGAAAGTAGCTGCATGTATGATTTAATCTGGAGTGACTTTTGCTTGCAGAGGAAACTCTCCTATTGGATGTCTGAAAGGGCTTGTGTATGGCAACACTCCACACTAGTACTTCATAGAGGAATACAAGTACTTTCCACAAACCAAAAATCCAGAAGAAATATGGCCAGCTAATTTTTTTTTTTTTCATTCTCTCTTACCAAAACTTCTGAAATCCCACTTTGATCACACAGGAATATATCACAATTTGCACCTTCTAGTATCTACTGTTCTTCTGTATAGTAGCCCTTGAAACTTCCACATTACTGAAAAATACACCACATCTCACATGGCCTAATAAAATGGCATCACACTGAAGTGGAAATCATGTCACAGTTATGGATATAGAGGACAGGCTGTTCCTAAACCAAGAGCCAGACCAAGAACTGGGGCTTGAAATTTAAAGTGGGTCCTGAGTGTCAAAGAGGCAGAAACGCTGAGCTCTTTAAAGTTAGGGAAAATATTCCCTATTTAAGACTGTTTATCTTCCTCTTGTAGATTAAAATTGTATGTGTGCCTTCGAGACAGGCTATTATCTTATCTGCTTTAAGCCAGAGATAATAAGATTGTCTAAAAAGTACATGTACGAACTCTGCTCTGGTATTAATTCTTCCTAACTCAGAGATATGGCGCGTTCTTTTCAAAATAAAAGGCACATTCTTCATGAGGCATCCATACATCTCTTGCCTTCAACACATATACATGTATTGCACTAATAGATATTTTGGCCCCAGTGTGCCAGGGCAAATTCTAACAGTCTTGCCAGAATAGATTAAACTAACTTTGCCACTTTCTCCGTAGAGCTATCATCAAGCAGAAGATGCTTGAGGGTTTTTTGAGAAATATGTTTTCTGCAAATTCACAAAAGTGAATTTGCACCCATTTTCCATTTGTCTTTGGCACAGGAGACTAGACATTTCTTTCTTGATCTGTATATAACACTGGGTAATCTCAGCCATAGATTATAAATTCCTTAGTTTATTCCCCTTTAACAGATCTGAACATTGGCTGCTCTTCAGCCCTGTGTGCCCAGGGGAAATGATAAACTATATATAATACATCTTTAGACAGGGGGGATTGCAATGTCACTTTTTCCTCTTATATGCAACTTGTAATGACTGTCAGGAAGGCATGATCTAAAATATGGCTATATCTAGGTTTATTACTGTGTAGAGCTGAAGCAGAGACTAGTTAACAATTATTTTAGTGGGACACAATTTTAAATTCATATGTGACACAAAAATTAGACCTGGAAAAGTCTCACTGAGTTATTCAGACACCCTTTTATTATAAGCAAGAAAGAAAGGAACCAAAACAAACTACATGAAGTTTCCACAGGAAGCAAAGAACAATCCAAAAGGCAGCAAGCATGCCAGAAAAGACTCAAAACATTCGAAACAAAATAAAGATAAAACAAAAGGAAAAAATTCATTTAAAGACAAGTACAGCAATTGATTTCTAAGAAGTCTAGTATTCTCCTGAAACATACCAACAACCTGACAGAAGGAATGGCAAACACAGACTACGGCACTGTAGGTGGCCTTAGACAAACTGTATTTCAGTATTGCTTATGTGAAAGAATATGTAAAACAAAACCCAAGCACTTATTTTTAATAGTGTGCTTGGAAACGAGGATATAAGGAAAACAGAGGAGGATAATCTTAAAGGTATTAGGCCCAGACATAAGAAAACTAACCTGTTTCTATCTCTGCCAAGCAGTCTTTGTGTTGGTGGATGAAGAATTAACCCTCTCTGTGCCTCATTTTCCCATACTACAGACAGATAATATTGGTTTTAATATCTGCCTTTTAAAATTATGGTCTCCAAGACACTTGGAGTGATATATGTTATTTATTCTGCAACTGTACGGCGCCAGGGACATTGAGGCATTTGATCACCATTATTTCATCTATGCACTACCGAAAGAAAAGCAAAATATATGTTTGAATTTCCTAAATCTAAATCTCTACTATCAATATAGACCATTCCATCCCCTAAGGCAATGCATCACTTTTACAATCATCAACATACTGCATTTGAGCTATCACCCTAAGGAGAAAATACTACTGCTGTGGAGCATTATGGTTGCTAGAATTCTTAATTTTTTTTTTTCAAATTTCGAATAAAATTATCAGGAGTACTATCAGCAGTTCTGCAAAGGCTTCAGCAAAGCTGGAAAAGAACAGTTAAAACAACCCCTTAAAACTTCTGAACCTGCTGAATTTGAAATAGTGTCATCACCTGCTACAAATATACACTCACTTTAAACAGACCGGATTTGTTTCCCACAGCTCTTCAGCGTATTGGCATTTCTTATGGTGCCTGCATATTTGCATAGATGATATTCCCCACCCTTTCCTAAAAGAAAGATCCCAATAGCACTTCCTAGCCTGCTGGCAAGATGCATTCTGTAGCAGATACACCTACCCTGTTTTTACTCCCAGGCAGAAATTCATGTCCTCCTAAACACTGGGCTCCTTTTGGGGGTGCAATTCCTCTATCTTTCTACGTTCTTTTCCACACGTTGTCACTTCCAAGAACACATTAGAAAATGAGGTGGATGGGTAAGACGACAAATAGAGAAAACTTGCCTGCTTGAGTTCCTCATCTCTCTCTTAGCTCAATGGTTTCTCATGTCCTCGTTGCTCTGCAGTTTCAGCAAGGGCTTAGTGATTACCCCCTCTTTAGCCAGTGCTATAGCCTTCTAGTACAGTCTCCTGGGGTAAAGGAACTGACAGCCTGACTCTCCGCGGATCGCAGGTGTAAAACTGTGGTCTGTTCTTCCCCTGGGGGGTCTTTGACATCAGTATACAGGAGAGCTGTTTGCACCACTGTCTCTAGAAGTCCTGTTCTAAAAGAAAAGCCCTATCCTCACTCAGGTTTTTCAAAGGGACATAAAGACCCACCCTTGAAGAATGAGTCACATCTGAACCCAAAGCAGAGGGAGATAGTCTCCTGCCTGTCTGCCACCTGCTCCTGGCCCAGCATTGGCATCAGGTGGAGGCTGCTCTCCTTTCTCTGCGAGCAGTCACCGTACCGACGGACCTAAACCTGCCAGGAACCATATAGGAGACTCATGGACATGGTGTAGATGTTCTCTGTCGTTAGGAACAGATTGAATGGTATTGACCTTGTTAATTCATGGTCTGGGTATTGAATCTCTCTTCCCGGTAAATCTGTGCATACAGTAGCTACACAGATTTAATTCCAAGTTTGGAACTTTTTTACGGGTGACCAAGGGATGAAATATGAGTCTCGCACTGCATCAAGTGTCCAATTCCACAAAATGGGAGTTCATCTCCTGAAACACTGCAAAGTTCTTGAAAATGTTGGCTTTGGCTTTTGCTTTAAACATAAGATCTATTTGCAAATGTCAGCAAGGTATTTACACTTGAATTACATTCTCCTTCATGATTTGTGCCTTTTGAGTTGCCTAAGATGTGTTGCTCTTTTTTTAAATAACTCTTTATTGAAATGAAGATAACAACCAAGATCATGAAATAGGAAGGGAGACTCTAAAGATGCTTAAAAGTTATCTATTGCTAATGGTATGAGGTACGTAAACTTTTACAGAAGTATTTTCACTCAGACATGAATTATTGATACCTGCTGCATGCAAGGTGGAGAAAACAGATGTGATAAATAATGAAACAACTGTGAAAAATAAACATTTTATTGTTTGTTATTGTATTGTTTATTTCCCCCTTTATAAAAATGATGAATACGGAAGAGTCCCCATCTCAGAACTTCAGAAGAAATCAATCTGAGAAATAATTAAAATAATTGTTGCAGTGTTTACTGAAACAATCTGTAGAAATCTGAAACCAGGTCTCTGCAAACTACATATATCTGCATCTACTTATTTTCAAAATAAAAAATATATCCCTATATTTTTATATCGAAATAAAAAATATATCCCTATATAAGCATAAACCAGGGGTATGAACTGATAATTAAAATGAAGATATTTGAATTAGGTTCGAGGCTGCATTCCTGAACATTCTTCAAAAATGTAAATGGAGACAGTTGGGGTCTTTGTCGACATATCCACTGTCCTTTCCTGTTTAACATGATATTAAGGTGATATCCACAGAAGGTGGAATTTAGAATCTCAAATATTTTGAAGACAGCATATTTTTCATACGGTGCTCTGAAATCAGTGGCAATAATTCCCTAGCCTATTATTAAAGCCAAGAATTTCAGAGCATTGCAAAGAGTCTTGCATGTATTTAGATAAAATATTCAGAGTTCTGGAAGGGTCGAAGCTCTTGTGCTCCTTGGTGTGCACCAAATTTTAACTACTGAGAATCAAGATGAAAATTTCCCTGGCCCTCTGAGCTGATTTTGCCTTAATTGCAAGGTCTCTGGCCTTTCAGAGCAGGTGGCCCTGGCCCCCATCGGATGATCATACAGCTGCTGCTACTGCTGTTCTTCGGTTTTATCATCCTTGGAGAAGAAATTGTGTGCTTGATGAGCTTCAGCATTTTAGAACTACATGCATAAAAATGCTTGTGTATAATATGTTCTTCTTTACTGCAGGAATTACACAGGCAAATAATCAGCTGGAGCACTGATGAGGTATTTGCATGCATAATTAGATCACTTGTATGCACAGTTTTATATGCAGCTTCAACCTGAGCCTGACAGCTATGAAGCACCAGGTAACACCATTTCGGTTGAGTTCCTCGGGACTGGTATCAGCCTCTCCGTTTCTGAAGATAAGATCAATGTCTGCACATCCATCTTTTTAGGAAAGATCAATAAAGACATGAGACATATTCAAGCTAACTTTCAGCTACAACCTTATATCTGGTGCTTTTGCCTGATGGGGTCTGGGAAACTTAAATCAGGGACATCAGTTCAAACTTTGAATTCACAGATGTGCCTGTATTCTGCTCTGGCTAAGCCCAGGGGTTAAAGTGGACATTAAACTGTCTGACTAACGCCTTTTAAAGTATAATCTTTAGCGTAATGCCATGATGTAGACTGGTCGTATATGTTCTGGACACTGACACTCCCCAGAAAAGGTTTGTTGTCCATAGGAAAGCTTGCACTTTGTTGCGATGTTAGGTTTTTAGGTTATTACTGGGAACCGGCCCTTCACATTTTTAGCATCAGGTTTGCAAACAGCTACAGCATCTGCTCAGTCTATTTATTGTAGTTATTTTTTATACTTGCTTCCCGTCAGTTTTTCCTTCTGACTTCTTAAGAAACGGCACACGTTGGCTCAGGGAAATGATGCAGCCTATGGGGTTGAACACTAACTGGATGAAAAGGAAATCATTATTTTCTTCCAGTGCTTCTGTGTGTTGTGAGTCACTTCACTTCTCCATGCCTCTATTTCTAGCAGTGGAACGGATGATGTTATATCATTTTTAAAGCGCTTTTGAGATATCTTGATGAAAAGTGTTCTGTAAGAATTAGGTAATATTTCTGTTTTGCATCTGCAAGCACTCAATGATGTAAGATGCAAGTTAACTGTGTACTGTGTTGGACAAAAGCCATTCATAGCATCTATTCTCTCCTCTTGCATTAGGAAAACAATTATAGCAAACTATTAACCTCCTCTATGCCATTGATTTGGTAATGTGCTCTGATCTCCTCCTTTCTTACCGAGCTGAACTATCCTAATAATGTTTAATTTCTCTTTATATGCACACTGTACTTACAAGTCTAACAATTTTTACTGAACCTTTAGAGATCTGATACAAAACATGTTGAGATTAGTAAGAAAATTCCAAAGATTTCAGTAGGTTTTGGATTAATCCCTTTTTTTTCCTTTTTTTTTTTTTTTTTTTTTTTTTTTCTTTTTTCCTGGGGAGCAGCAGTTGTTGCATTGATCATCTAAATGGAGATGTATTCGATCTGGAAATTATAAAATTGCTTTGGCGATCTTTGTGAACAGCATTTGGAATGGTCAACATCCTGCTCTGTCACTTTCCATCCATTATTTGAAAACTTTTCAAGTGGATTAAGAATTTCCTCTAGTAGGTTAACAGACACTGCAACGTAGGGAAGAGGAAAACCCTGTTTCTATATGCAACATGGGGTATCTATCAATAAAATTGTATAAATAGCAGGCAATATTTCCTTTCTTTAACATAAGTGTTCAACCAAACTTCAAGTGGTTAACTTTCTTCTCAACTTTTTATTAATTTTGAATTTTTCTTAAAAATAATATATCCAGTCCACCTCACCACAAAATCCCAAGTAATCCCTATACTTAAGATTTTCTTGGAGCTCGATTAGAAGAGTAGCTTGACAATTTAATTCAATATTAAATTTCCATTTTAAGTAAGTGAAAAATATATTTATTTTGTTTACTAATATGTATTAATATTTGTTGGGTTTCGCGAATTTAATTACATTTCCTAAGCTCCCAAAGCCATGGTGGCTGAAATATATATAACGTCTACATATGTGAGAATAAATTTTTTTTGATAAATACACACTCACTGTAATTTCATATATAAAATCAACAGTCTCACAGAACTTATTAAAACTACATAGGAATTTTCCATAGAGATGGTACTAAAGGTTCATGTGTTCTTTATATCTGAGAGTGACAGCAGAAAACCTGTGAGGGAGGTGAAAGGGTCCCTATGTCGGAATGTCTTTCATATGGGTATGTTTTCAGGTTCCTAATAACAACTGACCTTAACAGCAAACCTGGATACAGACTGACATATTCCAAGGGTTGGTATATTGTAACCTAATCCTATTCAAGGGCCCCTTTTCTCTTTCACTGCCATTCTCCAATGAAGCAACAGGTATTAGTAATATGAGCATGCCTCAGTCATTCTCTGAGCTAGTAGCCTTCCTCTCCTAGAGAAACACGTCATGAATTCAACCCCTGCAAATGCTCTGCATTGTCTTTCCTTGACACTATTTGATTTCCTGGTTTCTCCAATGTCTCTTCCATGTTGTATTTTGGAAACTCCTTTCCTTGTCTTAGAAATTGGTGAAGGTGCACTCTGTTTCTTTTATACATTTATTGTTTTCTTAATTAAAAAAATTTGCAATCAAGAGGCTGAAAAGTTTTAATTCATATGACCCTTTATCTGATTTTTACAAGAATGTTCAGCTTCCCTGTTTTTAACAGGGGTGATGGAGAAGCCCAACTCCAATCTTTCTCTTAAACAGTGTTTTAGCTCACAGATGCATCAGGGATGCTCCCTTGTAATTTAATAGTATCAAATACGGATCTAAGACTTTTAAAAAAATAATTTTAACATCTTTTTAAAACATTTTTTATACCTGTAGACATTGGTTAAGACTTCAAGTAAGGATTAATATCATGCCATCTTGCAAAACATTTAAACTCATAATAAAATTGTGGTCTGTTATCTATCATTACCCAATTGGTAGCAAATGCAGATTTTATATCTGAGGTTACGTGTTCATCTGTATTCTCTAACACAGTATGATTTCTGGGTAATAGGAGTAATAATCGAGAACCAGTGTGTAATATTTTTCACTCTACACACACAAATCTATATCCACTGTGGACCATAGATCTGTTTTACAAATATACTTAATCTTTCAATACCAGAAAGTTATTCTTCTTATTCTCTTTCTCATCTTTTTTCATAATATTCTTTTCCTTATGGGAATTTGGCTTACTGACTTGTTTCATCTGTATTTCCTTTAGCTTTACTTCTGGCTTACATTTCTCTCTATGTATCTTCATTGATATGTATCTTCATGTACCTTCATATTTGACTTTATTTTTGTTCTACCTGAATGTTCATCACATCATACCCTGACAGAAGAATTATATTTTGTATATACTGCTTTTTGCATGTGTGTTCCATATTATCATGGTTTTCATCTGTGAGTAAACTCTACAAAATAAAGTGAACTTTGTCCCACCATTATGATTTGTCTATTAATGCTCACCCTAAAAGTTATAAGATATTCACTGGAGGTTAAGGGACAGTTCTGGATGTAGCTGTCATGAAGAACAGGTATGGTGTAACATATTTTGGGAGGGTTACTGATCATCTCAAGTGCTTCATGCACATTGCTTCTGAAATCTTCATTTTTTCAATATGTGTGTGTCTGTGTGTGTGCACACTTCAGTTTTTTGGTGTTTCCTACAATATTTGCTGTGCAAATAAATGAATCTCCATATAAAAACAGGGCACTACTTTCATATATTTCCTTCCACACTATATCTGATATTTCACATTGCTTGAATTTTATTTGCATTTTTTAAGATTTCCCTTTGAATATTTTGCATGTATTTTGCCTCCATGTGTATCTTTGAGTCTGTCCCTCCCTGTAAAAGTTTGTATTTGTTTTGGCTATGCTATGCACTTATTGAAATAGATTTTTTAAAAATTTAATTCAGAAAGAGAAGACAAATGTGTTCTTCCTTTTGATGATCTGATCTACAATCTGATCTTAAATTAGATATTAGTGATTTCGCAAGGCCTGAAGAGTCGCGTGGTTTATTCAGCTATTCTGAAATTACAAATCTCAGAAGTTCTTCAGATTTTACATTCTCGTGGAAAACTGGCACTTCCCAATTTCAGACCTTTTCAAGGAGTTCAGTACTCTTTAAATGTATTTAACACACTTAGGGAACTTTTTGGTCTTCATCACCTAGTTATGGGCAACTAAATGCATCCACTTCTCTATCCCACTGACAGCAAAGAATGCATTTGGAATGTTACGTCAGATTTTATAGTTATCAATGTTTGTAATCAGCTGGGTTAATCAGTTCTGGATGAAAGAGCTTATGATGAGAAGAGTAAGATTTTTTTTGAAAGGTCAGATTTCCCTGAACACTATTGCTTTACATGGACTTAAAGATTTTGCTCCTAAAGCAATTCTTCTGCAGAAACCAGAGATTTTTTCAAATCTGTCCATAGCATTTGCATGCTACATTTGTAAAGTAAAAGGTCTACAACTTAAACTACTGCTTTGAAATTGTGCAAACATTTCAGGCTGCTGTTTTGAGAGGTTTTTTTCTCTTGTACAAAAAACTTTTAGGTAACCGAAAGACCCTATGGAATGCAGAGGTTGTCCTCAATTTGGAAAATAAAGACACCCTTCCTATAATTGTTACTGAATGTACTGAGAGACTGCAAGTAGATCTACAAATCAATCTGGAGATAAGTCAATTCAGTTCTATTAGTTCCAAAGATTTGTTTGGAACTTCTTATTTATTAATAAAACCATCAGCCTACAAAGCAAAGCTTTGATCACTGGATTTTCTGACAGACTGTAGACTTCAATCGTTTATACTTCATTCATTCTTGTGAATTTTGCAAACTAGAAATTGCAAGTTTATGCCAAAAAAAAAAAATGTCATTGCCTTGATATTTACAAATGAGCTGGTATTCAAGTAGAAACAATATACTTCCTGTAGTCATCTTGGTTTCAAAGATAAAACCTTAATAATTAAATTATGTAATTACTGCTTCTTATGCTGATATCCTTACAAGGAGAATTCACTTCTCAGTAAAAGAACTGAATATGTATGTCATTGCAGGCTCTGGTATAAAATCCCCCATTAACTTTGTATAATCCCAAATCTATAATGTTTTTTTCTCCTGATAAGTCTTTTGCAAAGCTAAAATCATTAGTCTGTTCTGTGTCTAGGTAACTCAAGAATTAAGACAACATAATACTAATAAAGGTATTAACCTTCTTACAAAATTTCAAAGCTTTATAGAAAATGTAGTTTTACATTGGTTTAAAACTGGCTCAATCTCCCTCTGTCCTGTTGGAGGGCCAATGTTTCATAGAAATAAAACAATGCTTGTTGTTCCAGACTGCTTCTGCAGTGGGTGCAAATTCCCTGGAAAGTGGGAAAGAAGGAACTTTGGTTTCCTGCACCATGACAAGCTTCAGATCAACTTGCTGTTTTTCCGGGATCTTGCTTGTGTTCTATCCAGCTTCTCTATCAAGGTAATTAGGACAGATAGACTTTCAGCTGAGATAACTGTAGAGCTCCACTGAGCGCTGAAATTTGGTCCTATGCCAGCTTACATCAACGTGAAGATAAGGCCTTAAGGTGATAAGTTGTTAGTGGCAACTTATTCCTGTGGTACAAGGAGTTCTGGCCATTAGCAGAATCTTTACTGCTATTGACTGGTATTATATTTCTAAAATTATATTCCTGTTACAACATTAGTTATTGTAAATCATTTGAAACAGCCATATAAATATGTATGGAGGGGTACGTTCTGGAAACCTAATCAATAGGGTGTCACATTAAACAGTGAGGAACAGAAGTGTAAAGGGAATCTCTAATTACAAGGAAAAGGCAAATAATTCTGTGCAAACTTTTGGAAATGGGTGCTGGATATCACATAAATAACCCAATCATAGGTATAAAATAGTAATATTTTTTTCTTCCCCGTTGTCAAGGAGATGTGCTGGCCATGGATCTGGCCTAATTTTCACCCCTCTGCTTGGCTGCCAACTTGTTAGACCATATAAGCTATTGTTATTCCTTTTCTCAGGCCAACAAACTTCCTCATATTTATTAGAGGCCATTTATAAGGCCAGTACCTACTTTAGCTGTCTTTAAGTAGACATCTCGCTTCCAGCTCTCTGTCTTGTACTGTCTGCAGACAAGATGGCAAGTCCTCTGAAGGTCATTTTGTCCTACATCATCACTGATTATAGAAAGTGTCAGATGCTCAGTATGTGTTTAGGAAAATCTAGCAGGGTGGATACATCAACTGAACTCAGGTTGTATTCAACTGCTGTGTAAATTTAGGATAAGGACAGGCCTGGGGAGTGTGGAAGAGGACTGACCAGAGTCACTGCTCCTCTTCTGTCCCTTGGATATTTACACCCCCAAGTTATGGAAGTATAGCAAAAAGGGAGTTCTGAAATGCCCCTTTAGACACTGAATCATAGAATCTTTTAAGTTGGAAAAGATCTTTAAATCACGGAGTCCAACTCAACCCAGTACTACCAAGTCCACCACTAAATCATGGCCCTAAGTCCCATGTCGTACAGTCTTACAGACACCTCCAGGGATGGTGACTCAACCACTGCCCTGGGCAGCCTGTTCCAATGCTTGACAACCCTTTCGGTGAAGTAATGTTTCCTAAAATCCAATCTAAACTTCCTCTGGAGCAACTTGAGGCTATTTCTTCTTGTCTTATTGCTATTACCTGGGAGAAGAGACCGACACTCACACTACAAGCTCTTTTCGGGTAGTTGTAGAGTGATATGGTCTCCCCTGAGTCTCCTTTTCCCCAGGTTGAACAACCACAGTTCCCTCAGCTGCTCCTCACAGGACTTGTTCTCTAGACCAGGGGTTCTTAACCCTTCATTCACCACAGACTCCTTTTAAACACCTTTTGTGGCCATGGACCACCAAGATTTAATTCAAGATATAAAGCGCTAGACTGTATCAAACCCTTATTTGAATTTTCTCATGAAGGGTCTTCACATTTGGAGAGAAGATGAAATAAGTTAATTGTTAATGCACACATTCATTATATCTTTATTGCAATGATTCCATATGAATTTAAAATAATATCATCAACATTCTTCTTGCTCAAATGGCTCACTTTATGGTATTTCAAGGTGATAATTCCAAATTTGATGCCGATTTTTACATTAGAATTTGATTAAAAGTTTTTACAGTTCTTCTCATACGCTCCCCCCCCCCCCCCCCCCCCCCCCCCCCCCCCCCCCCCCC
>NW_020799142.1:31550578-31570466 GCF_003259725.1 Athene cunicularia
GTTACTGCTCACACTCCTATTGTAATCGTTACTGCAATGATTCCATGTGAATTTAAAATAACAGCATCGAAACTCTTCTTGCTCGAACGGCCCATTTTATGCTGGTTTAACGTGCTAATTCCGAGTTTGATGCCAATTTTTACATGAAAAGTGATGAAAAGTTTTGACAGTTCTTGTCACCTCCCCCCTTGTCTGTCTGTGTTCAGTCACCGTATATTTTTGTTTATGGGTCCAGGGTCACCACTTGGAGGAACAGACTTCAGCCCAGTTGTGGCCCTAAAGAGGGTTGTTGGGTTAAGAAAATATTTTTGAGAGAAAAAAACCCACCTAATTAAAGTGGGTCCCACCAACCATACTAGCACTAAAGATACTGGCACGTCAGGGCAGTCAGGGGGCAGGTCGGGGCTTGAGGCATTGAGGGGAGGGGGCTGTGGGAAAAGGAGGTGCAGTGCTGGCCACAGGCCAGACCAAATGTTTCCGGACTAGATATTCCCCACCCCTGTTTTAAGGCTTCACAGATCCCTTGTGATGACATCATGGCCCCCCAAGGTTCTGGGGACCACAGGTTGAGACTCATTGATCTAGGCCCTTCACCTGGTTCATCCACGTTACCCATGTCCTGGCCTCCTCAACTACTAACTTAACAGATCATGTTTCTCCTGTCATACAATCTTTTCATTTTTTCCCACCATCCCATTAATTCCCCAGCTCTGTAATTTTTGCAAAACTCACAGCTTTTAAGCACTGCTTTGGTAGACTGGTTTTCCTGTGACACCAAGGAATCACGGTTGAGATCACAGTCTCCTTCCTACCATGGGCGAGATGGAGTCAGCAACAGCCCGTAGGGGATCCAGACCCTAGACTTTATGTAAGGATCAGTGAAATGTTAGTTTGACCTGAATGGAGCTCTCTTGCTCACTCAACGTTGAGATCACCAGGTCTCAAATGCCCTTCTCCACAGGGAGGTGGCCACTGGCCCAGCAAGGTCAAGCATAAAGCCATGTCAATCCATGCTGTTCCTCCAGTTACTTCTCAGGTGTCACTGGCCAGGTCTCTGCATTCATCCCCATGCATCACCCTGATCTCCTGGATCTTCCCTCAGTTCCTGGATCTTTCCTCCTACGAGGATCTTCACCTTCTTCTCTCTGAGGCTTCTTCCTTTCAGGAAGCCTTTTTTTTAAGTTTTTTATTTTTTATTTTTTATTTTGGTCCCAGTCTAAACAGTCAGTGTGAAGAAGTGTATGATGTGATCAGCCTCCAAACTGGTGGATCTGTCTCACGTCTCCTTATATACTGGATGACTCAAGAAGTGCCAGTTTTGTTTAGGCTAGGTGTTATCAAAATTACAACTAACCTGTAACAGGTGTAGCTAGCAAATACCGTTCTTCTGTCCGCAAGTTCAAAAGCTAACTTTGTACATCACCCATACCCACACACACATGCTTGTGTGTGTATATATATATATATATATATATCCAAAATTATTTATCACCTGTATTCACAATTTAAAGCCATTTTTTCACCTATGACGCCTGCAAATAGAAATGTATAAGATTTTCAGATCAAAGCAGCAAAAACGACCCCAAGAGGAACACTGGGAGTTTATTCCTTGAAGGAAGTCTCAATAGACACAGATAAATATGAAGTAAAGTAAAATTAATAGATATATGAAATCACAAAGGTTCAGTTTTCCACCCTGGACCAAATAGTGAAGACACTAGAAATGACAAACAGAACAGTTTAAATCTCCGTAAAGAACAACAGTAACAAAAACAAACAAAACAAAACAAAACAAAACAAAAAAAAAAATAAGAGAGACGTGTTTTATTAGCTCATCCAGATGGCTCATGGGCTCTGGCCTTAGGCATCGCATAACGTTACTAACTGGACCCAGAACTGCAAAGGTGGTGTATACCAGCAGCATCCTTGGGTGCTAATAAGACCATTTGTTAGTGCAGAGATAAGAATATGTGCATGCTCACAGATTTGGAACCATATGCTCAAGTTCGTTTTGTTTTGTTTTGTTTTGTTTTCCCCCAAAGAGCACAATTTCTCCCTCTCTTGTACTCATCCATTTTTACTGACATAAGTGGATTAGTCTCTGCTCTGATCTCTCCTTCCAGTTTCAGAGCTTTCCTTCTCGAGGTGTCACAGCAATGCAAAGGTCCCCTCCCTAGACTGAGAGGCACTAGAGATACTTGAAAGCTGTCAACAATTTCAATAGGAATCTTCTTTTCACAGTGAAGGACCCTGCACGTCAAAGCAAGCTGTTCAGCAGCTTGGATTCAGCCCACTTGATCCAGTCTGTTTACCTCTTAGGATCGCTTGCAGGGCGAGTGTTTGCTCTGCACTTCATGCTGCCCTCTGCTTAAAATGTTACCGGCCTGGTAGTGCAGGTGTGTGATTCTCTTGATTGTTACACTAAAAGCACCAAAATGATCAGCGTAGGTATGATTCTGTCAGATGAAGATGCCCTGCTGCTGCACATGGCATATTTCCAGCTCTTTGCAACCAGTTATCACTACTCCCACTAAGTGGGAGACTAATTATCATGGAAACCACTGCACTCTCTAGCATAAAGATGACAGACTCTTTCTCATTTTATTCTCACATACCATCCAAGGGGTTTAGACCCTGATCCAGCACGAGAACTTTACTCGAATTAAGTATGTGAACAATTTTATTCCATTTTGGGAACTCAGAGCATAAACATTTTCTTGGATAATAATCCTGAACAAGATACACACCAAAGCTGCTGTTGTTCCATTATAGCACTGCTGTGTGTTCAGGTATTATTTCTTCAACAATAAGCACTACTTATGCAAGCAGACTAATAAAATAAATTAGTTTTTCCATTTAAATTTTGTATTTTTAATTGCCACAAAACAATCTTCCTTGAATTTTAATGGTGTCACCCACCATGCTTTATTGCTCTAATACTAAAATCTTAACTATCTTAGTTATTACAATCTTAACAAAGAATAATAATCATAGAATCATGGAATCATATAATATTTTGGATTGAAAGGAACTTTTAAAGATCATCTAGTCCAACCCCTGCCATGGGCAGGGACATCTTCACTAGGTCAGGTTGCTCAGAGCCCCGTCCAACCTGGCCTGGAATGTTTCCAGGGATGGGGCATCCACCACCTCTCTGGGCAACCTCTGCCAGTGTTTCACTACCCTCATTTTAAGAAATTTCTTCCTTATATCTAGCCTGATAACATCGGCCAGTAAAACCCTATGAGATATTAATTCAAGCACAACTCAATTTGCTATTGATAGATGGTGGTGACAAGATGGAAACCTTCCTTTCTAATACTCTACATTACTTGGTGAATCCACAAAGTTTAGCTTCTATTGTGCCACATGCTTTCTCTGTTTTATTGGGCAAGACAGGTGAGTTTGCATTCATGCCCACATTATGTGTTGAATTTAAGTGTCTCTCATGCATGTCTAGGAGTGAGCTAGGAGATGCGCGCCATTACTTTCGCCAGAGACCTGAAGATCAACTCATTTGCCCCATTTGTACAGAACAGTGTTAGATGTCTTAAAATATCTACCTAAGATTTTTTTCATGGGTTTGGTGGATATGGCACAGGTTCAGTGTGATTAACCTTTCTTTAGCAGCAGCACAACAGATGTGATCCTCCTCCCATCTGCATGCACGATTCATTTCATATGTGCTTTTAAGGTAAAACTTTGTTATTAATGGTGGGTTCTTATGTGGTTGCTATTATAGTATAGTACATGCTTTCCTGAGTGTGTCTCTCCATCACAGCTCTGGGAGATAAGAAAATATTAGATGGGAAGAATGAAAGTCAGATTTTTCTTCCATTGCCTCTTGTCCTCCTCCTCCCCCGAATATTAGTGTCTGATTCAATTTTCTGAAGACTGGGATTTATACCATAGAGTAAGGAACCAATTCTCAACGTACAGAGAAGAAGGAGTGTTAAGATATCTTAGAAGGAGATTTAAATCAGCCAGCAAGCTGAAAAAAAGAGTAGCCAAGAGTTTCACGATGGCGTTTCTACATATTGAGCAGGTAACAAGTCTCAAATTCTCCCTCTCAGAAGCTTTTCTCTGTATTCGAAGGAGATACTTCTATTCACAGGGAAGCTGCAGTTCAGAGTGTTCTTCTGCAGGTAGATACCTCTGATCTCTCCTTCAAACAATTGAACAAGATACCTGTCAACTCTTTCAAAGCATGTAGGAGAGAAGGGAACAGAACCACCCGTGAGTTACAGGCTCTCAAAGTGAGAAGGGGGAGTCCTAGAGTCAGTCCTTGCTTTTGTCCATGTCTAGCTTGCTCTTGGAGATAGATGTCCCTGGCACAGCAGAGACATTTTCCACTGATCAGAAAATAAATTCACAGCCCAGAAGGAGCCTATAGGTTACAATATTTTCCTTTGAGGGGGAAAAAAAAAAAAAAAAAAAAAAAGTTTCTGGCTTATGTTCCAAGAAAAAAGTTAACATTTTACATGCAAGAGCCATGGAATGAAGAAATACATTTCAGATATTAGTGCTACAAGAAGACTCGCAGACTGTCGCACTTAGTAAAGCAAATGGGAGAGTACAC
Organism: Athene cunicularia; assembly: GCF_003259725.1. NCBI lineage: Eukaryota > Metazoa > Chordata > Aves > Strigiformes > Strigidae > Athene > Athene cunicularia. The sequence continues at coordinate 31,555,158 of NW_020799142.1, forward strand.
TTGCTAGGAAAAAAGGATGGTCTAGCTAGAGGAACTCCAGATTGTTAATTGAGAGATTTGGGCATACCCCTATCTCAGGAGCCTGGGTAAAGGGGTGCTCTGTTAGTGACGGTGATATTACTGCTCCAATTCTGTTCTGATGAGAAACAGAAACATAAAGCCAAGCCACACTAAATCATAAATTCACATAGTCAGCTCAGTGCTCTGACTAAGAAATTGCTAAAATAGAGCACAAATAAGGCTCAATCCCCTATATAAAAAAAATCTCAGTAGCATTTCAGACTGGTTTACTCCCTAGCAATGTGTTTCCTGAACAGGAATGGGAGATGACTCAAGGCACATCCCTAGCCTCATACCAGAGCTACCTCAAACAGAATATTTAGAATATTTAGAGTATTCATTCTCAGTGAGCATAGTCATATTGTTATTGCAGTACATGGTACACTTCTTTCTGCCTAGAAACAGAATTCCTTGGTTGTGCTATATGCTCTATACTGATAACAGATGGTGGTAATTTTTCTGTAGCCTCAGTTGAATAGTCTCATGTTTTGGAGAAGTAGTTCTGTAGTGTTATTTCTGCAAACCACAAAGTCGTGAAGTTTTGGGTTTAGTGGGTTTTTTTGTTCGGGTTTTGGTTGGGGGTTTTTTTGTTTGGGTTTTTTGTTTTGTTTTGGTTTTTGTTTTTTTTGTTTTTTTTTCAAGCTGAATGGAAGTTATATCTTTTCTGCCTAGGAAATTCTACAATATTTTAATGTAGAACTCAACAAACCTTCCTGACAGCTATTATGTTTATTTTTTAACTAAAGCCATCATTTATTAACTGAATGTATCTGGCCAGCTTAAATGACATTCTTCTGATATTTTTTACATGTGTTCTAGTCTCTTTTTTAATATGTATCCTAGGAGATAATGCTAGTCTATAAGACTTTCAAAAGTCAAATCATGTTATATATATATCACATGGGAAACATTTATGGTAGATGGCATGATAGAAAATGAACCTTGTTAGAGCATCACGTTAGGTAATTACAGTTTGAAATATGTACAGTATTATCTCCCATAGATGATTAACCTACTTTTAAGGGGTGATAGGTGTTATTAATTGACCTGTTCACTGAACTCTAGAAGGTGTTTGGGAACGTACATATACCACAAATCATGATTCCATGTCATTAATCTTCCAAGTCTCCTTCATGACTCAGTAGAAGTGGAAATCAAAAGGCAAAAGGCTAACAGACAAGACATTATTTTAAAGGCCCACAGATATATTACAGTAAATAAAATTGTTCAGGGCACAGTTCAAAAAGAAGTGACCTTTCTCAGTGTTTCCTGTCAGATTTAACCGTTTCTCCCTTCCCAACGCTGTTTTCTTCACTAGAGCTGCAGTCTCCCTCATTGCTTATGTTCCTCACCAACATCCTGCAACTTCATGTCAAGTCTCCCCTTCCTTTAAATCTTTTAATCATTTTCTGTGTTGTGTTTTCATTTCATCCCACCCGCAGCATATGCCACATAAAGCTGACTGGGGTGGCTGTACCTGGGGCACCAGGTTTTCCAACCAGTTTCACTTGACAGTTCTCAATGTGCAAAGCAACATGGGGAAAGGAGAGGAGACAAAGAGTGTGCACACACATACAAGTGGATAGAGGTCTTCATCAGTTCAAGAAACTTGGTATAGGGTGCACATAAGCTGCCCTTGACGTGTACTGTTACCTGGTTAATGTATATCTTTCCATGTGCACTTTAAGAAACAAAGGATAACCACTCAAATGTATAATAGATAAGGGAAAGACAGCAGACTGAAACTAATTGAGCTATTCCTCCAACAGAAATGCAAGAGAAGGGATTATTAATATTCTTCCTAGAGGCTTTGGATGTACTCCAATATGTGATGAGAGATCTGCACCTGTATCCTTTGTGAATATTTAAGTAGACCTTATTGTGGTGTCAGGACACAGACCTCTGTTCTGTTTGTTCTGCTAATGGGATTTAGGTTCATCAAGTAATGTTCAGCATGAGTTCTTCTAAAAGATGTCTGTATGGTTAAACTATGGTAACTCAAATGATGAGTTAAAGACTTGACTGAACATTGAGTGTTGCTTATGAAATAATCATGACTTTGAAATGATGGATAGACTTGATTCCCTGAATTTCCAGCTGAGATTTGCAGCGGGAGCTTCATTAGACAGACATGGGTTGAGTCTGTTGTAATCCAAATACAAATGAATTTGAAAAACTGTTCTAACTTAAAACTTTCAGATCTGAATAATTTAGATTGCCTGATTGCTCCCCAAACTAACATCTTAATTCCTGTTCTGATGGCAGAGAGGAGTGGAAGTGTCATATTGTACTGAGTTTAAATAATTTCAAGAAACTTTCCCGTCTAATCAAGGAAAATCAAATGTATATGTTTTGAAGATAAGCAAAACTGTATAATTGTGCCAGCGGAAAATGTGTTAGTCTGAACACTGACTCTTTTCTCCAAACATAGCGCAGGGGGCTGATTTGCATAGACAGGATATAAGAGAGGACTGGTTACTGAACCCTCTGAATTTTTACAGTACAATAAAGACATGAAGAAGAGTCCAAAGTCATTAGTCTGGCTTTAGCCAATATTCTGAAGATGGGAGAACCCAAAATCAGGGACCTCTGAGGGATCTGAATCTCAAATATTGCTTAGAAAATTGATAGTAATCTTCTAGAAGGTAGTCTTCTGTAGCTCCTGAGTCCTTCTATTAACCTTGTCCCCAGACAGTTAAGAATTTAGAAGGCAACAGAGGGTGTACAGCTCTGGCAGCTTCTCTCCCCTCCACACCCCACTGAGTATTGCCCAGTGCAAGGTTTATCTTGACTCACAAGATGCATTAGTGGGTGCAGTTATGCCTCCCACTGCACCATCCTCAGCAACATATCCACTCTTGCTATAAATATTATTGTCATAGGTAATTTAAATACACGATTTATTTAAAAAACACTGGTTTAAAAGCACAGTCTAATTTAACTGTATGTGTGTATAAATATATATACGTGCATGACAGGACTTGGTTCATATGCACACAGTATTTTATGCATTGCTTTATAAGCTCATGGCAGAAGTCCTACCAATCGTCTATCTAGAAATACTTAACCTAGCAGGATTCCCAAAGAAGGTAAAATAGAAAGATCATTTTGTTGTCCAAATGTGTGCTGCAGCACAGCCGTACAGAGAGCTAAAAGGGGCCAAGATCCTTCCTACAAACCACTGCCCTTCTCCATCAGATGACCAGTACTTGCTGCCAGTCCTGATGGATCCTCCTTCAGTTGCTCTTCAAGACAAGCAATGATGAAGACTTACAGGTCCTTTAATGAATGCATTTTCACCATCTATAGCTTAAAAAGCTTCTACTTTGTGTCTCCTCTGCATTTTCCTTAAAAATATTTGAAATTTGTTGTTTGTTGACCTACTTGTAACAGCCCAGAATAACTTGTTTAAAAACCCACCTATAACAGAAATTACTGACTGTTCTAGTGATTGTTTCTTTTTCACCTTCTTTATCTAATGATTCCTTAGTATGAAATAAACAAATTGTCCTCACCATCCAGGGCTTCTCTGGCAATGTTCTCTTCACTGGTGAGCTGGAGTCAGTCTCCACCTCACTTACTTTCTTTCTGTCTGTTTTGCAAAGAGAAGAAGGGGAAAATACCATCTGATTTCAATTTTTTACTACTGGCCTAATTCTGAGGACAGGTTGGTGATATTTCATAGCCTTTTGCTGACCCAGTCTGGACATTTCACTAAGGCAGAATTGATCTGATTGTGAGTTTGGGAAAATATAGCAGTTCCAAATTTCTGCCCCATAATGGTCAAAAGTCATACAATTTTAAGAGGGAGAGTGACCATTAAATCATCCAATCAGTCATGTATAACACATGACACAGAATTACATACTTCTTCGCACACTGAAAACCCAGTTAGCTGTATTTGCTTAACACATCTTCCACATTTGAAGCCATTCCAACTTGGAGATGCCTCTCTTTCAGCTAGCAGTTTGTTGAATACAAACTGTATGGGATATATAGACGTGTGTGTGTGTGTGTCCCTTGTATCTAATTTCAAATTCAGTTTGTTTTAACCTCAGCTTTGTTTCTATGTTGACACAAGCTAGTATCCTGAGAGGCACAAGACCATGTAATGTAAGCTTTACAAAGGTTCAAAGCTTTTCTAACAAACTGTAAATCATCACATAGCTCCGATGGTTCAATAGAAGAAATCTTCCTGATGGGAAGCAGAAACACAAGGAAAGGAAGCTTAAAAACAAAGACGTGCTCTGACACTTTCATAGAAAGTATTGCTGCGATTTTCTGCCCTGTCTTTTCCTTTCATTGTATGTGCTTGTGTAACCTGATTTACATTATCCACAGATCTCTGAAGTACTTCTAAGGAAATGAGGCCCATAATTATGTTTATCTTATGTACAGAAAAACTTACCGAAATGGAAGTGAAATGACACATCAAGAAGTTCAACAGCAGGTAGATCGATACATCTGGAAGAGAAGGTACATAGGGTATCCATTCTGAATCTCTCCGTTTAGCTTATGGCTGTTGTTCTCCTGATCTGCACCAACAAGAAGAGCCATCATATTTGAATTTTCAGTAGCAGTAGTTTTTAAATTAAATTTTGTGGAAATTTCCACAAAATGGATCTGAAGGCACACTACATTTGCAATCCTTATGTGGGATCTACAGAATACATAAAAAGAGAAACAAGCTATACCTAAAAACACTTTCAAGTGATGATTCTATAGAACGTTTTCAAAGAGAATGTAGAAGATGAGAGGATTAGAGTTGCAACCAGATTTAAGTCGTAGTTAAGGGAATGGCTAAATGAGTCTGGATCCTTACTCCCTAAAAGCAGATGACCATTGCATCCCATTATTGAGGATATATAGAGGAAGGATGAGTAAAGGAGTTCCTACTACTGCCCAGCATAACTGGTGCTTAGGAATAAGTGTATTCTGACACTCCTTCTGATCAGAAAATGGCAGATCCTGTCACAGGTCCTCCTTCATGAGATTAAAGATCGTCTATGGATGGGGATGGACAGGGAGATGTCATTGCTCTCTGAAAGAAGGTTGTAGAGAGGGGGTCAGTATCTTCTCCCAAGTACCAAGAGATAGGAGGAGAGGAAATGGTCTCAAGTTGCAGTGGCGGAGGTTTAGATTGGATATTAGGAAAAATTTCTTCACTGAGAGGGTTGTCAAGCATTGGAACAAGTTGCCCAGGGCAGGGGTGGAATCACCACTCCTGGAGGTATTTTAAAGACGTGTAGATGTGGCACTTCGGGACATGGTTTAGGGATGGACCTGGCAGTGCTGGTTTAACAGTTGGACTCGATGATCTGAAATGTCTTTTCCTACCTAAAGGATTCTATGATTCTATGAAAAAGATAGGTATAGGTCTTTGCAGGGAAAGCCAGAAAGAAACATAAATTGCAGGTAGTTTTAACAGGACCGTTCTCTATTAGCCTTGAGAAGGTGTGAAAATCTGAAAGGAGCCAAGAGGAAAGAAGATATTAGGAAATTAAAGAAAACTGCATATGAAAGAGGAAGAAATAGAGAAATGCAGTAGACAAATGCAACGGGAAGGCATACAGAGGCATGGCTTTCAGCCACCTGAGCTGTCGCCTGATTTGGGCTGTCACCCTGCACACATTGCCACAGAGTCTAAGGACCTGTTCCAGAAGGAAAGCCTTCCTGGTGTTAGCTAACTAGAAAACACTTTCTTTTCTTTATGTTCCTTCTCTTTCTCTGATGTCTTCATGCCATTGTCCATCATCTTCTTTCTCAGCTGATTGACTCTACAAACTGTGTTGCAATGACATTTGGCACCAATCTGGAGTAAATAAAGAGGATGTACAAGGTTATTCATGTAGGATGCCAAACTATGAATCTCATACCACACAGAAAACAGGGTTTTATATCTGAAAACTTAGATTTTGACCACTTCTCTAACCTGTGTATTACATCATCTTCTTCAAGTCTGGAGTTTTTTGTCTTATCCTTGCAATAAATTTCTCCACTCTGGGTGGTCAGATTTGCCTAGGTGAAGTTATGCCATATTAAGTTATGCAAATTCACAGGCTGAATTCAACAAAACAACAACAACAAAAAGATGTTTTTAACTTATTTGAAAATATTTTAAAAACTTGGTTTAGTTGTAATTTTGTAAATTAATTATTCTAATATGTGTTTAGCTAGAATGGCATACTCAAAATCTAAACTGGAAAAGTTTTGGATATATAAAGGGTAAATGGCAAAAATTACACACTGATTTAATAGTTTCAAGGGATTTAAAAACACCTTTTAATTTCAGTCTATTGACCCCCTCAGTAGAAATCTGACTAATGTCAGTGTGTACAATAAGAGAAGCAAAATAGGCAGGAAGAAATACTATTTTAGTTGGAGTAATTGATATTGAACAAGTGATTGAACTATTTTAGTTGGAGTAACCAGAGGAGGTTTCAGAGCTAAAATAAAAGCAGCCTGCTTCACGTTCAGTGATTACTATCTTATTCATTTCGAGGCTACCTGACCATTTTTTCATTCCCAAACCCCCAGATCCTAAGATTGAAGCTTTCTGGGATAGTAGGGTTTCATTTTGGTATGATGTCATGGCCAATTATACTACCAAATATTACTTAATACAAATAATGTCCATTTTACATCTTGTTTCTTTGGTTATAATCTAAATTAATTCTCATCAAAATGAAAAAAAATAAAAATAAAAAAAAATCTGATAACAATTTACTTGAATGATGAGTGTCCTGCACAGGGAAACAAAGTGGGAAAAAGGAAATTAAATTGTTTATTCTGCTTCTAACAAAGCATTGAATTTGCTACTAATGTGAGATGCTGCATTTAAAACATTTAAAACAAATTAAAAAATGCTACTAATATGACATGCTGTATTTAAAAAATACTTTCAGGTTAAAAAATGAGTTCATAGTCTTATCTAAACACTGCAGCTGTTGTGCATTTTTTAAAAAATATCTGCAATATATAGGTGTTACCACATAACTTGAAAAGAAAAGCAAAGAGCTAAAATTGCAATAGTCCTGCATGGTGCATTTACATGATTAGTAACAAAACGGGCTTCTCAGAGCAATTAGCAGCAGAATATTTAAGAGCTGTCATTGCCATAAAATGGCAGTGAAATGCATATACTTGAATGAGTGGATCCCTTTGCTAAGCTAGAAGTGGAAGCAATCCAGCCAAGATAACCCTGCTTTGCACCTGAGATAATCAGATGTGTATGTGATCGTGCAGATCACTGAAGATGTCTGTCACTTCTGCTGCTGCTGCCCTGAAAGGTCATGCCTTTGTGCACTTTCCTTGTGCCAGGTGCTACTCAAGGTCTAAAATAAGAGAAATAAATTTTTTGCCAATAAAAATGATAAAGCAGAAGATTAAATGAATCAAAATAGGAAAGAAAAATAACCAGAACGATTTTTATCTACAAAACAGTTTATAATTGCATTACTTGATGGTGGAACATAATTAAGATTAGTAGTAGAGACATCAGGGTAGTTTTGCTTCCAGGCTTCAAAGTGCCACGTATTATTACATTATTCTCTATTGCTCTTTGAAACTCAGCCTATAAATCTTAGGTAAACCACTGCACTCCTCTGACTCTGGACTAGGATATTGGGTTGAAAATGTAATTTCATAATGTTAAACTCCACTGAGCATCCAGAAAAACCCAAAACAGAAAAGTCCAATAAATTGGTAGTCTGTGTCTACACACAATAAGTAGAGCAGTGATTCCACCACACATTCCCTGTAGCATGAGAGGGATAAGAGCTGGTCTCATACCTGTGCAAGAAAAGAAGTAAAATCAACATCAGCTTAAGATATTGTTGTAAGAATAAAAAAGGAAAGGTGGGCTTTCCTGCCATCACCATGAGATTACTAAGGAGCAGCTTTATCACCCTAGGAGCTCTATTGACACAAATATGACTGCCCAAAAATCAAATTTGGAGACCTGCTCTAAAATGCATCAGCACAGTTCCTTCTGAAAACATTTTCTAAGTGAATGGAACCATTTTGTAAAAGCAATTATTTTAATGAAGTTCTTAGTGAGGTAAATAATTGGAGTATAAAATGTATTTTATTGTGTTTTGATTGGAATTCAGTGACAAAATTTAAAATAAATATTTTCATTGGACAAGAAGAAGCACAGCTAAGGTGGAAATATGAGGTGAACACAATGATTCTTTTCAATAGTTTTGATTTTTGTTTCCCTAAGAATTTTCAGGGTTTGTATTTTATAATTATTTTAAATTATAATTTTATTATCATTAAAATAATTATTTGATTTATTTATTGAGATTGTGCAGTGGGAAGAAAATATAAGAATTTAAGTACCAGCTATCTCAATACAAAATACAACACAGCTAAAATGGTTGATATCTAAATATAGACTATTACCACACTCTGAAAAGTATTGATCAGTGTTAGATGATCAGCAGGACTAAAGATGAATTAAAGAAAATAAATTCTTCCCATTTTGAAGGACTGTAATTTCTTTTCTCAGTGCTGTGAGTACATCCTTGCACTAAACCTGTATTTAAACTCATTATAGAACAACACTGATGGCTCCGCAACAGAATTCAAAATGTTCAAAATCTGCAACGAGTTTATCACAGAAACTAATACCCCAGCCATTTCTAATACAATATGAAGAAAGGGATACGCTCAACCGTGCTTTAACATATGTGTCCTCCATGTTAAATATATGGGGGTATGAAGTGAAAGAATGATTAAAAATTGAATGTTCAGACACTCAGCCTGCAAATTATTTCTCAACTAGCCTGTTCTCCCTGCTTAACATATCCCTCTGAAGAGTGCGTCTCCTGGAGTGATGCGTGAGGAGAAAAGGAGGAAAATGGAATAAAGCAAGACTTTCTTTAGCTCTCACTCAGCTGAATCTGTGGAGTATTTCCTTTTGCTTGGGGATTTTGTGCATTCAGCTGCAGCCAGCCCTCTTCCTGGCTCACCCTACTACACACTTCCACACTCCAGTCCTCGTGTTGGTGATGGACATTATCAGTTCGTCGGAAGATTTTGTTAATTTGATACGTGTTTGTAACCTGTCTGGGTCTCAGAAAATTTTGTGCTGGAGACAATTATCCATCTAGCAGTTCTGCTGCAGTGTGTTGTGAGATGCTTGGAAGCTGTGTGGCCACACACAGCCCTGACCCCAGCACTACGGGGCATTCAGCTTCCCCACCAGTGGGGACCCTCAGCTCTTGAGGCCACCCAACGTGTGAAGGCTATATTGAAGACAGGGCAGTTTCTGATGCCAAGACTTGACTCCTCTGAACTGGTGACACTAAACTCATTGCATGCAACTGCCAGATCTTTCAATAAACCTGCCGTTAAAAATTATGTCCGTGTGCAACACAAAATCTACTGGCATTACTAATCAACCTAAAAAGAGAAGGGATTTTAATAGGAGCTATAAATACAAACTATAAAAATCTCGTGATTGAGATCTTATCATTTTCTAATTTTGATGTCCTTGGCTCTTCCTCTACACTCCCACTAATCAATCATTAAAACAGTGGTGTGTGGAGATCCCAGTAACCATTTGACCTGTTCTTATCAACTTTGCCCCTTCACGAAACTGCTCGCTTCCCTGTGATTTGTGTGGATCAATACAGCAGAAAGGTCACAAAAGCACTAAAGAGAGATGCCAATCAGAGAGATGTCAAAAGAAAAAGAAAGTTTGACAACATCAGGATCAATCAGGTACTGCTCAAGAGAACTTGTCAGCTGTGATTAATGGCACATTGTGTGTTGCTGTCATTTGGAAAATGCTTTAGAACTTCTTAGATCACTGCACGGAGAAATTGAGTTTAAACTCTTTTGTCGTCTTGAATTTAGTAGTTATGGGATCCAGAATGGTCCAGGCAAACTTTTTCTTAGCAGACAAAATCCTTGTGGTGTCATGGCTGAGTAAAACTCCCCTAATCATGCTTGGATAATGAACGTGATCAGCTTCACACAGCTCTGGGGAGACTCTGCTCCCCACCTCCCTCATGCAGTGTTTAACTGGGCCACTGAAAAAGTGACATTCATGAAGGGATGCTCTGAAATATGGGTAGATTGCTATGAAATAGAGAGGTGGCATTTCACAAGCAGAAGTATTGCTGTTGCTCCCTTCCTTAGCTGGGGCTTCCCAAAGCCCAAAACCCACAGGGAACTTCGGTGCTGTGACAGTGACCTCTGCAACTTCCAACAACCTCAGAGGAACTCCCCGGCTACAGATGAAGGTCATGGGAAGAGCTGGACCGCTGTAAAATGGACTATCCACAAATCATGCAAAGGAGTGTGTCAGCAAGGCTGGTGGTTTTACCCTTGATGTAGTAACATTTCTCGAACTGGAAGGGAGCTGCTTTGGAAAAGTCAAGGGGGGATGTGTTACCAAGGTCTCTTTGGGAGCAGGGAGAGAAAAAGAAAGTGAGAAGAGTTGTGCCACTTCAAAGCCTTTTCAGAACTTCTCTATTCTCCTAATGTTCTATTTTTTCTAGGGAAGGGAGTACCCAAATATTGTGAATGGAGAGTCTGTGCCATGGTTGTCAACAGAGACAGGCTGAAAGCATCCACTGGCACCATCCCAGTGAACATGTCTTCCCACTATTTATTTAGCAGTTGTGGCTCAGGTCCCTTTGCTACTGGACACAAAAGGGCTGCAAAACTCAGACACCCTTTTCCATTAGACTATGGTAAATGATGGTTTTTAATTGAAAGTATCCATAGCTGAATTTTCCGTGTCAGTCTAGATAAATGTTTTACCTCTGCCACACTCTCTAACCTATACATCATGGTAAAACAATGTTGCATAGACAGTTCTGGTAAAAAGACATTCATACTCTTAGATCCACCAGGAACTGTCATGCTGCTGAGACACGCAGAGATGGGGAGGTAGGGGCATTACTGCACAAAGGTACCTTCTTTTCATCTGGACCTACAAAAAGCAGTTGCATTCTTCTGTTTTTCTGGGCTGTCACTAAAGTGATCTTCCCTAAATCTCTTTAGTTTATATCCAGAATAACTGAAAGGCTTGTCCGTTGTGTGTAAGATGTGTACTTTTTTTGTAAAACCAGCTTGTAAAAGTAACTGAGGCAACCTTGCTGTAAGTATTGTATCTTCTCTTCTTTGTGCCAGTAAGAGCATCTCCTGGTTACCATTGGAATCCCTGGGTTTCCCATGAGTGGCAGAAGGGTATTTCTAAAAATGATACCCTTCTTGAAGGCCTACCTCGCTCATACACAGTAGGAAGCCATTCCCTTTGTTAGTGTAGGGCCACTAAATTTCTACCTGACGCAGATAATTCGGAGTGAATAGAGAAATCCCAGAGAGATGCTGTCCTTAAGTCTACAGAGAGACCCATATTCAGCTGGTATTCCCATCATCTATAGTATACAAAACCTATCATAATATCCATCCAATTTTTTACGGCATATTTCAAAAGTTTATTTCAAAGTGATTTACCACAAACGACATCACAATGCTCCTCAATAAAGCGTGGGAAACTGGGGCAAAAATGCATGGTGAGCTCTGCCCAAGGTAACCCTGCAGGATAATGGCAACATCAGAAGTCACTTGTTCTTGTCCTCAGGGCTCATATTTCTCAGCAGATAAATGTTTGTCCCGATCTGTAGCATGATGGCCCATGAGCTACCTGCTTAATTCTTCCACACATTTTTGTCAAACTGAGTCTTGCACAGTTTAAATGAAGTTAATCCAGTTACGGAAATCAGTTCTTATTTGGCCTTTGTTTGTCACTTTGGTTTAGTGTTACTTTGAATAACTTCCTGGCACTCGAAAAGATGTCTGTATTCAAATTTCCATTAATCAAGACATATAATTTTGCAAGTATAGTTTCATAAAATGGTATCTCTTTACTGCATTGGACAGAGACTGGTTAGGCTACCCACTGTTAAGTCAGTCTCCAGCAGTGGGGTTTACTATAGCTGTGCACTTTCCTACCAAGGAATTCATGCTCTAAGAATGGAATGTTCAGTCTTAGAGATAGGCAGAAAGTGTTGATCCACGTCAGAATCCCACCTAATCTCATCTGATCATCCTGAATATAGTCATTGCATCTGTAGTATGTTCAGCTCCGGTTATATGCATGTATCCATAAGAATTTTTATAGTGCATTGCATAAAATACATTTATTCCCCATGCTAAAGGTGTAACACAACTGGGATTCTGCTGAAGACGTGGGTGGCAGTACATCAGGTATGTGAGATAAATGTCAGATTAGCTGACAGTTGCAAGCAGTTTAACACATTTAATACACTAATTTAGATTTAATGTGCGTATCAGAGAACTCCGTAATATTGGCACAGGAAATTGTCAGAAGAAGATATACAGATATGCAGTACTGTTCTAACTAGTCACTGATCAAAGAAGCGTAACAGGTTTGTTTTTGAAAGGCAGGAATTACTGATGCTTTAATAGCTTGTCTGCATCAGAATTTCATCTTTCCAGTTCTGGCTAATTTTTTTATTTTTCCCACCAGTGCTCTAAAGTTATAAAGCAAAGCAGTGCTGCAGGAACAAAAGTGCCTCACAGGTCTGCAGATTACATCCTTGCTGGTAGGTTTGTCCAAGCTGTGTCACACTAGTGCACTCGGTTCACAAAACTGCGGCTGGGACCTTTGCCTCGATCTCCTGTAAGAAGTTACTGCTGACAGCAAATAAAGTAAGGCTAGGAGTTTCAGTGGTCGCAGTGGAATGAATGGGGGAGAAATAAAATGCTGATTTAAGCTTTAGACATGTTAGCCATATCTATTCTTATATGCTCTTTTTCTTTGCCATTTCAGTGTTTTCCCCTACTCCTCGTATCACGAAGCTCTCCTAGATGCACTCAAGCTGTTCCTCCCTCTTTGACCATGCTCTGGTCAACACGATTTAGTGATGCCCATCTTTATATTGTCTCATGATCCTGATCCCCAGTATTGCTGTGAAGAGGAATATGAGACCTGAGAGGAAAAGGGGTGTCCAGGGTGTGCCAAAATGAGAGCCTCGTCATAGCAACAAAAATGTCTCTGCCTGCTGCAACTCATGTTCACAGTTGTCCTCAAGGACGTGTTCTTGCACATGTGCCCTCACCTTCCCAGAGGCTCTCAGGTCCCCACGGGGTAAATATTCAAAGTCATACTCCATCGCGGAACACTGACCACCATTTCTCATCGGCTTCCTGATTTCAGCTTTCAGTCGAATGAAGGTCTAATGACAGTTGTCATCCTCTTCTGTGAGTCACATGAGAGCCCAAAGCTCAGGTCCTGCAGGCAGTTGTCCTGGTAGGCTGCCATCATATTCTGGGACTCATCACTCAACTTTTATGTTTTCTTGTGCCCAGAAGAGGAAGATGAACCTTGGGTTTGTCATAATGTTTCAGAAGCTGGCTGTTGTTTGTTTTGGGTGTAGAAATCATTTGTTTACCCAAATCTCTCCTATGAGACTTTGCTCTGCCTTTAAAAAAAGTAGAGTTCTTTGAACAAATGTCCTCACGCAGAGTTTCATTAAATGGATAACTTGAGTATTGATGTAAAGCCTCAGGGTAGCTCAGCTACCCTAAGTTTGGGTTTTAAGCTATAAATTTCATTCTAAAATTCTGGGGTTTTGCTAAAATCTCAAAGTTCCTGAGCAGGAACAGGCAAAGCTTTTTTGCTTTTTGCTTTTCATTACTTTGGAAAGGAGGACAGTTATAGGAGATGTGCATTAAAAGTAGAGGCACAGGAGTAAGGTGTGGAAAGCTGAGGGGGCTAATCCCAAGATCACACAGCAGATCAGTACTAGGGCTCACAACAAGCTGCTGGACTCAGATGCTGGATTCTCCTTTTTTTTAGGCTGTTCTGACTAAAATTTTCCCCTTCATCAGGCTCCATAATTGACACTTCTAACCTAGGGATCTAGTAGAAATCAGCTTGTACAGTTATTCTGATTTAATGAAAGGAAGTGCTGATAGGAACATTATCAACCCTCTAATTGAAGGAAGCCTCTCCATTAAATAGCACAGGGTTTTAGGCTGAGTTCTGCAAGCAACAAGAGAATGCAGAAAATATAAAACTTGCCCTTTCCAAAGGATTTGTTTCTAAATAACCATCATTAATACGTTGACGACTGTTTCACAGCTTTGGCAGCTTCTTGGCTTTTTTCATCAGAGTTGCTTGGTCAAACCTACTTGTCTTGCCTCTGAGGGAGACTTAACGTTACCTGTCTCTGCGAGAGCATGCATGCACCCACTGGGAGAGGAGCTTGACAATGATATTACACTACATTGCCCACTTCTCCAGTTAGTGTCAGGTTTCACAGGTTTCTGGTCATTGAGCTAGATCCACAGCAGGTGTTAGCTCCATTCATTTCAGTGAATCTGTGGTGGTTTGTGCCAACTGGAGATAGGGTTTCACTAAGCTTGGTGTGCGGATTTTTTTAAATAGGAAAATAAATGTTGAAAGCAAAAAGAGCAAAACACCGCTTGCCCTTTTTGCATTGGCTGTGCTTGGGTTTGTTTCATTTCACAAAGTCTTTCAGACCTAAATGTCATCAGCTGTAGCCAAAAAAAGATCCTCAAAAACTAAAAAACCAAATTGTTTAAAAAAGAGCTAAGAGTCACCTCTATAACTGCTGTTATTCTTGCGTTTAACTCAATTTTAACCCAACTGACTGATGCATAAATTAGAAAAACACAGATCCAGGAAAGAAAATGTGAAAACTGGTAAGTTTGTGCACTTTTCTTGGTGATGTGTATCTCTGGGAAGTTAGAGCACTTACACATGTAGACTGAACTGGTCAATACAGCAATCTATGATATAATTAGGGCACTGTATTCTCGAAACTGAACTGTCATCACTTGTGGGGCTCCATGCTGTTCTGCCTCTGAACAGTGATGGGCCACAAACATCTTTACTAAGGGATCCTAAATTTAGATAAATCCATTGTGACCCTTTCAATCCACCTCCCCCCTCCTCCCCCCCCTCCATGTTGCTATAGTTATTTCTTTTGCTGCTCACTGTTTGCCTTGCCTACAGATCTCAGAGCAGCGCCACTGATTCCTTTCTTGACTCACTTAATCCCTGGTCTCACTTCTCTGCAGCTTTCTTCTCTCTATTTTAAGTCAGGGAATGGAGGCGAAGTGGGGGAGGGACAGGAAAATCATAGAGTCTAACTTCTATAATTTTATGTTTTTACTGCTTGGAATGTATGATTCATGCACTTCCACATTTTGTCCTTTTTTTTTTTTTTTTTTTTTTTT
>NW_020799142.1:31570516-31606931 GCF_003259725.1 Athene cunicularia
AATAGAAGGCCATTTCTTCGTGGCTAAAAGTCATTGAAAGTTTTGCCATCCACAGAGGGAAGGTTCAGAATTCTCATTCACAATACATGAGTCATATTCTCTATTGCCTTCTGCTTTATGGAGACGCTGGCCCTATGCACAATGAGCAGAAACCATTTTATCAAATCAGTTTGGACCTGAATGTATTTCAGTGCTTTCAAGGACATTGCGGGTAAGAGGCACAGAGAAGGATGACTCATGTTTCTCCTCTTCTCACTGATTTGCTTTGTTTCAGAGACCCTTCAAAGAAGGGTACATACTGCGGTGGGAAGAACTGATCCACCAAACAAGTGGTGTAGACTTCAGTGCCTCCTTGCTGCTATTGCAGATCCATGACATCTAATTCTGACATCCTTTTAAGATTAATAAATGAAATACCAAACTCTGGGAATGGATAGCTATAGGCGCGTTGATGTTTTCCCAAAGATTTGCAAAGCTGGTCTGTTAATTAAATTAATTAAATATTGAATACACTTTTCATTTATGTAGCTATCAAAATGCAGTCCATAGTGGTCTATTTATTTACACAGTTGTCTGTCTGTCTCTTGAACATCAGGATGTATTAATGATTACTGGGGGCATATGGTATGGGAAAGAAGATGCTTACTGTTTGTAGGCTATCCATTATTTAGTTTCAGAAGCTGGTTTTTTTTTTTTTTTTTTTTTTTCCTAGAGAGAGACTAGCTTTAATGATCATAAACCACTGCAGTTAGAGAGGGAGCAGGGTCTTGCCAGCTCTCAACATTCCCAGCCAAATCTCCCTCTGCTTGTTTAGATTTCTTTTCATCCGTATAAAAATCCTAGGTAGGGTGGAGGGAGAAAAATGGAGGCCCCAGAGTCCAAGTTTCTACAGAAGTCTGGAGGAGGATTTTTTTTTTTTTTTTTTTTTAGATGAAACTGCATTTCCCAAAAGTTTGCCCTGCCACCATCTATCATTAAACTGGTTTTATGGCACAGAAGAATAAAACAGTTTTCTTCCAAACTTCTAAGACAATTCCTGTCTGGACCGATTGAGCTTTGCTTCAAATGAACTAAATTCTGTGACAGCTGCTTTTGGAGGCTCTCCAACTTTCTGGTTATTCCCAGAAAAAAATAAGTTATTGAAAACCATCCTGAGATTTCATTGAATCTTTAGGACTAAGCTGAAACCTGAATCTTCAGACATGTGAGGTTGTTCTCAGTTGTCCAGACTACGGATTTAATGAGACCTAATGACATCCACTGTCATTCTAAACAGCCTGAGCTGACCTGGTACATAAACACAGATACTTAGAGGTGCCACTTCAGAATGGATACTTGTGATCACTCCACTCTGCTTGTCCTTTATACAGAATTGTCCTTATGCCTGGAGCAAGCAGTCAATACGACGTTGCCGGATTCAATAAGGACAGAATGTCATCTATTTGTCTCTGAGTCTGCAGTTTTCTGAAAATTCTTTTCTTTTAAATATGCCTTAGAATCCCCATGAGCACTCCATATTATCTGCAGTTCTGCTTTGTGTCCTTCCTCAGAAGGCCAGAAGTCTTGCAAGGATTATGACTTGCAAGAGAAAAGAAAAAAGAAAAAAAAAAAAAAAAAAAGGAAGAAAAGATCAAGTGCCCTTTCTCTCTTGCTTATTCTGCCACACTAACTTTCCAAAGGGGCATATGCTTTTATTTTTCTCAGTAAACGTAGGCTACCTTCACTTTCAAAGTTGTGTTCTTACTACTTTCCTGAAGATGTATTTTATATCAATGTAAATAGAATTTTTCTCTGTGGACTTCTTGTTTAATATTTCCTGTGAACTATTTGTTACAAAAAAAAATCACCTGGTTTCAGATTCCTCCCTCTCCTCCCAGACTGCCATACCCATGAAAATTCTTTTTCTTTCTTTTGCTGTTCTGTGGGTTCCCAGTCTGAAGGTGGCTGATCCTGCCATCTATCTGGGTATATGCGGTATGGTGCTTTGACCTAATTCCACTTGGGTCTTGCCAGGTGCATTCCCCCACTTACCACTCCAGCCAATCCTTTTAATTCCTCTGGTGTGCCAGATGTTCCCTGCATTGTGTTCTCCCTGGATGGATTTTATGGCAGAGCTCTCCTTCCTCCCAGACTCAGCCGCAGCTGTGAGCTGATAGAGCTGCCTCTCCCCACTGCTGTGAGCTTTAATCGGGTTCTAAAGTTTCATTATCAGAGTGATCCATTCTGGAAGATATTTCACGCTCCCCAAGCCCCAGGCAAGTCCTAACAACCTTTTTTAATGTTCTTCCCCCCCTCATTTTTTTTTTTTCCCATTCTCTTTGATGATGTTCTGCAGGTGCTTGAGCTAATACAGGGCTCCAAGGTCTGCATCTCCCAAGACTGCTGCAGTTTTTAGCTCTCAGCCACCATTCCAGGAGCCATTCTCCTTTTCATGGCCGACAGCTGGTCTTTTTCAGGAGTCGCTGGCGCATAGTCAGGGAACTCTGATCATATGCCTTGTAAGATTCTTAGTGGCTGACATCATTTGCCAAACGCCAGCTTTCCTTGACAGCTTTTTCTGGTCTTTCAAGCTCCACAGATACTTGTCTGCTAGGTATAACTCCTCATCATTAAAATATTACTTTGGGCTCCCTCATCACAAAAGTTGGTGCATGAGGATGTAGATGGATGTCACTAAAGAAAATTATTTTAAATTTTCCTTGTGATTTGTCTGCAGATTATCCCCCCTGAGATCTCCAGCTCATATATGCTATGCTAATGGCTAGCATCATTAATGAACGTATGCTAGCTAATGGAAATACAGTGATGAGAACTGTAACTGACCCGATCACTGCCATTATTGTCCATAATAGTTTACAGTTACAGGAATACATTAGGAAGTGTGACTGCGACTACATTTGTCTCTAAAGACAGAAGAAAACCGTAACTCCTGCTTTATATGGTATGGATTCTAAGAACTTACTGCCAAAGGATGCTGGTAGGTGGTTATCTCAGGAATGTCATGATTTCACCCCATGACCCACTATTAGGCCCAAAGTTAGAGTCTCTGTTCTTTCACGGTTTGAAGCAGCAGCCTTTTAGTTAAAGAACACAGGCCATTTAGCATAGGCAGCGAAGGGTCATTATTTCAAAGATGTCCTAAGTTTAGCCCTTGCTGCTGTGATGACTCATCCGGTCATACCACACTGCAGGAAGTAATGAGAAAGTGTCATAATATTGCAAAATAATACTCTATTCCTTTAACATCTTTCTGGCTACATGTTTATCTCAGTTCCTTGGCCTATAGACTCCAGCCTGGACTTCCTTATTGTTGTTTACTTGCACCGAAGTATTCAGGAATGCCCACTCCAATGTGAGTAGATAGGTAACAACCCGATAGCCTTGGTCCCTCCCTCATGAACCATTATGGTCTAAGCACACAGTGACAGACAATAACTCAGTACATAAAACACAAGGGGATGCACAAGGTATGTGAAATGGGTGATGTTCACTCTATAGAGCTTAGAGTATAACCGGGGAACACCAGCTTGTCATGGTGGAACTTGTTTCCCAAATCAATGCTGACCGGGGCTGTGGCACCCATACTGTGCCACAAAATGCCATGTGGGCCCTCAAAACTCTCCAGCTATGTTCACGCACTGTTGGGCAAACTCTCATCTTAGTTCTGTGTAGAACAACATGGCATAACTATAGACAGACTTGCCAGTTTGGTCAACACTGGTTTAGGATCTCTGAATAAGGCTGAGATATCTCTGAAAAAAAGGCTCAGTCTTGTGGGAGGATAAAGAGTCAAACTGAGTAGACACCTAGCTTTCTGCAGTTGGCCTACTTCTTCTAGATTTTGCCAGTAGACTAATTACTGTTGGTCAAAAACACAGAACGAATTCTATGAAATGACAATTTTTCCTTACTGGAATCAAAATCTTGAAAGTATTATAATTTTCAAATGATTGCATTAGGACTGACAAGGGGAAGAAAACCGTCAGGACATAGGTTGACTTGTCCAGTCCAGAACCTGCTGGTATCACTCAAGAGTCTGAGTGAGAAGCTGAGGCCCTCAGTCTTACATGCTTTGGCTGAGGATGTTCTCCATGAAATATGTTATTTAGCTTCATTTCTGACTCAGTAACCAAAGCTGCCTATGTAGACAGGGATTGTTCCAAAAGCCCATTTAGGCAGCTCCATTTCTGTGCAGTAAAACACAATGTTCACAAAATTTTTTTTAGTAGCAATCTGTAAAGGAAGAACAATGGTTTAAAAAATGGTCTTCAGAACAATTGAAATTGTAATTGCAAGTACAATTCTTGAGAAAAAAAAAATTAGTGTAATTTTCTTATTAAGAAAAATAAATTTTAAAATCTATATTTTCTGTCTTTAACCAGCTTTAACCACATCCAAGAAAAGACCATTCACTCTTAAAGATCTAGTATATTCCACTGCAACTACCAAAAAACAACATCCCCTTCCTTAAAGGTGATCCTGAACCCTGATCAGTCCTCACCTAGATATTGCTTAAGGTGTGAATTCTGGAACAAAAGGAAAATTGGAGTATCAAATTCAGTCCTAACAATCTGACATGCTATCTCCGTTGTGCTGTCACCAACCAGCAAATTCACTACAATGTTCCTGGTTATACTTCAGCTCAAAGTCATGGGTGCATGGCTGGCCAGGTTTAAATGAGACGTCCTTGTTTGCATAGGTTTATTTCCTGAGCAAGACAGATTGGGGTTAATCAGAATTATTTGGTGCTGTCAAATTCATAAGATATTTTATGTTGGAAAGAACCTCGGGAGACACTTAGTCCAACATCCAGCTGAAAGGAGGGTCAACATTTAATTCAGCCCCGTTCCTCAGGACTATGTCCACTTTGGTCTTCAAAACCTCCAAGGACCAAGGCTGCACAAACTCTTTGGGGATTTTTTTCCAGTGCTTCACTTCTGCTGAGAAATATTTTATTCGTATCAAGTCAGAACCTTCCTTGTTTAGTTTATGGTCACTGCCTGATATCCGTTCATGATGCATCTCCATAAAGACCCTGACTCCATTTTGACTGTTTTATCATTTTGGAATGGGTTGTTTGGTGTGGAAAGTGGGAAACTTCTTCATAAAGCACTTAATACTTTCCAAACACAATGTTTTGATACTTTTCCTCCAAAATGGCACATTATCACTAAACAGATGAAAAAGAAAAGGAAATTATACATTCTGGATCATGTGAAACATTTAATTTGGACCAAAAGGGAGTGTTTTGTTTGGCTGTTTTTTCTATTGGCCACTAAATTGAAAAAGTATATATTCACAGAACTCTAGGTAAGCTCTGTGTTTATGGTGATTTAGGAACTGTTGGTGGAAAATTGGTAGAAATTATTTTCTGTTAGCTAAGTAGAATAATACAACCTCCAATCTGCAACTATGAAGAGCTGTAATTTGGAAAACACAACGTGATAGAAATGGATTATGGTGCTACTCCGCTCAGTTGTATGACTTCACTGTTTCTGTAAGCCTTGTCCATTTAATGTGGAGTTAATAACATCAGGCACCATAAGGAACTAAATTCTTTTCAAACTGAAGAACGTACAATGTTTCCATAACTGAACCTCTTAATTGCTGAACAAGAAGTAAAGCCCTTTCCTGCTTTGGATTGGAAAGTGTTTTAACTTTATGTCTGTAGTGACAGAATGTATAGACTGTGTCTGAGTATGGGAATGGAAAGTCAGTTCTAACATACTTTGAAGTTTATTATAGAGGCACTGCAGAGATTCCTCCTTCTGTATCACTGCAAAACCATGCTTCCATTTCCTTACACTCTTCCAGGATAAAGGGATATTAATTTTTCCTACAAATACCTGCATTATAAAATGGTCCATATATTATTTATTTTTCAGAGCTAGAATTATCCACTTTAGATAATCTGATAGAAATTACATCCTAGACAGTTCCATAGTACAGCAATGACATAGGTAATATAGTAGCTGTTGACTACAGAAAATGATGAAACAGATTATATATCTAGATTTACAAGAAGTTCTTAGAAAGAGGACAAATGTTTGATCCACTTTTGATGTTTTGCTCAGGGCTAATACTGGCAGGATCTGAAGTCAACAAATTGTAAGAAGTGCCGTCCCTAATCAATCAAACTCAGAACAGCAGTAGCTGCTGGACAAAATAATCTTTAGATTGATGGTAACATACATATTTTTGATTTAGAAGAGTGTTAGAATCATCTAGGTTGGAAAAGACCTTGAAGATCATCTAGTCCAACCATTAAAGTTCCAGTGATATCTTTTGCCCACTTCCTACCACCACTGTTAGAGGCTGATACCAATTTATCTGATGCAAAAATAAGACCTTGGATGCACCAAGCAAAGATCACTTTGGAGATACTCTGGGGGCAGTCTGGTTTTTTTCACTTTCCCTTATCATTTGCTACCACCCAGTGTTAAAGTAAGGAGACCAATAACAAGAGACCTTTGACTTAACTCATTTTGGCCATTATGATTTTGCCCTCTCTTTATCCCTTCTTGTCTCAAAAGTACCACAAAATTCCTGCGTGCAGTGCAGTTTATGGTGTGTGACTCTGTTGATCTGCAGTCTGGAAGAAGGGATGCTTTTGATAATTTATATTAGTAAGACACAACCCTGGGCTGCAAAATCAGTAGAAGAAAGTTAGTTTCCATGCAATGTGTAAGTTCTGAAGCCCAGGGTGAGTGTTATCTGGGTAGCACAGCAAACAGGGTGTTTTCCAACCACAGAAAGTGCCCAATACATCACCTCCTCAGTCCTCACCCAGTTGCAAGACTGTTGTCCTGGCCAGGTTTGGGTTTCTATAGACACTTCTCCAGTGGGTTTGAGTCCGACAGCACACCAATGCCATCTGCACAGCTGCTCTTCAGGACCAGTCCTTCCTTCTGCCTGCTCCATGCAGCAGTCTGAAACGACTAAGAAACTCCTGGTAAAGAAGTGTTTTAATTGCTGCTATGAACTACAAAGGAGCGGTTGCATTTTCCCCTGTGTTTGAGTAAAGGGGCAAAATTCAACTCAAATGCTTCTGACTCCTGCAAGATTTTTAATGTCTCAGCTCATCAAGGCAGACTTTCTGCCACTTTCAGTCAACTCTCTAACTCGTCTCAAGACTCTGCGAGTACTCAGAAGCTGATTTACCACAGACTGAAGAGATCTGTAGCATCCTTTCACACTCCTATCACCATTTTGTGGCACAAACCTATCTCCTTTCCTTGTCCTCAACCCATTATCACACCAACTTCAAACCCAGGAAATACTCACATCCTCCCTCTTTAAAAAAGAATTTTTGTTCCAGACAAAAACCCTAAACAAAACAGTCAAATATCAATCCCTTAGTAGATCTGAGTTGTTCACTTTGGGTAAATGCAGTCTGTAGTGAATAGCAGAGGGGCTGTGGTAGTGATTTCTCATGTGGGGTCAGTCTCAGTCAGGTGAAGGTAATACATCCATGTGACACGGATATGAAGAGCAGAATAAGCATGGAGAGGTGGAGGAAGGATGTGTGAGTGTCGGGAATACTGTTGGGGTAACTCGGCAGACATAGCCTTGGTTCCCGGATTTTTCCTGAGACTCCTCTCTATGGCTACCTCATGAAGTGAGGCATTCACCTCTTTGACTTTTCCACTTCAGTTGCAGTTATTTAATCAGATAGGCTTCCCCTACATTCAATGAAGAGGCAACAATGTCTAGAGGATAATCTACCCTATCCAAAAATAAATATAGATCAGCTCATGGAGATATCTTCACTCCATTTATTACAGACAAAGTTTCAGTGATTGCTCAGACAGGTCAACTCAGTTTTAGGTGGATGAAATTAAGACCAACAGCTATTCCTACCCTCCCTCCTTTGGTTTCCTAATTACTCAGAAGATTAGAATAACACAGAGAGGAAAAGAGAGAATAAATATTAAAAATTAAGACAGCTATGTATGTAGGGTGTGGAAAAAAACTACCATCCCTCTCCAATGCTGGTCTATGGAGCAGGATATAACATAAACACTATTATTCACACTTGTTCTTTAGGGTAAGTGTACTGCTTACTCTCTCTTGTTTAAATCTTACAGCCACAAAACGGGCTAATAAATTTCTGTCTGACAAGCTTGACAGAGCAATAAGTAAAAACAGGAAAGCATCTATTACATATTACCCTGAATTTATCAGCTCTCCCTTCAAAAGGGGAAATAACACAAGGCAAACTGTGGGAAGTTTTTTTATCTGCTAGAAAAATATGCCCTGTGCCCCAGTCAAAAAACAAGCTGTTGTGAAGTAACCACATTATTTAAAGATACAAGTCAAACAGGAAGAGGAAAACCAAACAAACATGGCTTGAAAATTTCCCACAAGTGAGCTCTGACATCAGAGAGCAGTGATGGACTTGCTGACAGAGCCTGAGCTGCGGGGAAACCATAAGCTTTTTCCAGGGCCAGAGGGTTGGGAAGGGGAATGAAAGGGACTCTTCTCCTGTGAATATTTGTCTCTGGCTATATGTTTCTTTTGTATTTTTTATTACTGTTTTCAAAGCCAAATCAATACGTCAGCAACTGAGATTTCACCTCAGCCTCCAACACAAGGTAATTTCTAAATATCGAGGTATGTGTTGAGATACCACCAGCTGGCAATGCAAGAAACCATGGGCAGGATTTCTGGGTGTAGTCACGCACATTTTAGCCACGCTGCTTTGAAGCACTTCAGCCCATGTCTAACTTTAAGCAGACAAGAATTTAAAACTGAACACTGTGTAGGACTAATGTTCTGATCACTGTGAGCCTCGCAGCTGGTGAAATGGGCTCTGTGGAAAGGCTGTTGGCTGGAGCCATCAAGACACATAACATGAACCCTGCCCTCTGAGAAATTTAGTGATGGAAAAGGTGCCTTTGTAGCTAATCTGCTATTGGAATGGCACCACCTTTCACTCCACAGTCCGTTTTCAGGGTGACTACAGAACTCATATTTGAAGTCACACTCCTTATTAAACTGCTTAGCGGGTTTTTTTGGTTTTGTTTTGTTTTGTTTTTTTTTCCTTTTCAAAACCCAATCCTCAGAATAGAAACATTTATAAGCATCAAGCTGACGAGCACTAGCACTCTGGATTTTTGTTTGCTTTCTCTTACACAAAGACAGCATTTTGCGAATCCCGAAGATTTGCAAACGATTTCTGATGAATCATCCCTATCCAAAAGAATTAGATGTTAGAAGTATTTTCTGCAGTAGCATAGTTGCCTGTTCACTTGCTACACATTTTCTTATATTCACAAGCCTTTTCAAAGGATATATTCTAGCACATCTTATTTAAAGCGAAATAAATAACAGTTTATTAAATTTATAGACTTTCAGGTTAAAAGAGGCTATTATAATCATCAAGATCAACCTGTGGCACAAACTTATCTAACTACATAACATTACCCAGAGATTTCTGGATGAGACGAGATAAATTCTCCCCACCTGTGAAAAGAAAAAAAAAAAAAGAAAAAGAAAAAAAAAGAAAAAAAAAAAAATTAAATCAGTAACTTGTCAGTATGGCATATCATATATAAAAGTCTTGATTTTAGAGAGATTTTAGAGAGTAAAATGATAGGACATTAATTAATTCTTTGCAAATTACACTGTTTCAATATTTCAAAGTGAACTAAAATCTAAATGGAATGTCACATTTCAATCCAAATTCCATTTTGTATTCCCATTTTACTTCAAATTTGATACTGTCATAATTTCAGACTCCAGTTTACCGTGCCTTTCTTTGTTTGCTACTGTCATAACATTTATGGATTAATAAAACAAACCTTTTCAAATTACTGCAAGGGACACAGTCTTTCTCAGTACACATCCCAGCTCTGTAATATAATGGATCTAAGCCAAAGATAAGAACACGTATTTGTCCCAGGAATCAATTAATATCACAGCCTATAATATGAGTACTAGATTATATTTTGAAAAAGACTCTAGATACCTGTGTTTATTTTAGAACTGATTTTGCCAACAGATGATTTTACAACTGTACTCATTTCTAGGGAGCCTTCCTGTGTTTTGCTTCTAAACCTAAGTAAATTCATCACAGAGAAAAAGATCATCAACCTCCTGACATAAATTACTTCACTGACAATTCTCTTACTGCTTTCACATTTGTCAGGCTGCTCTGACAAGATGTATTGTCATGTAGAACCAAATTAATACACAGGGAGGCTTTGTCATTAAAGAAATACAAGCTGATTTCCTTTATTATGACCGACAAGAGAGCTGCATTTGCAGTACAAACAGCTACAGCATTCTCTGAGCTAATATTCCTGTGGCACATGGCTAATTCGTAGTAACCTGGATCCTGAAACTGGGGCAATGTATTTATTTAAACCCTCGGGGAAGAAACTACTTCAAATCCAGGTGCTTAATGGTACTACCATGTGTAAACTCAAATGTACAACATACATTCATCCTGCTATTAAAGCAGCACATTAAAAAGAAAGGAGTGAGGAAAGGAAGTCCTAACTTGCTAACAATTCAGATATTGTGGATGATGTTACACATGACCAGAATTTTACCCCCGAATCCAAGCTGACACTAAAACACTTGGAGGAGAAGCTAAACTCAGATCCTGGTGTTAAGAAGCCAGAGTAAAACAAACAATCTAGTCCAGTACCTCTGCTCTGACCCTGTCTCAGGAAGAGATGTAAACACATGCTTCACTCTCCCCGAGTGCCCTTGCTGCATGTTTTCCTGCCAGCTGCTGCAGAGAGACACACAGGCAGAAAGTCAGAAACCACAGAATAACATGCCCAAAGCAGAACTAGCTTCCCTGCAATCAGATGGGAAGAAAGTAGGTGAATTAATACTTAAATGCTGTAAAACAACGAGGTGCATCAGTTAGACTCAGTACAAGAAGTGTTGGAATTCTGATTAATCCCAGCCTCGTGAGATTTGCCAAATTTTTTCAGCAGCGGTGGAAAAGCACATAAGCGTTTGTACAGTGGTTAAGGCTGTTTGAATCCCAGTCTTAGTGATTCAGACGGGATGAGCTACTTTATCTAGTGGATATCTTGGATGATAAACTTCAGAGGAAAAACTGCTGAGACAGATTTGATAACAAGAGATTAGTTTAAATAATGCCTCTGCAAACGCTGATTAGAGGTGAAGCTGTGTCCAGACCGAGCAAATCTCTTGTTTCTTTTTCACTAGTTTCATTGCTTCCTTCTCCTTCTGAGAGAGGAAAAACAAGACAAAAATATTTTTTTCATGGTATTTTGGCACTTCTGTTTCCTGTTGTGGCCAAAACCTAGAAGTTAAGAAACTTGTGACTGAAACAATTGAAGTAGCACTGGAAAATTCAAACAGGAAGCAAGATGTAATTTTTTTTTTTTTTTTTTTTTTTTTTTTTTTTTTTTTTTTTTTTTTAACAGTGAGGGCAATTAATCACTGGAACAGCTTTGCCAATGGATGTGGTGGATTTACCATCATGCAAGTGTTTAAATCTAGTCTGTCTTTCCTTCTAAGTGTGATTGCTCTAATTTAAGTTATTGGTTTTAACACAGGATTCACTGGGTAAAATATTCTGGTTTAACTAGGTTGTTACAGTCATTCCCTCTGGTCTTAATGCTCTGAAAATCTTTACAAGATGCATTTTAGGATACACTCTTTTGCAGACTGGGGTGAATGTGTGGGGTGCGGAGAAGAGAGATGGATACACCCCAGACTTGCAGTATAATGGGTAGGGCATTCAACTGAGATAAAGTCCATCAGGATTCAAGTCAGGTCAGATACAGGTAGGGACTGAAAACAGTTCAGTTGCTAAATGAGCATCCTCACCCGTGTTCAATTTACTAGATTTAAGGGCACCTTTGTCCAGGTGTCCAGGCTAGCACTCTGACTTCAGGAGGCATATTAAGAAATGATGAATAAAAATAGACTTGGCTTACAGATCCATAGTTATGTTCCTGGCTGATTACCTGTCCTTAAGGAGCCCTAACCTCTACTGGGCCTTCACTGCGGCTAGTTTAGGCAGCTCCTTGCTGGTGGCCACAGACTCACAGAATCATGGAATGATTTGGACTGGAAGGGACCTTAAAGATCCCCTAGTCCGAATCCCCCTGCCACGGGCAGGGCCACCTCCCACCAGCCCAGGCTGCCCAAAGCCCCGTCCAACCTGGCCTTGAACCCTTCCAGGGAGGGGGCAGCCACAGCTTCTCCGGGCAACCAGGGCCTCACCCCCCTCACAGGGAACAATTTATTCCTTACATCTAACCTAAATCTGCCCTCTTCCAGTTTAAACCCATTACACCTCATCCTGTCCCTACCCCCCGACCCAGAGTCCCTTCCCCCCCCCTCTTTCCCGCAGCCCCTTTCAGCCCTGGGAGGCCGCTCTAAGCTCTCCCCGGAGCCTTCTCTTCTCCACCTGAACCCCCCAACTCTCTCAGCCTGTCCTCACAGGGGGTGCTCCAGCCCCCCCAGCATCATAAACATCTCTTTCTTCAGTACCTCATAGCAATATCATCAGCTTCTAAGTCATGGCACAGGGCCATGGGTAACTGTTGCAGTTTTGAACTTTTAGATCAATAATCACTAGAACTATCCTTCTGCAGGTATTTAAAAACCTGGAATAGCAGTTAGGCGTCTAGACACATTTAACACTCTGTAACTTAAAAGCCAGAGAAAATGCACCATCTGGCCTACAGAATATTGACTTTTTATCTTGTGATAATTTGACCTCATTGAGTGGGGAGAAATCTGTTCAAATGATATATCTGCAAATGCACGTAGTCTTTGCATTAATTGAAAATCAGTAACTAGGTCATTGTGAATCAAATGTGTGTTTGGACAGAAAGTCTCCCCAGATCTTGAAGACAGTTCTAGTAAAGAAGTGTACACCTGCATAAAAAGAAGCCCTACACACAGAGCAATAGAGGAAGGAAAGACTTTCAGTTTCACTAGAAACAGAAATGCCTGTTTCTACTCTCAGGGAAGGAAAAAAAAAAAAAAAAAAAAAAAAAAAAAATGGAAACATCTGGGTGAAAGAGAACAGGAGGTGTCAACAGAAGTCAAAATAACAACTTGTATCACAAGGTTTTGATGTGAATGTTTTTGACACATTTATCATACTTGCCATTCTGGAGGAGCAGAGTTAGATGTATGCCAGGTGAAAAAAGAAGCAGTGAGAGACCTCTCTTTTTAGAAAGAGGCAGCCTCACTTAAAGAATCTAAATTGCATTTGTGAGCATAGTAAATTAGCTGTAGATGCAATTTTATGGTTGTTCTAGAGATAAAATGTAGGTGAAGCAGGCTGTAAGAAGAGAGAAAATAGGCAAATTGAGAAATAAAGACACAGACTAGTTGTAACAGGAGCTGAAGAGCTCTAAAGTAAAAGTTTCCTCTCATCTCACTAATCTTGTACAGTAGGCAGAACATTTATTTTCCAAAAAACATTTCCTTTGTGGCTGAACAATTTTTTTCTACCAGCTTTGAAGCCCAACATTTTTGTCAAGGCTTAGACAAAAAATATGAACCAAACGCTCGCAGAAGTGCAAAACTTGTCTAAGATTATTTGGATACCAAGCTATATAGTACCTATCTCTGCGGTATCTAAACAACAGACTAAAAGCAGAAATACCAGTATATCGATGACACCTGGGAAAAGTGGTGTTTTCAAGTCTATTATGGTGATCAGTGGACAATATTGCAACCAAGCGTTGCTCATCCGTCTATAATCTACATTTAAAACCCCGTATTTTTCACAGCTTTACAGCTGGCTTGAGTAAGAGACACGGGCTTCACCTTTACCATGAAATAAATCAAAATGAAAGTGTAAGAACAAAGCTACCTAACCGATAACTCTCTTTTGGCTTGGCTTTGAACTACAGCAATGAACTCTCTCCAAGACAATTCTGCAAGGCAGAGATATCTAAGCAGCAATGTGGACGCAAGCCAGTCACTGTCACATAGACCCTGGGCCAGAAATTGGTCCTTGAGTTCTTTTGTTCGGCAGTATAGACATATCAGTGACTCACTCAGGTATGAATAGCTCTCAGCATCTTTATTAACTACATTTTCTTGCATCCTTTCTGTTTAGAACTGCCTTTTCATTACCAAGAAAAATGAGTTCCTATGAGAGATCTCCAAACAAGCTGAAGGTTAGCATGATAAAAAGGCTTAGTAAGAGCACTCCCTGAAAGGAGACACAATAGAAGGAGGCAGAGGACTAAGTGGAGGGGTATAATGGCTAATGTCAGAGGTGGAAACGAGGAGAAAGGGATACATAAAAGGAGACAGCAGAAAAATTCAAACCTCTGACTCCGGAAACTATTTAGCAATGGGTTTTTCTTGGGAATGTAACAAGGCCAGCATTTCAGGCAGCATGTCTATATATTTTCCATCTGGGTACTATTCTACAAAGAGTGGGATTTATTATAATTTCACTTCATTAAACTTCATTTACTTCATGACTACAGTATCCAGTGAAGAACTATACTTTTCCTCTGATCAAAGAAGGAGCTTAACTGTTGTTTCTTTCAAGCTCTTCTGTGAAAAATACTTCCCTTATGCTCTGCCTTCCTTTTTTTTTTTTTTTTTTCTTCTACTAAAACTAGAAAAAGGGATAAATACAAACACTGAAGGAGTTTGTTTTCTGTTTTTATTTTGTTTTTAATTTCATTTAAGTGGAGTTTAAACAAAATCTGTGACAATGTGTTCTATTTTGCAAAAATAACATTTAGGATCTGGGACCTTTATTGTCAGATTCCTTTTTCCCACTTCCTTCTCTTGGGTTTCTACAGCATAGGTGTTCACATCCAAGTTAGTTGCCCTAGAGATGTGGTCCATGCAGTCAGTGGACCTTGTAGTGTCTTTGAAGTGACCAGAGTTTGGTATGTATTTCATGAGACTAATAATAACTCCAATGGCTATATTGACAAGCCTTCTTCCAAATATCAGTGACACCTAAGAGAGATAAACCCAGATGTAAATACCTAGAGGTGACTTAAGTATCTGAAACTAAGCCGACTGAGTCCAACCCCTCCTTCTCTTAGGATTCTCTCATGGATCAAGGAGGACTGAGAAAGATATTTGGAGTGCTACAATTTGACTCATACTCTGGAGATGCTTATCTCTTTTTACTGGATGTATGGAGGTCCTGTGGTGGCTATTCTCCAGCCTTTGGAACTATCCTTTATGTGGTGAATAGCACTGCTTCTTCCAGAAGGTATTTCTGGGAGGAAATCTGTAGTAGGTTTTTCTTCAGAGAGGGGGTTAAGAGCATATTTATTTTTTCTGACAGCTGCAGAGTAAAGGCCTTGATTCAACTCACTTAAATGTATTAGACATAATCATTCTAGTTGTCAGCAGAGAGAAACACGTATTTCTGAAAGGTGTCTCAAGACACAGGTGGGTTTGTGCATGATGTAAGCATTAGGGGGCCTAAGGAAAGTTGTACACCAGGGAAAGAAGTACCCAGCAGTGTCTGAAATGCTCCCCTGTAGCCCAAGTTCAGGTGTCCCATGTGCAGAATAGGGCTGTGTAAGTGTGTCATTGGAGCAAAACACCCTGTTCAAAAATTGTGTTTGGCAGCAGCCAAAAGAGGAAACAAAACTCTCAAGACAACTCCATCTTACTTCATAAGAGATAACAAAACAACAGGGGGGCATGTTTCCAGTTTTTGACTTTCAGTATGATGGTGTGTCTCTGTATCTGGGATGTAATCCAGAGAAAATAGCAGGAAAAAAAAAAAATCACTCTATTATGCTTAAAAAGGTGTCTTTGAAATATTAATTATTAAATAAATAGAAGCAAGCATTGGATTTTACTCGAGAAAGGAAAGCAGTTCCACCTGTAGCTCTTTAGTTCCCAAGCTCAGTATTTGTACTGTGGAAAACGTTGCAAATGTGTATGTGTGCATGTGAGGTTATATGTGTGTGTTTGTGTGTGTGTGTATAAATAATATATTCTTTAAAATTAATAAAATAATCTATAAATTCATACTGCACACATAACAAAAATATGTTATCTATGATACTATTATATGAATACTATATTAATATATCTCATAATATTTTAAAAATATTTTAGATGCCTATTTTAAAGTCAAGGTTGGATTGCCAAACCAAAATAGACCAGCAATGCCAAACACAATTCAAAATATGGAAAAACAGAAGGTTTATTCTTCTCATGATACTTGAGATCCTTATGACTTTGGTTACAGTCAAGTGAGCTAAAAGACAATGAGTCTCTTGACGTTTCTTTGCAAAAGAATTTTAAATTGTGTTTTCCAGTGGAAGAAATATATAATAAATGACAAATCAAATTTATAAATTATCAAGAGGTGGCAGAACTGGCGTCTGGAGACAGCTATTCCATCTCACAGTGTGATGCAGATCTACTTTCTGTGCCCCTTTGTGTGCCAGCTGTATCCATCATATGGCTATGGCCACCCTGACTGAGCTCAGGGTGGCACCTATGCTCTATCTCACAAAGTTCCTTTGTTCTCAGCAGAACAGAGCAGACAACAAACATCAGACCGATGCAGAAATTATAGGGTTTACTCTGTATACAAAGGTGTCAATTACTGGGTCAGTCTGAGAGAGAAAGGTATTCCCAAACTGGAAGATTCTCTGAGAGATCAGTACTTCTGCATTTGAACACCCAGAACTCTTGTTTCCTGAGTCTCTTAAACATTACTTAATGGAAGTGATGAGTTATACAAAGCCTTTTGGTTCTCTTCCTATAGAGGTAAAAACCTGCAAAGGAGTAGTCTTTGGGACTATTACAAAGGGCGTTAGTTTACTAGTGATCTCTTGTGAGAGAGGTAGATTGAAGTTTTGGGGCTTCTTGTCTGGTAGAGAGCATGTTGGGGTTGTGGTAACTCTCCAGGGTGAGCTCTGTAGCTCAGGGCCAGACGATTCTGGTGAGGATCCTGTTTCCAACAAGTTCCTGCCTTTCCAAGGGTTCTGTTTTGGGGTATACCTCTGTAACACCCGTGGTCTTTCAGGATGGTAGGTAGAAATGTACAAACTCCAGCCATGAATATGCCTACCTGGGGCAATCTTCTAGCCTTCCAAAAATGGAATTAGGCATCTACCACGACTGTGGTCTTTCGCTTTCCGAATAATTAACCCCACACGGGCCAACCACTACTCAACGGGAAAATGACCCCAAGGTAATTCTGTGAACAGTTTCATCAGAGCATTATTTTGCCTTTGTCAATCAACATCTGTACTAACTCACTGAACTCTTTTTTAGGCATTCCCAGGTAACATTCTTGCTTTGAAAGGGTTAGAGATGAGATCCATCATTCTTTAGCCATCTAAGAGTGAGCTATCCACGCCAAGTTAACCAAGGCTTCCAGCTGTTCTCCTGAGATATTCAAACCATTTTAAGGAGGACGACACATTGTTGTGCACACGATCTCCATGTTTCTAGGTTAATAAAGAAAAATATTCAATGCAAGAGACTAAAGGTATACTTAGGTTCCTTTGTAGGTCTGAAAAATAAGAGCTGTTTCCTTACTAAAAAGTATTAGCAAATCCTTCTACCTATGGAAGGGGAAGAATATTGTCTAGAAAAAAACAAGTGAGATATTATTCAGGTAGAGAGCAAAACCTATTATTTTATAATCACTTGATGCTCTAGTAAAACTGCTGCTTTCCAAGGAGACACTCAGCTCTGCAGGGGTTAATGTCTCTTCTCACCACCTTCCTTTACAACTTAAAACTTAGGAACATGTGCACGCTTATGCATGCAACAAACAAAGCCACCACTTGCATTATAATCTCCTCAGGGACAGCCAACTGGGAAAGACAAATTTAGCAGTGTACTTCTGGCTTTTTTACATAGTGTAATGCCATTAAACTCGACATCATGTAGACAATGAACATTACAACAAAATACTGATGCTGTTTATTAGCTGCCTGACTTTTTTTGAGAGGAAGCACATGTCACATTTGTTTCAGACAACCGCATCAGGGTCCCACAGCTCTGATTAAATATGTATCCTTTGTTCAGCTGCAACGGAGTCAGTTTTGGCCTACATACGCATTTCGTTAATATTTTAAATAGGAAAAACAACAAAGAGAGGAGAAATTAACAGTTGCTGAACTTCTCCAATTACCGCTAATCACATTTACACCCTGGGGTTTGCAGAATTAGAAATCAATTGGTGGCTTCCCCTTTCTACAGCAGGCAGTAAATGTGACAATTTAGAAAAAAAGGACTAGAAGACATCTCAATTCAGCCTGGATACTCTTGTAAATATCCCCCAGTGAATTTATTGCTTTGGTGTTTGATGTGACACAAAGATTATACAGCATCATTTACTAAAATGATAAAGCATTCTGTGTGATTGGTACCGAGAAAACATGGTATCATTCCTTTTTTTATATAAATATATTTTTCTTTCCATTGAAACTGAGGCGTTGGGAAATCGCACCCCAAATAAAACTCTGCAGTGAAACCTTGTTGGAACGTTTGATGGTAAACCACTTTTTTTTCTTTCAAGGTTATGAAAAATTAGTTCTAAGAAAGAACTGCTCCAAATACAATGCTCTCTGATTTGTGTTATGAAGGGAAGAGCACTTTTCCCAGCATCTGATGGCGATTTAGCCACACCATATTGGTAAGAGTTCCTGTCAGTGTCACTTAATATGATCTTTAATTGAAGAGTTTCTTCTTAAGTGTTTAGATAAACTCAAATTGGCCATGTATGTGTTTTGAACTTCATAAATGATGAACCAGCAGGGTCAAGCAGTCCAAAGCTGCTTACAATGCCTTAATCTGGGAAAAGCCTTAGCGGGGGGCTGCCGAAGCACATTTTGCAATGAGTGCATGTAAATTCACATGCTCTTATAAACACATGGCTGCAGAGCTAAGCTCGTATCCACTGTTTCTAATTGAAGGTACAAGGAAACGAGCAGTATTTTGGGAAGAGGAAATAACCCTGTGTATAGTTCCTTGAACAAAAAAACAGGGGGCAGGAGAATAAATTAATGTGTCTGGCAAAAGGCTGAGATGGAGGAACACCCTACCCTAGCTGAGCTTTTTTATTTTTCAAAATAAGGCTGAAAGTCCTATATTTTCTAAGAGAAAATGGACTCTGAAAGATTTTCACAGAGTTTATCTATGCCGGTGGTTTTAGTCTTTACTGAAACCAAAAGCAGAGGAGCGGAGTGAAAAATAATGGTGAGGTGAGGAGGAATGATGAGTCAACCAAAGCATTCTAAGCTTGAAATTCAGTTCATGTTCACACTGGCTATAAGCAGAAAATACGTAGGCAATTTCTTTGTTCATTTGAGCCATTTTATCTATTGCTCAACAGTAAGACTTCACAGTAGAGCTTCTCTGACGCTATTCCATGAATATATCCATTGATAAAATTGAAGAGATTTGTTC
Organism: Athene cunicularia; assembly: GCF_003259725.1. Lineage (NCBI taxonomy): Eukaryota > Metazoa > Chordata > Aves > Strigiformes > Strigidae > Athene > Athene cunicularia. The sequence goes on from NW_020799142.1 coordinate 31,589,897, forward strand.
AACAAAATATTTCATGAAGTATTCAGCCAGTTACATGGTTTTAGTACGATTTAAAAAAAAAAAAAAAAAAAAAAAAAAAAAAAAAAAAAAAGTCCAAAGAGCAATAGTGACATCTCCAATAATATAACATGTATGACAGATATTGCTCTGCAGTTTAAGCAACACTTTTAAAGAGAAACTTTCTTACTTTGAAGGCCAAGATTTTATTTGATCACTGGACAAAAATATGCAGCTAACTTTCTCTGAACTCAAAGAATTTGAGGGTCAATTTCAGAGAAGCAAAAATGTCATCCTCAGACCTATTTCCTTGAATGAGACAATTCCTTTTTTTTGCCTATACATTACTCAAAGTAGTGGGGGTTTTGCCCTTAAGAACAAAATGAAATGGTTGAAAAATATTCTATTTGACTTTTTAATAATAATTGAATAAGCTGTGACTGACTGTACTGAGAGATTCTCATATTTAAGACTACATATTGGATCCAAAATAACATTTTAATAACATACAAGGATTTTTATTTAATCACGTGCAAGGAATAAATCTCAGAGAAACTGCTAAAGATTGATTGAAAGTCCAGAGGTTTACTCAAATCTAATATATAAGGCAGTTTGTATTTTGATCCTTCTAATGTCATCTCCATATGCTCCTTTTTATGTTATTTCAATTGAGTTTCTTTCATACTGTATGCGAATCAGGCATGCCATCTAAAATTGAGGTGTGAACCATTTTAATAATACTTAAATTAAAACAACTGAAGGAATAGTTTTGAGTTTCTTACATATCAAAATTATGAGGAAATATCGATGTTTTGCAAAGTATATCTGTATGCCAGTCCATGTTAGTCATATCCATGACCATGGTTCTCAACAGAGGTGGCACATTCTACCTTAAAATTTGGGCCAAGTTCTGTAAATACTTTCCCTATATTTGTTGAAGTGTTCATAAACCTTTTTGAATCTTTCAGCAAATCTAACATCAGCGCGAGATTTCTTAACACAATTTTCATTTTCTAAGATATGTCTTATGCTGTTGATTGAATCTTCACACACGATAATGACAAAGATAAGGAGGAATTTTCTTTTTTTAAACTACCAGTTCGAATCCGCCTCATATCTGTACTGTATTTATGTCACCAGCTTGGATGAAACTGAGATGGTTGTTGTGTGTAGCAGTCCGTTACCTTGTGGCCTAGTCTTGAGATGAGAAATTATCACCACAGTCACCACTGACCAGCTAGTTTACTGGCTGGTTCAACAGCATGGTACAAGCTCATCTGTTTGGGAGGGTGAGCGACTGCGCAGCCCACGCCACCGTTTTTGCAAATTTAGACAGAGTTCTGGATCCATGATATGATCTACGTATAATTTATACTGGTCATCAAGTCTTGCTGTTTTGTCTAGCAGCTAAACATCTAAACCCAGAGCTTTACAAAACAAATAACTAAATAAAATGAGGGCGCGAGTGAGACAAACTTCTCCTCCACCTCAGTAGCTGTATGAAGTATTGCTTATAGTCTGGGATTCATCTGACTTACCTCCGTATTCAGTATGTAGCTGTCTAATTCAGTTTGACATCAAGGCTCCCTCTGTCATCATGGAGGAAAATACATCTGAAGTTTCAGGCATCTTGCTGGGATGGAATAAACTACTCTATAAGCGTGTCTCTTTTAGATGTCAAAAGATTGGGTGAAGTGAATCAATGTCATGTATGTATAGGGTTTCTTTTTCCTTGCAATTCTATCTCTTACAGGGCATTATTACTATTGACTCTGGAAACATGTCCGGTACATGGCTGCAAGCAGTGAGATGTTTGGCCATTCTTACCTAGGAACGGGAGCACTGGAATCAGCAGCCAATTGTCCAGACAAATCCTTTGAACTCACGAGTTTGATCCTGGAAACTGGCAGAAATCTGAATGAGCTCACGACTCCTGTGGGAGGAACACTCTTTTACAAAGCTTGGGCTGATGCCATAAAGGACCATAGATGTGATGACTGTGTTTTGTTAATGACCATACTATTCTCTCAGGAGCAATATTAGTGAGTATTATGAGTCAATGCTTTCTAGTAGTATCCTTATTTTTTATATTTAGAATTACAGGAATAGTCAAAGCTTTGAACTTCAGCTAAGAAAATAGAAAGTTGCGGGGAAAGTTTTAACCCAAAAAAACCCTTTTCTTTCTAATCTCACTTATATAAATACAAGGTGGTGTGTTGTTCACAACGAGTGTGTCCCTAACACTGTATTTTCAGTTTGTGTTATTGTGTCCCTGACCAGAGCTGACACTTTGGCAGGATTCTCCAGCTCCTTTTGTAGGAGGTTGCAGAATGGCCAATAAATAAAAGTAACTATTCTCTGGAGATATTAAGCTGGCAGATTTTACAGGCAGTAACTTCACACACAATCAGAGCTAGGTCACTGCTTGGAGTACCAGAAATCCCTCTTTTCTCTTCAAATCTTTTGAGCCAAGTTTCCGTTATTGTGGCTCCCATCCCTCCCCTCCCCTTTGCAGCTTTTTCTAGTACTACGTACCTTGAGAGAGTGCCTGGAGGCACACAGAATGTATGCACACTAAGTGATGGAGATGGATATACACATATATCCACACCAATGCCAACTTTAGCAAACACATTTTTGGGGTAAAGGATCTCCATGAGCTTGTACCAGAACTGTCTAACTGAGGGCTTACAGATATATTATAACATTTCCCATTTAAATGCGGACAACTTGTGCTTGTGTTCTGACTTGCGTGAAATAGATGGTACATTAAAAGATACAGGCCATATCCTAATCATCTCATAGCACAAACAGATAGGTCACTTGTAGGATAATTCGGTACCTTTCTCTCTTCCCTTTATCTAGTCAACCTCTTTTTCTCTAGTAAACTGGTAACAGATTTCCTGCTTGGCTAATTAGCTCTAAAGTGCCTTCTACCATCACATCTTCAAGCTTGCTCCTTAAATATTATGTGCATGTTAGTGAGATAATGAGTACAAATTTCAGATTCTCTGCATTTTCCAGGTGGAAGAACTGAGACAGAGAAATGTTAAGGTTAGAGTTTGCCTAACCTAGCTTTAAAAGTCTCAGAGCTAGATCCCTGAGCTAGTAATTTCAGGCCAGCTTTATGTTCATAAAGCAGCTGCAGAAGGCAATTATTCGACTGAGGTTATGATGAGATTAATTGTCTTCTCTGACTTTTATTAATTATAAAAACCTATTGTTCTATACTCAGAGTGTAAATACACACTTATACTGTGGTAGATAAAAATGTCAACAAAGCAAGTGTGTAACTAACTGAAATGTCAGTTTATATTCCTTGACAGTCTTTCAAAGTAGGCACTCCCTCATCTGAAGTATTTCTGTTAAATTTCACCCTTCACCATTCTTTGGGTGCAAAAGTATACTTCTAAAATACATCTTAAAGTGGGTGTACCTTAAGTTATATAAAAGCCAAGCTATAAAGTAAGTGGGATATATTTAGAGTTTGTTGTTATTATTTTTATTATCATTAGCTGTTACAAAGGAACAGAAATGTTGGCAGGTGCCTCATAGAAGACATGGAGAAAGCCAAGCACTTACATGAAGGCAGCTGTACTATAAATAACTACAACACAATAAGAACTGTGGGATTCACCTATACAAGAAAATAAAGCACACTCATGACCGCACTCCGGCAAGGAGGGAGGATGTCATGAAGAACCTACATACTTATTGCTAAGGTCTCTCCAAACTAGCAAGATCACCATCTATCTTTTAAGAATTGCCCCATAAAATTTTAATTCCCTAATTCCTCAGAGGAAGTGCCTGGGACAGTTATTTGCCAAGGGTCAATACCACATCATGGAAAATTCTAGCAGTGTCCCAGTGTAGATTTCACTTGACTGACCCTGAGTAAGCAGTAGTATATTAATGAGAAAGCAAAGTCAAAATGCTAGCAGGATTTTGGAAGGATTTGCCTTATCTAAGTATAAAAATTATTACTATTATTATTATATTAAATTATTCTAATATCTTTTCACTACCAATTTAAATTCTTATATTACATCTTCAACATAGTATTAGTGATGTATTTCTTGAAGATGAGGAACTGATCACAAAGACATGATACAAACCTCAAAATGAAGTCTGGAACTGGAATCATACTTCTTTCAACACAAAACATATTTTAAATCATATGACTTCTTTGTCATCCGCAGACGCTCTCTGAATTAATTATCAGAATCAGAAATCAGTTATTCTTGAGGCAGAGCACACTGTACTACATTGGCCGCTAGTCTAATAATGCATGAAACAAAAGGAAATAAATGAACAAAATATGAGAACTGGTTACTAGAAAATGATCATGATGGACTAAAGAACTAGAAAAAAATAATAAAAATGTCAGAAAGCTGAGGAAGTAAATGATTTAATGAGAAATAAACATTAGGAAATTCAGGTGAAGAAACAAGGGATAAAATACTCAAGAAATAGCTGTAAACATCCCTAAGGTTAGCTGAGTTATTAGAAAAGGTGGCTAATACAGACAAATAAATAGCATCACTGAGGGAAAAGAGTAAAAAGAGAAGGACAGAGGAAAAAATGATGAGGAGAAGCCACTGACTGTAGTCCTTGATGATAATATCAACTGAAAATGAGAAGTTATTATTAATTTGGAGGTTAAATTAGCTGGCCTCAGGGATTCACAGCCTGTTTTCCACATACAAGTGTTAACTGCAAAGATACATTCTAAAACATTGCCTTTAAAGCAAAAGGTGTAAAATATTCACAAGACACTAGTAGAAAATTTCAGGAGGTGTTATATTTTTAAAGGAAATGTAGACCGACCAAAAAGTCACACCATTCTGATGTGTGGGGACTAACTACTACAGGTATGACAGGTACATGTTAAAGCACAACTTCTCTGAAACTGAATGATTTCAGGAATGGGTTCTTGTGAATAAATTACAAGACCAACATTATTTAATAAAGTATATCTTGTGTCTTAATCTAGAACGCATTAATTACCTTCCGTTAACTACAGAGAGTTTTGGATTAGGTCCTGGATGGAATAATTCGACTTCACTTGCAAGGGAACTCCTGAACAAAAAAAATGAGATACAATTCACGAGATCACTTGTTAGAAATTATTCATCCAAACCTACTTAGAATCTAATAAGAGACTCTTAAATCAACACTAGATGTGTCTAGCTTGAGACCTGAATTTAGATGGCTTCCAAGTTTCTCTAATGTTCAGCTTCATTAGAAACCAGGGGTGACAATGAAAATGAAATGTTGATGGCAACTCCTCTTTTTTAGCCCCCCTCAGCTCAGTTCTCTGTTGGATAAAATGTGCTCTGATTATTTTGAATAAATAAAAACAGGGAGCTGGGAAATGGTTTGCTGCATGTGAAGCACAGAGGCAAACCCTGTGTGAGCTCTGCAGGGGTTGAAATGACCACAAAGGACCCTCACCTTGAGCTTTTATCAAAGTCTTGTAGCACAGATGCAGGGAAAGGAGGTTCAAAGCAGCCTACAGAGGAGGAAAGTACCTAACACACTAGAGACAGGACAAATGAGAGATCAAATGGACTGTTAAATGTTACTGTGAAAAAACAGAATTACAGCAGTAATCAAAATTGTAATTTTAAAAACTAATTTAAAACAAAAAACAAAAAAACAAACAAACAAACAAAACAAAACAAAACAAAACAAAACAAAACAAAAAAAAAACCACCAAAAACCCAGCAATCTTCCTTCAAGTTAACTCAGATAAAATCTAACCTAGATCTGGACTGTGGAGAGTAGAGACTTGTAAGTTATGTCCTTGGTGTCTTCATTCATTTCAGCAATATATTTCCTATGCATGAGCATTTTGTAAAGTGACAGAAGGGGTACTCACTGTCTGGCGGTTTGCTTGAAATGGCTTTGAGGCAATTGTAAAAGTTTCCTTAAAAATTAATATTGGAGCTTCCAGCTCCCGTAGCTCCTTTCTGCTTCCTTGCTCAAGGACTGTGCCAGAAAACCAACTGCACTGTCCTCTTCGGAAGCAGGTGCAACAGCCCAACAATAATCCAATAAAAATCCTATTAGCTGTGTCTCCATGACACTCCTGGTATCCATGGGACCCACAATATCTTTAATGCAGACAATAAATCCAGACCATTTCCTCCTTCAATTGCTCCCGATATGGCTCCACTCCTCGCACTGTTCAGCTAACCTTTTGTTGCCACATTTTCTCATGAATGCTGAATCACCCTCTAATCTTAACAATGAAACAAGTGGAGTCCCCACAAAGTGAAACACATCACTCAGGTTTAGTTATCCAAGAGCAATTGCATCCAGGTGCATTGCTATGGATTACAACCAACAGAGACTCAGCACTGACTGTAAAAAAATATCAGTTCCATGTCTGCAAAGTTTGGGAAAGGCTTTGTGGAAATTACCATCTGAGCAAAACGTCCCAGGTTAACCCCAAAGTGGCCGGAGTACCTGACTGGGTTAAAAGGGTGTCTATATGTGGATGGGAGGCATACAGCTAGTAAAAACCAAATGGTGTGAAACTGATGCCAGGAGAACAGCTTAACCAAAGCCACAAATAAATGCAAAGCAAAGGCAAATACATCAAAGAGGTGAACTGGCAATACCTTGTCTTCTTGGACCCCTTAGGAACTTCAGATGCTCATGGAGGTTTGCTGATTTACCACTCTGTTAATCACTACTCGTGAGTGTGTGGGACAATGTGACATTGGTAAACAAAAGGGAAATTTACTCTTTGAATCTGCCCCTGCCAGTAGTCCAGCTGCCATCTGTGCATGGCACTGTGGCAACTCCCAACGTAGGACTCACCTCTGCTGCTAACAGAAGGGGCCCAGCAAGCAGCACCCATGCACACCAACAAGTTCAATACGTCATGACTAAGATCGCAGGTTATCTGCACAGCATCTCTATGGCCGGGAGATGGATGATCCTGGAGTGATCCTTACAGACCATTTCAAATGCTGCTTTTTCAGAGAAGCAAATTATTACCCTTCATCCCTGCAGGTCTTGAAGGTGCAGTGCCTGGCAATAGTGTTGCTGGGATGGAAAGCCAAGTTGCACATCAGTTATTTGCCATCTCCTCCTGCTCTCTCAGAAACTTTAAAGTGAAGAGATTTGGGAGAATGGATTTCATCTCTGTGTTTATATGAATGCTTGCTCTGTAGAAGAAGCAAGTCTTTAATATGTAGTTAAAAGAACCAAGTGATTGTGAATGACTTAGCTAAATGACAGGAATACACATAGACAAGCTATTTAAAATTCTGTGAGCTTTACTGTGATTTAGACTACCTCTTTAATTACTTTTTATGGCTGGTTGCTTAGAATTGCACATTGTTTATAGACCTATTTCCATTCAGGTTTTGTCATATCATCCAGTTTTGAGGGGACCTAAATAACACTTGTGCTCTCATTCCAGTAGAGACTCAGCAGCAGCAGCTCAGCATGAGAACAACCACCTCACCGTGTGAATGGAGGGCGGAGGGGTTCCTTCTGGGACAGAGGCATATTCCCCTAGGAACCTCCTGGGTGTAAGAAGCTATAATACTCATTATATATGGTCAGTGAAGCTGTCTCTGACTGCAGGCACACAAGCAGTGAATATTTGTCCAGTGAGGTTGCCCTGTGGTCCTCCCCATCCTGCTGTCACCTAAACCAGAAAGAAGAGCCCGCAGCAAGAAGGTCGTAAGGCTCCTTGAAAATGAGTGGAGGGATGACCTCGTGGGCTGCTCAGATTCTCTCTTTGAACACAAACACGTACAGATCTACGAAGATACAAGTTGCATCTCAGTACAGAAAACCAAGTTTTCCCAAGTTCAGAAAGGAAACATGAGAATTGGCACCTCCTAAGTCCATGTGTGGAATGGAGCAACTTTCTGTGTTAGTGAATTGAATTAAAAACAAAAGCCATGAGGACTTATAATTTAAAACTTACAAGTCATTTGCACAGGAGGTTAGAATTAAGTCCAAGTGAAAATCTTCAGCTCTGGTTCTCTACTAAGTTCAGTGTAATTCAGTATTAACAGTGGTTTTTAATGAAATACTTAAACCAAGAGTAACTAATGGGCTAGGTGCGGGCTAAGCATCTGTGGGGACAGTCTGAATTCCAGAGAGCTTTACAAGCTGGGACAGACAGTGAGAGGAACTCAGAGGAAGAGAGGTGCCAGCAGTGAAACTGGTTTAAGTAGATGCACACTGCCCACATTGCTGAAATGCTAGAAGTCATCCTCTGTGGATCAGGAGACCAGATCAGACGTTCTTTGGCATGAAGGCCATGATTCTCATATTGCCAGCAATCACCTCAGCAAGTCCTATCTAAGGGTGTGAGGGTCCCATCCACACTTCTGTTAGAGGATACTCCTGAACGACTTTTCTTCTCTGTAGTTCCTGTTGTTTCCAGCCAAAATTTCTATGTGGTCAGCTCATACACACATCCTGTGTAACTGTTGTCCTTTCAGTTCTCTTTCTTTACTCCTTAGAGACTGTAGTCATTTCCCTGACACCTTTGTTTTCACTGGGCTGAGCAATCCCATGAGATTTCATGTCTGCTCATCCAGTAGTTCCTCATTCTGAGAGCTCCTCCAGTCCCTTTGCTAGTCCTGAAGCCCTCCTCCGCATCACTTTTGGAGTTGAATCACCCTGTTTGGTCACAGATAACCAGAATTACACACCACTCCAGTCCAGGCTACACTGACATCTTGAATTTACAGTAAGCTGTAGCTTTTTCAGAATTCATCTCAACTTTTAAGATAGCTGTCTCTTTCTGTCACTATCCTTTAGCTACAGCATGTGCTCCATACATTGAGGACGTGAGAAGAAAAGGAAGGAATTTGTATCTAAAGATAAGTTAATGGGATGTCAAAAATAGTGGTACTTTTTATAATCTTTACAGATAATGACACATTACTAGTAAACCAAGAAGAGAACTGAGGAGACACGAGGCAAAGCCTCTTCCTGGCAGCCAGATGAGTGGTGCAGTTGTGCATCTTCATACTGAAAGAGGAAAGGATTTGGTGTTTCCTCCTTTGCATGTGTGAATGTGTGTGCATGCATATGTTCGCCAATGATCTCTTATCAGATGCAGTGACAAAACATGTTTGGTTTGCTCTACAATATTTTTGGCTTGTTGAGCCCTGAGGATACCCATTGTTCTGCCATTTATGCTGAGGGGATAGTAAACTTGGCACCCAGTGTGTTCAAAAGTCATGGACAGTAACAATTTAAATGTTTTTCAGGTAAGGTGTTCGCGTGTCAGTCAGTCAGACCCTTTACATAAGCATAACGTTTGCTCAGGCTTTGTGCAATTTTCGTGCCACCTTGGTAGTATACAGGGACACACATGGATATATGTGGCAGGATTTCCAAACACACTCACTCTTAGAGTGTGAAGTCCTTTGGCAAATTTGAGGAGGAAAAATATTGATTTATTGTAATGTATTATTGCTTATCTAACATGCAGAATGTGCACATGTGCAAAATTTATTTTCTTTTGTATCGTCCCATCCTGCACGAAGATTAGCAATACCTTAGTGCTGACAATTTTAACACAGTGTCTACTTAGGTACAGTTTTAAAAATAGAAAAAAGTTCTTTGTTTATAGAGCTTTTTTAAAACCTGTAAGACAATCAAAAATCTGTTTCTGAAACTTTACATTTCCAGTGTCATCAATCCTGATGATTTTTTAAGTTCATAGTTCTTTCCTTTACATAGCTGGCTTCTCTCAGTCCTATCTTTTCCCTCACAGATATAACAGTAATTAATATCCCCATAAGTTATTTCTCCAAACACCCTGACAAATATTCCTCTTTTTTTTTTTTTTAATTATTATTGCACATTTCTTTAGGCTTAATATAATCTTAGGATTCACCATTTCCTACATGAAAGCTGCATTTTGTCACTAAACTCATCTCTCTGGTACAGTTCACATCTACCCAACTCTTTCTGTCATTCCAGCAACAGAAGTTTTGTGCTCTTCTGCTCTGCTTGCACTGAAATGTTGTTTCCCATGGCTGTTCTTGTCTGTACTTGAATGACGGAGGATGAAAAGTAACTAAATTAGTAAACACAGAAGATACAGGGGATCAAATATTTTTAACTGGTGCCTAAAAAGAATGTGACATAACCTAATCAGAGTAGGCCAGATGTTTAATGGTTCGACTATTCTCATTAAGACTTCAGTTGTCAGGGAAGGTCAGGCTCCCCAAAATCCCTAGATAGCACTTTGGGTACTCAAAAAAATTACCAGAAAAATGATTTGGGATTGAGCTCCACTGACAGGGGGTGGACACATTTACTCAAAACATCTCCAGAGGAGTGATGTATTTTCCAATTCAGATTAATTATTAAAGGGCTCGCTTCAGAATGGAAAAAAACATTGGTGAGTTGTCTTCCCTGACTGAGGGAAGTAATAAAAATTACTTGTAATGAAAATAGCTTCTGAGAGAAATATAATCTTCCCTTTTATTTGCTCAGGATGTTCCTACTGACCCTCTTTCTCAGCCAAGTGCGTTTTGGTCACTTTTACCACTTTATGACACTCATTCCTTTGCAACCATCTAACAACTAAATCCTACCACATCCACCCTGCTACGTAATACAAGTTCTTATGGTTTGGTACGTACAGGCAGTCAGGTCTGGGATAGTCATGGTCTTTCCTCTTCCCATTCAAGCCTAGAGCTGTCAGTCAGGGCATAGGAACATAACGTGAAATGTAAGTATAAGAGGTCAAACCAAAGGCTTATTTAGCCTGTTTTCTTATCGATACTAGCATTAATAGCAGATGCTTAGGAAAATAATTTATATCTGAGAAATGAAGTAGTGGAATAAAACCCTCCTCTGGGTATAACCTCCCTTTTCCACCATCTTATGAACTTCCCAAGCAGCAGCTTGTTTCTCTATGACTATATTTAATAATTAATACTTGACCTCTACAATATGTTCTGGAAATGAGTTAATAATTTAACCACACATTTTATTACAAGGTAATTCATCATCAGATTTGCTTTAAACCTACTGCCTGACAATTTCATTCAATGCCCTCTGATGGTTACTTTTTAACTGTGAAAATACTAATTATTATTTACTATATATTTTCCCCATAAAACATTCATGATTTTATGGACATTACCCGACACTTACCATCCGCTCTAGTTATCTCATTCTGAAGCTGTTAAGACCACAGCCCAGCATCTCCTCAAATTGAAGTCACTCAGCACTGTTGTACCTTTTGTATTATTCTCCCATAGCCTTTCTGAGACTGATTTCAAATATTGACAGTCCATGGACCTGTGTAATAATATTTTTGCCACTAATTTACCTAGTAATTGCTAGTATTTTATTGGCATTTTATTGCTTTTGAACTCAAGATGATATTATCAAAGACATTCAACACTGACTTCAAAATTTTTTTCACAAGTTGTAATTCATCTTTGTGTTTTTATCGTGCACACTTTTTTACCTCCATATGCATGTATTTGGAATTTATCAACAAGTAGAGTAGTTCAGCTTGGCACATGATACTTTCTGATTGTGGGGAGGAGACATAGCTAAAATACTTCTCAATGACCAGAAATATTTCCACAGCTGAGCACAGCATTCCTCCTTGTCCTCACAGACATTCTACATAATTAGACAAAATGTAAACCCTATTTTTTTTAATTTATTTTTAATCAGCACAGATCTTGGTCTTTGTCTGAAGAGAGACAGTTTTTTGTTCTGTTTCAACAATGGAATGAAAAGGAGAAGCCTGAGTCCTATTGGACATTTCCTCCCCACAACAACAGTAAACTGTCTCTCTTCAGACAAAGACCAAGATCTGTGCTGATTTTTTTTTTTTTATTAAGCTTTTATGATTGCGTACATTAAGAACAATTTTCAAGATCTGAGACCTGATGTGAGCTTCAGTAGAAGTCTGAGAAGACCCACTAGGATTTTCTGTAAATTTTATTTGCACTTAGAAGTGCAAATAAATTATGGAATTCCTTAGAGATGTACTCATTTCATTAAAACAAAGGGTACTGTCAGGCTTCTGAGGGAGTCTGACCCACCTTTCATTTGGATGTCTGGCTTGAAGTTCATGTGGAAGTTCTAAACCACTCATTCGCTCTATAGACACACTTTGCTTCTGTACATAACCAGAACTTCTTCTGCATTACCAGAGAAATAAGATAATGTTTTCTGACCATCATCCTCAGATAGAGCTTTGAATGAGAAACCACTCATAAAAGATGAGCTCACAATACGTACGTCATCTGAAGGAAATGGACTGAAGGTTAAAAGGGATCCAACTAGATTCTCTGATACTTTTTTAACATCCAGGCTGCAGAGCTATTCGACATGGATATTTTCCTCCATTGCACCAACTCTTCCTTTCAGCGGGTGAACCTGACAAGAGTAATTCAGACCTTCATCACCATCAGACTGGGTTATTCCCATGCATTCTCAAGTAACCCACATTTACTTTGCAAAATAACTGTTTGATCACTATACACACCACAGGAAAACGCTGGCAAATAAAAACCATGGTGAGAATCTTCCCTCCAGACTGAAGATATCTGTAGTATCAGTATCTATTTTTACAAGTTACCTGGGTTCCCACTGCAGGTGGATAAAATCTAACACTATTATCAATAACGTTCGGCAGCAAATTCTTCTGATCACGTTTAGGTATAATTTCTGATTATATGAATTACACCCCCAATTTCATATTGTGCCCAGATGGTGACTAGATAATGGGAACTAGCAGCCTAACTCAGATAGACACACATACACCACAGACACCTCAAGGCAGGTGAGGGAAACTGCAACCCTGGTGTCCAAACACAGTCTCAGCTTCTGGGTAAACACAGGATTTTGAAGACCAACCTTTGATGGAAGAGTGGAAAGTTCAAGGCTTCGCTCCCTGAAAGTGTTACACAGGAAGGAGTGAGCAGAGAGGATACTGAGGTTCATCTCCTGTCACCATGACACACAGCGCTTAATCAGCTTAGCAACAAGAAAATCATTTGCAATATCCATTTTTAAAGTATGATAAAACGAAATGACCATTCACACAGTGGGTTCAATGTGTGACTAAATACAGACAGATGTACACTGAGCAGCCAAGAACTCCCTTTGTGGAAGTCCTGATTTCCTAAAGATGGCTATGGAAAAATTTATTTTAACCACCAGCCAACGGTATTTGTAGTTTAATGTATTTCAACATACATAAGTATTTGTAGGATTCCTGCAACAAGTGTAAACTATCAAATGATTTATACAACAAAAGGAAGCAGGCAGTTGTATATTTCCTCTTGTTTATCCAATTTACTCACTGTTCCCTGAAATTTACTAATAAAGAAGTCCTATTCCTTTCCCTCTTCCCATATGCCCCATTACTAACAAATAATGAGACTTTAATACTTTAATTAATAACTTCTGGTAAGTCATTTATCATAACATTAAATAGCATAAAGAGCTAATTAAGCTGCTCAGTGAAATTCCACTCTAACAGATGCCTACCTGTTCACACAAAAGTTACCCAGATTCTTAAGAAATAGGTAAATGTCTTAAGCATCTTCTTCTAAACAGTAGTCTTGTTCTGATGTGGATTTTGGTTTTGAATTTCATCAGTAATGCTTCAGTCATAAATAAAGCTGGATGAGCTCAGAAGAAAGCAACTGTTGAGCAAATGAGCACATTAGCTTTTATGGAATAAAAATACAGTCCAAACTTTTACTTTAGATTGGTGTCTCAGATTCAGTTTCACTTTTCTTTCACTTGGAGGTGAAATTTGGTAGCGTCCTATGATGCTCAGTTTAAAATAAGTACAATCTATAGGCAGGTTTGAGAGCCAGAATCTCACAGATTCATGTTTATTAAGGTGTTTCTTCATCTCCTTCTGTTTTAATCTGAAATTCCTTTTTTCCACAGTTAAACTGGACATACTCAGAAGGGAATCCTGTAAAATTTTTTCCTATTCCTTTCTGCTTCATGGCTTAAACTAATCTTTTAAGTATCTGGAGTTGAGGAGGAGATACTCCTCAGGGATACTGCTTTCAGAACTACTGCATGCAGGTATCATTTTCTCCCTTTGCTCTGATATACAGGTCACCTTGGTCACTCTCGAAGACAAGACCCCATGAGGAGCAATCGCTATCTCCGTTGTATTCCTTAAGAACAAGATAAGAATTCCTTCAATAACTGACTGAATTACATCTAAATATTCCAGTCAGTGGAAGCAACTGTAATGTGCCAGGGGTGGAAAGAGAAGAAAATATTACAACTGAGAGAGTTACAGTGGTCTGTTTCCCACTTCAGCCATATTCTGGTTTTCTATAAGGATATCTTATTTATTTCCTTGGGAATTAATTCAATCACTAACAGGTTCACTTCATTAGCATAAACATTAAAAAGTATGCCTGAAGAAGATGTACAGCTTGAATAGTATTTTCCTAATTAGGGCTATCAAGCATTTTTAGTAAGATGTCTATCTTGATTGCAAAGTTCAAACTTGGCTATTTAAAAGACATTTGTCTGAGTCAGTTTTTGCGTCAACCTATAATAAATTGTGCCCAGACCTCAGCAAGGTTCCAGATGTATAGGTTGGAATGTATCTGATCAAATTTAGGCACTGAAAATGGAATACTTAATTTCACGCAACTATATTTACCAAGATCCCACTTTCTTGTCAGTGGAGATCTAACCTGTATAGGTGTAGGCAGTTCATCTGCCTGCGCAGACATCTGAAAAACATGTCTTTTCTGAGGGAGCAGTGCTAGGGTGGCTCGGCAGTTTCTCGTGCTGAAAGCAACTCTCAGACCCAGTGCTGATCTCCTTCTACTTGCTAAGACAATCTCATCATTGGCTTCTAACAGTAATACCATGTGCTTTGAGATTCAAATTCAAGAATGATGCACAAATTCAAGTATTTCAAGAGACAAAGTCCTACTGATGTTTTCTTTACCTCAGTAGAGATTTGTGCTATCTGATCTGATCAGGTCTTCCTCTGAGCTGAAGATTTAACTTCCAAAGGTTCCTCCAAAGCAGTATCATCCTGTGATTCCAGTCTATCGTTGATTGTGTGAGCTTGAAAATTTTGCTTTTTTCTGAAATGCATCTTCTAGAAAGTTGATCACACATAACTTTTAATTTGCTTTATTCATTAGGATAATGAACTCAAAAATATCCCTTTTTTCCTCATTCGGAGCATGAAAAACAGCTTGCTAAAGCACAAATTATTATTCTTTAAGTCAAAAAAATGATGTTTGTTTTCTTTCCTTTTGCATCTCTGTGACTACATATCTGTATGTCTGAAATGTTATGTACAGCAACTTATAGGGCAACAATACTTTGTGATTGCTCATGTTCAGTTTAAGATAATTTTGCCCATAATTAATGATTACTAACAAGATGAAGGATTAAGTTACCGAGACCAGTTGAACAGCCTAGTCAAGCATCAAAAATATCCCCTGCCTTTGCAGTAACTCCTCCAATATCCAATGAACTTCTTGTTTTGTTCAGAACATCCCCCAAGACTTCAGTGATACCAACCAGACTAGTGTCACAGTCAGCATAAGAACACATTTCATTCTCTCTCTCATACAATTATTTCAGTATTATTAGCATAAGTAAAAAGTAATCTTCATATTTAGATATCTCACAGTTACGCACACAATACGTGCAGAAGGCTCACAGTTATGTTACCAGATAAATAACATTTAATTTGCTCTTTACACAAGTAGGTTTGGGGTCATCCATTCACAGTATTTGCAATGCATAGCCACAGTTACTCTTCTCTGCCAGACTGGTGAATACATCGAAAAAGGAGGTAGAACTCAGGTTTTTCCTTTGATGTCATGTGAGGAAGCAAATGGGAGCCCCTTCACATGTTCTCAGCTTGTATTAGTATAAAGGTCTGGAATACATCTTCTCAGCTATAATGTTTTGTGGCTGTGTGATAAGGAGTCCTGGTGGTTGGATATATATTACTGTGACCCAAAGAATTCAAGTTTCTTGCTACTAAATTCCAACACTGTGGAAAACTTTCATCATCTTATTTGTGCCTTTGCTTTCCTCCCCAATTTTTTAAAACATAACAAGGAGAAAGGGGAAATTAAATTGCTATTTCATAGAATGACAGAATTGTTTAGGTTGGAACAGACCTTTAAGATCATCGAGTCCAACCATTAACCCAGCACTGCCAAGTCCACCACTAAACCACCCCTAACTGCTACATCTAGATGTCTTTTAAATACCTCCAGGGATGGTCACCCCACCACTCCCCTGGGAAACCTGTCCCAAACTTGACAAATTTTTCCTAATAACCTATTTAAACCTCCCCTTGCACAACTTGAGACCATTTTCTCTCATCCCATCACTTATTACTTGAGAGAAGAGACCAACAGGCAGTTGTAGAGAGCAATAAGGTCTCCCATCAGCCTCCTTTTCTCCAGGTTAAACAACCCCAGTTCCCTCAGCCCCTCCTCACAGGGCTTGTTTTCTAGACCCTTCACCAGCTTTGTTGCCCTTCTTTGGACATGAACCTCAACCTGTCTCAAACTTTGAAAAAGTTGGATGATATTTTCAAGCTTTGTTACATGGGAAGTTGAAAAAGCAGATAGTTTAAAGTCTGTTTCTGGTCTTAAAAATCTGTTATTTTCTGGTTCTGTCAGAACTGTAAATGAAAACATGGATACATTCTCACATTTTCTTGACTATTCAACTAATGTAGAATCTATTTATTTTTCTACATATTGTACTAAATCTCATATATTTGGCTATTATTCTTTGTCACCACTACAATATTACTTAATAATTACTCGTTGTTGTAACTGCTAGAATTACTATTCAGTCAAGAGATGCTACAAAAGCAACCAGGTTTGAGACCTTCATTTTCCTCTAGTCCTCATATATCCAATTGCACTTTATGACATCAAAAATCTGAAGTCTGCAAAGTCTCTTGTCACAACTCTTAAAAAAATAATTTGAGGTAGAGCTCAGAAAAGGGGGGAGGTAGCAGGTCTGGGGGAGCAGGAAGAACCTC
>NW_020799142.1:31606981-31626071 GCF_003259725.1 Athene cunicularia
TTTTTTTTTTTTTTTTTTTTTTTTTTTTTTTTTCCCTTTTGGTTTGTGTGATCACATAAAATGAGTACAAAAGAAAAAAAAGTAAAAAAGAAAAATCCCTTTTCTCTTCCCGTAGGGTGAGTTCCTGTCTTTATTGCACACTTGACAGCCAACCATCTATGCTTGATGGGGCTTGTCATCGCTGAACCTCCAAATTAGCTGGAAACACATCTCTCTGTTTTGATTAGAGACATATTGATTCCTCTACACTTGAAAAGGCTGTGTTTCACTTCCTGGCACCACTGGACAGGTTGCAAATCATAACCACAGTAATTAGAGAGCAAGTTTCTGGATATTAAGCATGCCGGGGAGGAGTCGTCAGATACGGTGTGAGAAGGGAAGCACGAGGGGCAAGAAGAAAAAGGGAGAGACCAAAAGGGCTTTGAGCAGAATGTGACGATGGGACTTCTATCTGCTGCTGAGTGAATGCTAAATTTAATGTTGCAGTACTATTAAAGCACCTTTGCTGCACTACTGCGAAGCACGTCTTTATTTTAATTCCTTTTGTGGTTAGGGAAATGCAACAGGTGAGTGACCTACATGTGCTTCAGCAGGGCTGTTTACAGCAATAGAGTTTATTTAGATTCTGTCCATTACCTAAATGCTCAGAGGAAAATCCTCCTTTGTGTCTCCTGGTCTCTGCAGCAAGAGCCGAGCAAGTCTCCGCGCTCTCTCTGCACATCCGGCAATAAGAAACCATCTTACATCTCGCGGTGTTTTTTATTTCGATTATGATTATTATGGGTTCAGAACACACCGGCAGCAGCTGGCCTTTCTCCTCTAATTACCATGCATGCACACTGCTCCCCGTGCTCCGCAGAATAAAGAGCACTTTGTTCGACAGCTCCTCCAGCCTTCCCCTGCCGTCTGCCACAAGCACAGGGAAGCTCCTCTATTTCTATTGTCATTTACCTTGACGCTCCACATCCAAGATTTGTCCAAGCCCCAGAAAGACCGAAAGCATGCCTTAAAGATGCAGTTCTCTGTGGAGGCCAGTGGTGATTAGTTAACTCTTTTGTATCCCAACTTGTATTTTTCTTATTTGAAGAAAAATATTAGGGACCAGACTGGAAGCTAAAAGTCCATCAGGAAAGTTAAAAAAGCTTACCTCAGGGAAGGATAACTGATTATCAGAAGAAGCTTTTAGCTCATGGATGAAAGTTTTGTTTTATTTTGTTCCCTCCCATGAACAAAGGACTCTATTTTAGGGAGAAGGAGTGCTGAAAGGTTGCTGAATGACTCCAAGACTAATTAGCATCTATTTACACTAGCGACCTACATCAAGCCTGCAAGGCTTGTGAGCTCAACTGTAGACCAGAGATAGCTATGTAAATTCCCCTCCCAGCTGTTCCCCAACACTATCAATGGCTAAAACCCAGCCCTTTCCCTCTCACCACCCCAAACACAGAAGCTGTTTTCAGGAGGATCTTTAACCTCTTCTCTCAAAGCAGCATCACGTCTGCAGTGGAAGACAAAAACCAGTCACACGGGCCCACTTGTACGTTTACAGAATGGCCTCAGAGATTCCTGAAAGATAGTTATTACCATATTTCACAGCACTTAGTATCACCATGACCTAGAAGCTCAGATATTCACCTTTGACCCAGGCATGATAAGAGGCACAGACAACATTCCCCTGATAGTTAAGGTGGAAGAGTTACGATGGTGCACTGAGAGCAAAGAAGGGGTGGCCCCGCTGTGATTTAGGATTTGTAAGCTCCTTATGATGAGAAGAATTCACAATGAAAGATGTTTTATCATCAGGAGCTAAATCTTCCTGACAACACCAGCTTTGTGCAGCAGTGGAATGGGCTTCCTCAAGAATAAACTCAGCAGGATGTGTCCCCTCGGGATCCTAGGACGGGAGAGAAAAATCAATGTTTAGCACAAGAGCTCTTAATTTACACACCAGGAAGAGGCATCAGCTGAAAGAAGAAAGATGATCTAAATGTTGAGTTGCCTTTGTTTGACTAAAAAATATGGTACGCCCCTGATTTAGTTAAATTAGGGCAATGGTTTTGGTTAGGATTCTTGACCTGTGCCAGTGGAACAGGCTGATGCACTGAAGTCTGATTTCAAATAATGGAAGTGATGCCCATAGAGAGAATAAACCCAGGGTAATTAAAATGGTGTGTCATACACAGAGACAAATCAGTGGTGTGATCTTGGAATCCAGCACTCTTATACAAGTAGCTGCATTGTACCTACTCTTACCAACATGCAGAAAATAGTCCTTACCACTGAGAAAGACCCTTCAAAGACCTTGAGGAAACCGTATCTATCTTATAATCTTCCATCGTGACCATAGAAACCTGTGGGAAATTCTATTATCTGTGCCTCAACTTCCCACTCTATAAAATTAATGTGATATTTTGTGTTTGAGGTTTGAACCCATGTCGCTGCAGGCAAGGGGAGAGCAGTAGATTTTGCACACCTTGACTCGAGCAAGGAATTTCACACAATCTCCCAGAATATACTTATAGTCAAATTGCAAAGATATAAACTGAATAAACATTCTATGATGAGTGTGGAAGATTAGATGGATATCCAGGCTTGTGATGTGGTGGTCAGTGGTACAAAGTCCAACCTGTGGCCAGCTGCCAGTGGCACGTGTCAGGTATTGCTATTGGTGACAACACTGTTCAATCTCTTCACTAACAACCCGGACAAGGGGAGGGGTTGTCCCCCCAGCAAGCTGGTGGATGATAACAGGTTGGACAGAGAACTTGATATGCTGTAGGACAAAGCTGTTGTTCAGAGGGACTTTAATGGCCTGAAGTAAAGGGATGACAGAAACTTCCCAAAGTTGAGTCCAGTATCTCGGATGGGCTAACCCCACGCAACAGGACAGGCTGAAGTGGATGACCTTCTGCAGTCCCTTCCAACCTGAATTATTCTGTGATCCAATTCACAAGTGGCCTTTCAACCAGTAAGAGGACCTGGCCGGGAGTGGACAACCTCTTCCCCCATCCAGATCACTAGTTCTTATTTTACCAATTCAGCTGCTTTGAACAACTTCTGCCCTTTCAGAGCATACAGTATGAGAATAATTATCCCCCAGGTACCATGCAGCTACAAGTAATAACAACTAAAGTGGATAAAGGACCTTGAGTCAGAGGCAGGGTTTTCTCCGTGAGCACAATGTATAGTGTGTTACAAACCTCTGCATTTTATCAAGAAACAGATTGTATCTCTATGGTGATTATTGCAACTGATGGGTGGTAATACATATTACACTGGAATTTAACCATACTGTACGTGTAATTACATCTGTGACAATTTCCTGTCATGAACGTAAGGCCTTATTGCCTTTAAAATACAACGTGCTGCAATGGGTGACAAGAATGGTTACAGCTGGCAGGCTAACACCTGAGTTTTCTGTGGTTTATGCAGCTAGCCTGCCTTGAGAAAATACATATTAAATGTTTCTGGGTTCAGCAGCTCCCCCCCCCCAGCTCAATGCCTGAAGCCTCATTCCTGAACCTCAAAGTTGAGCTCCCTTGTGCAGGGCCAACACACCAACCCTGAGCAGGACCACCACAAGTCACACTTCTTCAGCCATGTTCAGTCACCTAATTCGTAGCTGTCTTGCACATCACCTCAGTCAGATGAGTCTGACTCACCCAACTGCTCTGCATCCTAACTAACTGGAGGAAAGGGTCCACACAGCTTCGTGGATGCTTGACTGAAACACAAAACAGATAAATACTCCAGTTCATGTAGCTTGGAAAAAAACAAAAAACAAAAAACAAAAAAAAAAAAAAAAAAAAAAAAAAACCACACACCAAAAAAAACCAATCCCACAGCTCCTGTCGCATCCACACTCCTCAAAGGCATGGTGTGTCGTATCACACTGCTCTGGAGACAGATGATGTTTGTTACTGACAGGTGGAAGTTTTCTACACAGCTTGAGCTCCACTTTTGTCTTTCTGGTTGTCAGAGGCCAACAGCCTAGTTTGAACTCTCCAGCTAGGTCATATATTGGATAATGAACTGGTTCTTGCAGAAGAGCAGGTCTCACAGTGCAAAGTCAGGCTACAGCAGAGCGAGGAGCAGGAGAGATTCCTGCCCTCTGTCCAGTCCACGTCTGTGCCAGGCTCCTGCAGGGACATCATGAGCGTCGGGGAGCAGGTGAGGCACAATGGAAGGAAGAGCATTTAGAGATACCAATAATCTGCCTGTAGCTCTAACATCGTAAAAGTAATTTTCTTTTCTCTCTTCTGCATCACAGTAAAATTTTAAAAATTGACATGAACAAGACTTTGGAAATATTTTAGTTGGAACCACAAAATAATTAATTTTTGATGAAGTAAAATACTGTGTTTGGTTTTCACATATAAAAGGTAAGACTGCAATATATGTACATATACTACATGAGATACTATTGGCATTACCTTCTAATAAAAAACCCCGACATTTAGGTAGTTACAATCTATTCAAGAAAAAAAAAAAAAAAAAAAAAAAAAAAAGGAAAATACTTTTATCTTCTTGAAATGAAATATTTTCCTGACAGCAAAAACTTTGATTGATGCTTCTCAAATTTACTTGCTCAGAATGTCCAGATATTGCAACCCTGGAATATTTTTTTCACTTATTATGAAATTGTATTTTCCAGGAGGCACTATTTGGCTAAGAAGTTGACTGAGAGCTGAAAAAGATGGTGACAGGAATATGCTTATGAAAAGGAAGAAATTGTGAAAAATGGACATCTGTATTTTTGTTGGAATGGAGACTTTTTCCATACAGTTTAGTCCGATTCATTTAGGTAGGGTACTATAGGTGTATATATAGGTTCCTCTCTTTTTTTTTTATAGCGGTCTATATTTTCAGATACCGTGGATCTGACTCAGAAGATCAGGTTCATTTCTTGTACATGTGCAAACCTGGCTGGCTGTTTGTGCAGCTGGGGACTGCTCACCTCCCTGGCTGTGCACCACGATCCCATTCTCACCATTGTCAACAACTCCCTCCATTGCCTTCACCAGGAGGTAAAGGTGCCCTTTGGTTCATTCAGAGGGAGACCTTCTCGTGTTCAGAACGGCAGACAAACAGGTCACACACTTGTGATAACGTCTGTTTCTATTTAAGGCAGACCAGTCATTTCTCAGTATGAACGGATGATTTTATTTACTGGTTATTTAACTATCAGAAAATTCTTGTTTCTTTATTAAAACTTTAACTTTGACAAAGATGTTCTTGCATAAATGATCATGTAATTAAAGTATTTGCATTGTCCAAACCCACTGAAAAAAAGACCGAGCTGGGAACTTATTTGTTATAATTTGACTATTAAGTTGCTTGGAAGCCTTTTTTGAAGTTAATGTAGTGTTATTATAAATATGGACCTGAGCCATAAACTTGATCTATCAGACCAGATCTGAATCCCATCTTCTGTAAAGTCTGATAGTTCTGCTTTTATAATTCAGGACACAATATATCCACTTCCAGCATTGTGTATTCATCTGAACTTCAGAGGTCACAGCAAGACGAGATTTTGTATTCTAATAACTAATTCTTATGCCTAGAAGAGCCTAGATGATGTTTTCAGGTATGAAGTAGTCTCTGAATAACAATATAATTTTTTTAAGTTCCAGTGAATTTAGTAAATAACTTGGTAAGTATCCTAAATATAAATTTCTATTAAGTCATAAAATAAATATAGGGCAATAAGTTAATGTCCTCCACCTAGACCTGTCCATGTATCCCAGTTTTGAGGTTTATTCAAACCCACATTGAAAACAGTAATACTGACTCTAGGTTTGGTTAGTAGTACCGGGTTCACCTCTGCAAAGGAACAGAGGCTTTACTGAAAAACAAAACAAAACCCCAAACCACTGATTTCCTCACCAGACTGCCAGGAGGAAAACTAACCTCATCAGCTGCAGACGCTCCTCAGAAACATTTGACCATTCTGCTGATATTGAACAGCCATCTGGTGTCAACGGCATTTCTGCATCAGTGGTTTGGAATAACGCACATATCCATACCAGTCCATGAGTCATCCCTTTCAACCTGTACACATGTTCACATGGAAAAAAACAGCTTTAAACTCCACTCAAAACATAACTTTAACAATACTCTACCTTGGTATCCACCACTTACCTTTAGGGCTTGAATAAGAAAATGGATAACTTTACATATATGTGTGTGTGTGTGTGTGTATGCATACAAACATAGGTATGTATACGTGTGTGTGCATAGCTGATTAAAAAAAAAAAAAAAAACAAAAAAATTAAAGACTGAAAAACATGGACAAACTTCACTTTTATCAGAGGTAGTGGAAGGAGATTTTCTTAATATTATGATTTGTGGGGATTCTTTTCATCACTACTTTTTTTAAAAAAAAAAAAAAAAGTGGTATAACAGTCAATCAAAACCACAACTAATCAGCTTTCAACAAGATATATCATGAACTGAAAAATTAATTAAGCTAAAATAAGCCTAACTGACCCATGTCAGTTCCCTGTTCACCTGCATTAAATGACTTGTACATCCAAGAGCTTGCAAGATCACAGCGTTATAGCAAATAAAGCTGACTGGAGCCTGGAGAAATTGTCCTATCCTGCGTTTCTCAGCCTATAGTGGATGGATTGAGGAGTGTCTGGAAGGTGTCAGCATGGGGTCTGCAAAATTACTGCAAAAATTCTTGTAAAATCACACAGGAGCACAGTTGCAGAAACATAAGGGGAAAAAAAGAAAAAAAGAAAAAAAAAAAGAACAAGGAAAATAGGAAAAAGAAATTATTCACTACTCAATGTCAAACACTATTCCTAAAAAAGTTTTGGTCATAAATAGAGCCTGTTGGAGTAACGCTGCACAAGATAATAATTAGATATTTATTTTTATTTTTTTTTTAATTTTGGGTTTTGTCCACACAGATTAGTTGACCTGTATTTTTAAAGTTTGGGAAATATTGATCTATCCTGTCCTAAAACCACCTTCCCTAATTACATGACACCACTCAGAATAACTCTTTCTCCCCACCATCCATGACCCCAGTCTTTCTCTGCTTCCAGTCTTTCCTTCCACTTGTACTTACCAGGGCACCCTCAGAAGAAAGTTTTGTCTTGCTTTCCTATGATCCTTTCTCCCAAAACTATACCACCTTCAGAAAAAAGCTACGACTCTTTTTATTCCCCCCCCCCCCCATCGTAGTTCTTTTACCCTTTATAAAATAGAGCAAGCATGAAAATGATGATCCTTCAGTAGGAAGCTTCAGAACAGCAGTAACAACGTAATTATTGTCATGTGCGAAAGGAAAACCACCAAATACAGCAACTGATTTGTGATACAGAATAAGTGCTTCCTGCTTTTCTCCCAAATTCGGTACCCATGCAGAAGTGAGATACTGTAGCCACAAGCAAAAAAACCTACACAAAATAAAGTCTGTGACTGCTATTCTTGCTTAGTGATGGGAAGCATATTCTCCTTGCCTTTTTGCTATCTTCCAAAATGCCTTCGAAAGCAGAGATATGAATCTAAAATAGTGAGAGATTTTCCTGGCAAAACCAGGTTTTTAAATAAATTATTAGATGCCAGTGAGGAAACATCACTTCACAGCTAGTAAATCAATGGCCTTTTGATTCGGGCTTCGTAGAGAAAGGTCATGTTATGTTAAGGAACAGTAACTATGAGTATCTAATAAAAGCCACTGGTGTCTCATTGGTTGACTTGGCAGCTGTGGAAACACAGTGACCTTGCAGCAGAAGGTGAGAGCATGAGGTTGCACCCCCACAAAGACTTAGCCATAGGTAGGTTTATTCACATGAATGTTTCATTGTTGACTTAACAGCATTACTCACAGGAGCAACATTATTCATCTGCTTAATGACTGAAGAAGCACATTTTCATACGCTAGCTCACATCTTTTACCAATAGCTTGCTCCGTGGCATGCAATGCTTTTTGCCTTTCTTTTGTTCTGTTTTCCAAAATGCGGGGACATACCAGTATTAACCAGAAGAAAAAAAAAAAAAAAAAAAAAAAAAAAAAAAAAAAAAAGGCAAATTTAAATGGATGTATCATTACCAACCAGCAGGACTTCATGTTAATATGTAAATACATAACTAACCTTAACATGGAGCCTGAAATTATCCCATGGAAAGTCAATGGGCTCCCTAAGAGTCTGCCAGGCTGGAAGCTGTGAATAGATGGACTACGTTTATGGATGCGACTGTACCGCTACTTCCTCCACACCAGGAGTGCTCAGTAATTTGTTAAGCTTAATGACTTCCTCTGATGGCATCAGTCTGTTTCTGTGGTGAAAAGTGCTTGGAAAGACATCATAGCATGGTAGCCAGTGCTTCCTACCATCCCTGTTGCAAGGGAAGTTAACTGCGGTGGTATTTGTCTCATATTAGTCTAATAGAATCTCAATCAAAAAAGGTGATGAGATTATTAGGAAAATTCATGCTGATTTTCCTTGACTCTGAAGTAAGGTGTAAAAATGCCTCAGTGCTCAGAACAAGACTGTCAAATTACTTACCTCCAGTGGGTGCCATTAAAACAGAGCAAATACTGCTGGCCACTAAGAGCCATCACATATCTTCCCATTGAATTTAGTGGGCTTCAGGTCTAAACCTTTCTGCAGTGTTTTCCATTTCAGCTACAGGAAGATATTATAAATACAGTCTCATCTTGAGAGGTATGGAGTACCCATTTCTTCCCACCAACAAAGATAAGACAGTGAAATTTTGCTCTCCTTCTTCCTCTCCATATGAAAAGTACATGGAACAGTGGGAAAATTACATTATCAGAGTATTATTCTCCCAGTATATAGCAATGTAATTCTCTTGGCTTCAATAAACTGATGCAAGATTACACCAAACAAGCTCTGTTATTTAAGTCTACCTAACTGAAACAGCTTCTGCACTGAACAGAAAAAAAAAATAAAAATCATACCACCTTATAATAAATATATTAAAAACAAATCCCTGTGCTGATGGGTAAATTTCTATAAGCCTTCCTCCATTTTCCATACAGATATGCACACTGTGTAAGTTATTATTTTCCCCATGATATCTTGTGCATAGAAAATACAAAGCTCAGGCATTAATAATAATCATAAAAACACCAAACCCAACAATAATAATAATTATGGAACCAATTCAACATGATGGCAGCAATAACTGGTTTTGAAGCCCTGCGAGTGTAAAAGTCTTGTTTGTTTTATGAGCCTGCACACAGTGCTAGTCTTAAAAATAAGAAATGTTCTTTCCAGCTCAGATTTCATAAAGAAAAAAAATTACATCTTTAATTAAGATTTATGGCATTCAATAGGACGCAGCAAGGATAGAAAAACTGCTTCAGAGTGTAAAAAAAATAACAGTTAAAAATGGGGAAATATGATTAAGTGTCTTTAATTCCTACTGCCTCCTTTACGGGGTTTCCGATGGCCTCAGGCAGAAATAGGCACTTATTGTCTTTAAAACGGCATTATTCTTGGCATAAAATGTTTATGGATCAAGATGAAACTCGTTTTGAGAAATAATAACACTGGCATGAGTTGAAAGGACCTTGCCTTTGGAGGAGAAAAAAAATTAAACATATATTTAGTTTAATGGAAAAATGTACTTAAAGGGAAACACTTTTTTTTAAAAAAAAGAGAGAGAGTTTCATGATGAAAAATATGGTTTACACATATAATACTTATGAGGCCAGGGTGATTTGCATCTCAATAACATGAAGTTAAATTTAAATCTCAGTTCAGCCTTAAAATGGAGATAACGATGACCCTTAAAAGGAGAATGAGACTTCACAAGGAACACCATTAACTATTTCTAGGCAACTGTGTTGCCTTGGGCAGTGAAAAGCTAGGAAAGGCAAAATCCTTTTAGGGCTTATGCTCCTAATATCTTGGCGCCTATTTCTGCAGATTTAACTGCTGGAAGCAGTGGATGCTCATAACTAATGATAGTCAAACCCTGGGCTGAGTCTTTGCAACTGTAGTCTTGATGGCACTGCAAACTACAGCCAAAAAGGGGCTGAAAAACAGTATTAAATACATGACCACCTCATAAAACCTTTCCCATATCCCACATCCATGAGCCAATTTGAGACAGAGACCTGCATTGTCTCAAGTGGTTCTGCTGCCCTGAAGGAAAAATCATGTGAACCCATGTACCGTCACTTTTGTCAAAGTTTGGAGATGGTTGGGGTTTTTATAAATTAATCTTACAGCCAAGCTTTGTCTCTTGTGAAGGGGAAAGTGTGACAAGAACTAGCAGTTTTGCTGGTCCCTTGATCCTGCAGCATTTAGTATCACTAAGAACAGCATTCATTTGAATATAACTGCTCGCACAGCTGCATGCAGAGAGATGTGGATTTAAAACCTGGATTAAAATACAACTAACCTCAGCCAGAAAACATGGTTCAACATGATTGAACCAGGAGGACCGATGAGGCGCTAAACAATTCCTTTTGATCTTGCTAAACCTTTGAACTGCGAGTGGTATTAGAGGTACCCTCTAACATCCTACCTTGTTGCGGAGCCGTGGTTAAAGCCCTTCAGCTCAGGAACTGTTAACTGTTCTGCAATGGGGTAAGATGGCAACCTTGTTGTGATTGGGTTTTCTGATTGGGTTATGGCTGTAATATAGATGGAGCCTGAGGGAAATGCAGAAAAATAAAATAGCAGTAAGCAGCATATTTTCTCCCATCTGGCAAAAGTGTGTTCCATTAAAAAGTGTTTCATGCAAGTAGTTAACATCTAACTTCATTGAAATGACACCATAAAATCCTAAGGAATAGACTACATTCTTTTATCACCTCTTTTCCTAACCAATAAAGGTGAAATACACTGGATGCTCAATTACTTGCCCCAGGAAAGAGAGAGCCTGAACATTATTTTCTAGCCTGAGAATAAGACCCAACAGAAGGGAGTCCAATTCCCTGCGTAGATATCAACCCAAAACCTTGAAAGCCTCAGCGGAGACCTCAGCCAGGTTTCCACATCTCAAACCATCAATATCCCAACACCTTTCAACACTATCCTTGGAGGATTTTTAATAAAGGTCTTCTTGAACGTATTTCAGTCCATACTGAACCTCAAACAAAAGTTCAGGGGTGGGGACTCAGAAACTTTTACTTGAAGCTGAGTAGCCATGGAAAAAAAAAAAAAAAAAAAAAAAAAAAAAAAAAAAAAAAATGGAGAGAATGGGATAATGGCCATTTAGATCAGTTAAATTGGTCACTGGGAAGAGGGAAAGATATTAATCTGAAAATAATATTAACACTTCGCACAGACTAATATCAATTTGGGTTTTTGGATTTAAAATTGAAGTATCAACAGCAACCAGCTCCCTAACAAGTAAAAAGTTCTGACAGGTACAGCAAAATGTGTGTTGTGCTTCATAAGTACAACTCATCTGAAGGAGGATACGAACAAGGGCCATTCAACCCCCGCTAGCAGCATCCTAGAGCATGATTATTGATTTAGTTACTACTGCTTTTTACTGACAAGCGAGTCGATGTTCCACCTGACTTTTCACATTCTCTAAATAGGTGTCCAAACACTGACCTTACTCCAGGTTGCAAGCGTACTGAGGTTTGTACTGAAACTAATTTTCATTTAGTTCCTGAAAGTCTCAGTGGGACCCAGCTGCTCAGCACTTAGACCTCACTAAGGTGACTGTAAGATATTTCATATTTACTAAGAGATGTTTATTTCTAGAGAGGGAAGGTCTGGGGAAAAAGCAAGTGGGTGGGCATGTTTTCTTTTATTCTGTAACCTCAGCCCCACCACCAAACTAAAACTCCCATACCAAGAGTAGGCATGTGCTTGTCTGTTGCACAATGAAATTGAATTTCATAAACTGATTTGGAAATTCCAATAGAAGTTGAGTGTTTTGCCTCTCAATGACACAGCAAGACAGACAGCTTCAGTCACACTGAGCACTCTGTGGGGCTAGGCGCTGCAAGCGGGAGATTACATAGAGCTGAAGTTATGTATCTCTTCTTCTACAGTATATCCCATCCTGTGTTTCTCATGATGTTTTATTCCAATTTTTCCCTCTATTTATGACTTAGAAAAGTTTAGAGGTGAGCTTCCTCGTTTTTAGGGTTTGGTTTGGTTTGTGGTTTTTTTGTTTTGTTGTTTTTTTTTTTCCCCCAGTTGATCCAGTGAGTGCATGGGAGGCTTAACCAAAAAAAAAAAAAAAAAAACCCCAAACAAACCACCACACAAACAAACAAACAAACACACTACACCAAAAAACCCAGACAAACTGCAAACCTAGAAGTACACAGCACAAGATCATTGCTATAAGCTAAAAATACAAGGGGACTACAAAACAGACCAGCTCATGGGCTTCTGTGATCACACATCTGAGGCAGATCATTAGCATTTTAAGGAGTGGGTGATGCTTGCAGCCTCTCAGTTAAGCATTGTAACATTAACTGACAGCTTGTGGGAATCGAGGCATTTTCTTTACATATGTAAAAATGAAAAGCCATCTAATAGTTACAAGTTCTGCACTCCAGGGGAAGTGGGCGACATTAGCACAGGATAATCATATGGCTGAGACTAGGAGCCTTATTATCTTCTCCTTTAGGGCTGGATTTTCTGGAGGCAGCAGTAGGGGCAAAAGCATCACCATAAACCTCCTAGTAGCCTCTTTCATGATGGAAGGAGGAGAGTCTGGAACGCAGGTGGGCATTAATTTGTTAACTACAGCAAATGACAGAGGGGATGCTGCTTTGGTCTGCCAGCATCATGGTCACTTTGAAGTATCTACTGGACCACCCTCCCCTACCTCTGATGGGAAGGGATGTTCAGAGAATAAAGTGTTTGAAGCAAGATGCTAGTGTTAGGCATTGGAAATGAAAAGTCATTTTGAAGAGCAAGTCACACAGGAGAGACTGGGCCAAATTCCTGCAAGTTCATGTATTTTTTACAAGTTCATGTGAGAATGTGTTTTGAAACTTACCATTTTATCCCTATACGATAATGCAATTTTTTGAAGCAGGACACTACGCCGCACATACATTGTATTAGGGTTTATTGCTGAACACATTTCACTTAAAGCTGGCATTTAGCTTCATCCTTCTAATATGTATAATACAAATTTACACCACTTAGCTGTGACACAAGATCATATTGATGTGGGTGAGATATTCAGCTAAATCTATGGTTAACTTATGAGTTCATGTTTGTGTGAAAAAATGAGCTTTTAAGACATTTCCGAAATCTGACTTTATTTTGGACTCTTTTTGCTAACATATGGCTGCATCCAAACTTTGAAAATACTTCAGAATTTGTGACCAATTTCTTTTAAATGTACCCTTTGAGCAATTCACATTCTTTCCAGCAAAAGCTACTGCTTACATTTCTTTTAATTTCACCTTTCTATTATATTCATGTATACTTTCACAAAGTGATCACCATTATCAACATCTTCCAGGGAGACTTAAAGCCTCCTGATATAAGGAAAAATTGCTCAGGCTTAGAGCTAAGGTCACAGTTGAGACTGTGACAAGGAAGTGCCCCAAGAAAAGCTGGTGCCTTTTTCCCCATTCACAGAATCCCAGAATCATCTCGGTTGGAAAAGCCCTTGAAGCTCCTCCAGTCCAACCATTAACCTCACCCTGACCGTTCCCAACTCCCCCAGATCCCTCAGCGCTGGCTCAGCCCGACTCTTCAACTCCTCCAAGGGATCCCGGGGACTCCCCCCTGCCCTGGGCAGCCCATTCCAACGCCCAACAGCCCCTTCTGCACAGAAATCCTTCCTCAGAGCCAGCCTGACCCTGCCCTGGGCAGCTTGAGGCCATTCCCTCAGGGCCTGGCGCTGGGGCCTTGGCTCCAGAGACTCATCCCCCCTCTCTGCCCCCTCCTGGCAGGGAGTTGCCGAGGGCCAGGAGGTCTCCCCTCAGCCTCCTCTTCTCCAGACTGAACCCCCCCAGTTCCCCCAGCCGCTACCCAGCAGACCTGTGCTCCAGACCCTGCCCCAGCTCCGCTGCCCTTCTCTGCCCACGCTCGAGTCATTCAATGGCCTTTTTGGGGTGAGGGGCCCAAAGACACTGAAGCCACAAGTGTCTCATACATATCACCATCATTTCATGAAGGTCTCTGCTGCCAGGTTCACTCTCTAAACTGACCAGTATATGACAGATGTTCAAACCAAAGATTAGCATATGGAGACATGTTTCATATCTTCCCCTAATTTTAAAATTATTGTTTTATGTCTAGAAATTATTTTTAAAGAATATGCCTTTATTGAGTGACTTAACTGTTTTTAAGAATTTTTAGGTATTTATTTAATTTTAAAAAATAAAAACTGCTCAGCCGTGTTCACAAGATTGAAAAGTTGAATCTTTATGCTAAGAGTGTTGGGGAGAAAGAAAAAAAAGCTACTGCTGCCCAAGAATGGTATGTATTTTTCAGTTATCAAATGGTAAACATAGCTTTCCAAAAACTATAGTACATGCAGAACTGAAGAAGTTCCTTTCTTAATAATAACCTTTTATATTACATTTCTAATAACAGAACTGTCTTATACAAGAATTTTATTTTTTCTCTTGCCTTTCTTGACCTTTCTATTTAATAGATCAAATCAAAACAACTCTGCACAAAAAGACCACTGGAAAAATACCTACAGTTTCTTGTATCTCCCTTTTTCTATCTTGTATGCATTCCCACATGGGGGTTATTTTCTTTGTTTATAAAATACAACCATGCTCCATCAGCACATAAACACACACAAAATAACGAATGTACAAAATTTACAGTGATATTTACAGGTTGGTCTATTCCCAGATGAATTTTGCTGAGAACTGTACATCTGCAATTCTTAGGTTCTGGATGCTGTTTACATGTGCAAACCTGTAAAGATATAGAGGAGAAAAAAGTCTTTCACTTTAGAGATACTGCAGTTAAATTACACAAAGAACATGCTATTAGCTAAGGAAAACTTGGATTTGTACATTACGGGTAAAAGGATTTTTCACGTTTTGCCTTCAAAACCGAAGGGACAAACGCCAACAGCTCCTAACTTTTGATTTTGCTGTGATAAAATAGAAACTGAAAAGAAAAAGAGGAAAATGGAAATCAAGAACTGAACAGATCACAGGAGGAACAATGAGAGGTGAGACAGTCTTCAGAGAGGCCTTCTTGAACCTAATTTTCCCAGACCCCTCCTGAAGTGTTGAGTGAGCTCTGAATTGTCCTCTGAGGGGAACTGTGTTAAGCACAGCACTCAGAGAGAGCCTGGGAGAGTAACCTCACCCGATCTGCATTCATGCTCCCCATGGTCTCCCCACATCTTGTGACTCGAAGTAGAAAAGCTCCCTCTCATCCCTCCTAAGCCTTGTTGCCCTCTTTCTGCACAGCCATCCAACATCTCCCTCTTCTACCACCTATGTTTTCCTGCGGAGAAGGAAATGGGAGTCCCTTAATTGGTGCCACATGGCATTGAAAAAATTCTGCAGGTATTCAGAGAAATGAATTTGTGTCCCATTTCTGCCCTGGAAAGGTGCTTTGTGTCACAAAGGACCCAGATAGGAAGTAGTCCCTTATTTGCTTTCGCATTCACTTTTAGGAAGCTTTAGCTTGTTGAAAAGTGAACTTGAAACATGAAGTTGCAAATACTGAAAGACAAATCACATCCATATAGGAGGTTGTTTATAGCCTATCCCCTCTCCTGGAACTGATTTGTTTATCTGGGCTTAGGCTCAAGTCTTCCGAAGCACTGAATATCCCTGGGAGCAACCATCAAACCACGTTTATGGGTGCAATACTCAAAATTCACACTCTGTTGGTTAATTATTTCAGTAATGCAATCAGGAAGCAGTGAGACAACCAGGTGACTCATGTAAGTAATAGATGCAGTGTGTGTTTTGAAGTCTCAGCAATGAATGTCCTCCCCAGCCTCTGTGTGAGCTATTCATTACTTCACAGGTTGATTTCAATAACGAATGCGTGTGAGAATGTTATGATTGGCTCATTAACATTTCATGAACCAAAATGAGCAACCCACAACCAAATAAACCATCCAGTTTAAATGATTCACTCTGTTATTTTCTATAAAAAGCTTTAGGGAGCTGGGATCACACCTCTTTTATATGAATAAATATCTTAGTACATGGCTATTTGGTTTGATTTATTTAAATAATAAAGGAAACTTGGGAGAAAATTAGATAAAATACAGAGATAAAGGAAAGTGTGTCAGGTGATTTATAGTAACCAGAATGACATGATTCTGCTCAGCAAACATCCATACATCTAATGCAATATGTTTCACAAGAAGATCACTCCTAACACCCTGCTGAAGTGTCTCTGGCAGGCTGTGCTTCTCAGCCTGGTTGTAGTGCTCCAACAAATGATAACTGACATTTACATAGCACCTTTCACCTCCAAATCCCAGAGCACCTGACAGATTGTTCAAACTGATTACAGGCTCTGGGCCAGGTTCTGCTCTCTGATGCATCAAGGTAGAGGGAAGGACCCTGACTTGGTACCCTGACTGTAACCTCAGTTGCATTAGTGCAGCTCTACTGACTCAGCCACTTTTTATTCAAGGGTCATTTTACCAGTCTGAGAAACACCAACAACTGTACTGCTTTCTGCTTCTGCACTGCAGCTATGCAGATTTCAAACAGCTCGCCCTCATCTCTAGATAACTCGTGGTAAAGATGCAACAATGACTGTACTTTTGCAAGGGTTTTGAGTAAATAGTATTGGTCTGCTCAACAACACATTCAGCCCAAAGGCTATCATAATCACTGAGAATATTGATGGCTTATGACTGGACCCTTACAATCCATGGCTCCAGTTTAAACTCAAAATATAAGGGCACATAATCCTGAAGACTGACAAGTGCCGTAACTCCCATCTCCATCAGTAGACATGAAGACTGTCAGAATACTTTTCAACCCCGCTTTTTTGTGAAGATAAAGTTGTTAGCATTGCAAAACTTCTTCAGAATTCCTCTTGGTCTCTGTGAACTCTGACATTTATGCTGTGCAGTTTTGCACACAGCCTAATTCAGTCTTTCTTTCTGCAAAAGTACAGAGCATGCTTGTTATAATGTAATAATTGCCCAAAAGCTTACCTTACATGTTAACTAGAAAGAGCCATGCTGGTGTCAGGCCACCTGACAGAAACAGACATCCATCCAGGCAATGAGAGATCACATAAAATAATTTAAATCAGAATTACCTCTAAGATCATCGAGTCCAACCGTTAACCCAGCACTTCCAAGTCCACCACTAAACCATGTCCCCAGGTGCCACATCTACACGTTTTTTAAACACCTCCATGGATGGTGACTCCACCCCTGCCCTGGGCAGCCTGTTCCAATGCTTGACAACCCTTCCAGTGAAGAAATTTTCCCTAATATCCAATATAAACCTCCCCCAGTGCAACCTGAGGCCATTTCCTCTCATACTATTGCTTGCTACTTAGGAGAAGAGACCAACCTGCACCTCACTACAATCTCCTTTCAGGTAATTGTAAGAGATTGATATCGTCTCCCCTGAGCCTCCTTTTCCGGTTCCCTCAGTTTCTCCTCATAATAAAGAGTAAGATGCAACTACATGTGTGAATGAGAGTAAAAATCATTTTGCACGAGCATTTGTGAGCATCAGTGACTAGATTCTCCATCCTTCAACTGACTTGCAGGAGCCAATCACCCATATCCCAGAGATGGATCAATGAAATCTATCTTCATCTGTAGTTTTCTTTCACTTAAATGACATCTAGGTGGAAAACATATCTGATTGCTTGTGTGGGGCAAAATGTCTGCCGTAAGAAAGGGGTGATGAATAAGACGTAAAGCCATGCTTCTATCTGGTCCAACAGAGAGAGTATTTTCAGTTAGTGATCTTCTAGGCTTGTTCTTGGAAGGAGTGTTTATCATTCATTGCAAGTCCTCATCAGGGCCGTATGAGTAAATACTTCCCTGGTAATATTCAACACATACTTTTAACTATTGTTAATCACCATTGTTTTGCATGTGATAGAAATTGCTGTCTTCGTCACTCTGATCACTGACAGATAAACAGTGCATCTGTAACCACACTTGCTTGCAATCGCTGAATGCCTTCAAACAGCCATGGAGCTAGGACTGAATTGGCCAGCTGTGTATTTTAATCATACCGCATGCAAATCTCTTCCTAAATAATAATAATAAAAAAACCAATAATGCATGCAAATTTCTTCCAAAGATTTAAAAAAAAAAAAAAAAAAAAGCAATAAGATCAAGGGATCAACTCCAAAGGGCAAAAGAACCTCAGCAAGGTAAGGACAGATGGCACTTAAGCCTCTTTACATGGTTGCCTATTTACCCTTGGATGCTGCCACTTAATAACATTGATGGAGGAATAGTTAACAGAAGCAAGTGATTAATTAGAGGGTCAAAGGCTATTTTCACTTTGTTCCTTTTATTTACCTGAGACAAGATCAAATCAAATAAGAGCGCCTAGAAGGAGACTTCCAAGGGAAGCTGCTAATCACAATTCATGTACTTGGTATTCACACAGTGCTCTCAAACTCTGCAAAAAAAAAATGTTTGGCTGAATGGATTGCAACAAGCCAAACAATCTATTGTAAAAACAGGGCCTCCTAGCTGGCTTTCCTGGGAGCTCTTATTCTTTGAATTGGAAAGACCTTATTGAGTCTAGAGTCCCACGGCTCTAGCAAGTGAAACAAAACAGATGTTGCCAGAACTGTGTGTATTAAATTTGACAGAGAGGAAAGTTAGCCCAATTTCACATGAACATGTACCCAGGAATAAAATAAATTGATTCACAGCATTTGCCAGCAGACAATACCCTCTAGTCTATTAACATGTTCTACCCTCTTAATGAAACATTGGATTTGCAGGTCCTGCTCTCAGTTTTGTAGCAGATTGCCTTATAACCTTGAAAATGTTAGTAAACCTTCCTATAATATAAGACCATATTTCTTCTTTTTTTTCTTTTTTTTTTTTTTTTTTTTTTTTTTCTGCATAGAGGAAAGAAACTAAAAGAAAACTAAATCATGCCAAAGGGTCGACTGCCACATTATCACTCTATAAACTTTGGAAAAACTGTCATTAAACATTTTGCATTTCATTTGAC
>NW_020799142.1:31626121-31638059 GCF_003259725.1 Athene cunicularia
GGGGGGGGGGGGGGGGGGGGCTTGAACGCCATACTTTAACTTAGAGCAAGAGGGGGCCTCATTACTATTAGTGTTCTAGTAATACCTAGAAACCCCATTGCATGTACAGGCTTTGGTGAAATATTGGAATAACAGTGTTTGTGCTAGATGCAAATATGGATGTACCCATGAATCCAAAACATCTCTTGAATGATCGGAAATTGTCTGTTTTCCAGATACACATTTCTAGGGGGACCTCATGTCTATGGCAAGCCAAATAACAGAAATCCTGGACTCAGATATGCTTGGAAATGGGAATCTTGATCCAAAACCAAGTGATGTGGTTTGGGACCACATTTAGGTTTTACAAGACCTGGGCACTGAAGGTGCCTGCTGCCAGAGTAAGCAGGAGAGGCGTGGGAAGCAGTTGAGAATGGGAGCAGAAACCAGGTTCGTTTGGGCTGGGCTGAAAACCCAACTCAGGGCCAGGTTCACTGGGGACCTCCTCAGGGTCTCTCACTGGGCTGGTGTGCAGTTCCACATGATGTTGCTGTGAAAGCAGCCAGGCTGAATTGTGAAGCTTGTTCAGTCTTGAAGCTCCAACCCGAAACAGGAGGCACAGAAAACTGGGCTCAAGGAACCACAGAGATTGAGCCCTACTCTGGAAGAACTCTAGGCAACTGTGTTTCATTCATTGGAGAGAGAGGCAATTCTTTTCAGGCATCACTTGGACCTTCAAATTCCTGGACTGATAGCAGAAAGATGAATTACAGATGAGAAGAAGGCTTCTGTGGGCCAGGTAGGGCTCCGGTTTATTTTCTGTCTCTGTCACAGATTTGTTATCGGATATTGGGTAAATCCAGTAGAGATTACCTAGTTCTCTGTGCCTCCATATTTCATCTGGAAATAATACAGTTATCTGCATCTGTTTAAATATAAATGCTGAGGTGCTCAGGTATTGCCATTATAGAGCCCA
The DNA here is from genome assembly GCF_003259725.1 of Athene cunicularia. Lineage (NCBI taxonomy): Eukaryota > Metazoa > Chordata > Aves > Strigiformes > Strigidae > Athene > Athene cunicularia. Next base: position 31,627,077 of record NW_020799142.1, read on the forward strand.
GATTAAATCGCTCAGGCTCCAAGATCTGGATGCAAGTCTGACCACATGCTTTTACAATCTTTAAGAGATTTATGTCCCATCACAGTTATATGGAGAAAACCACTCAGATTAACTCACACTGAGAGGTCTCTCATACCTCTGGTCCACAAAAGCATGCTTTAATAGCTTGGAATTTCAATTTTATTTGTTTTGGGTTGTGTTTGGGATTTTTTTTTTTTGTGGTTTTGTTGTTGTTGTTGTTGTTGTTTTGGGGTTTTTTGTCCTTCCTTTATTGTTTTTGTCTCTCACAAATCACAGGATAAATTAAGTTTTACATGTTTCTGGATGTAATGGGATTAGAGATTAGCAATATAACAAACTAAGTCTGAGTTCAGGAGCCTAACTATGCTGAGACAGATCCTTAGTCTAATCAAGCTGTCCTGAGGATGAGGTTTGGTGCACCACGATAAAGGTGGCTTGAAACATAACCTGGACCACAGCCAGGAATCATGACACTAGAAAATATCTATGAGTCTTTTTTTTATCTGGTTTGTTTATGCTTTTCATATACCTGTTTGGTTCCAGAATAATCCAGATTTCCCAGTTAAAGAAGACCCGAACCATTTGACATCCAGTCTCCTGGCAACGAGAACACCAAGGCAGCTCTCATCATCACTACTGTTGTTTTACGGCCTCATGTTTTTTAGCGTCTAAAGAGGACTGGGAGTAATTCTAAAGGACAGCAAGAAAAAGTTTAATCAGATAATTGTGATAATGTTATCAGCCTCTAAGTGGCTCCATAGAAGAAAATGTAATTACCCCACTTAGTCCCAAGAACCCACTAGCTGTTGATAGGCTGATGCTTCCAAGAAGCCCAAATGTTTGAGACAACCTTGTCATAGGGGTATCTGTGTTCTGCACCCAGAGATATCAGTCATTAGATTAAGGGTAATGAAATGGACAGTGGGGAGAAATGCCTGAGTGAAGCACAACGCCACGACTCACAACCCACAGAACCATTCTGGCTGCCCCCTCTCCTGAGTGTCAGCAGAAAATCTGATCTCACTTTTAGACTCAGCAAATGAGTTTTGCTTGGCAGAAAAAGAGGTGCAAGATTGGTGTCAGTTCTAGAAATTTCAGTAAAATTGCACTGACTTAACAGTTGTACTAAACTGGTTTACATTAAACACTTGGACTCAGAGATCAGAGAAAGAAGAAAAAGGAAAAAAAAAAAAAAAAGAGAAGTCTTGAGTGTGGGAGACGGAAGTCCAGCCACCTGAGAGCATGAGAGCATGAGTATCAGGACATGCTTCCTAGAGTAGACAAACATGGCCATGGGAACAACAGACTGTTTCAATCTTATTTTCTAACTTGAAAGGTCATGTTCGACTAATAATGGCATTTTCTACCCTTCCAAAGCACACGTAAGCTAGAAATGACATCATCTTGCCCAAGGGAGCTTTATAACACCTCCTTGATTTTGTGGCACTCAGCAGCACATATTGGGAAAACTGAATCAGATGGAGACTTACCCATTATCAACAAAAAATCCAGGTCTTCCAGATCCACATGCAGGTGCGACCTGTTGTGTTTTTTCCACAGCTTTTCGCTCACCCTGTTTCCACACCAGAGGCCAGCAGAAACCATGAAAAGAGAAGACAAAACACCTATGTAGGACACATTCCTTGTCCTATTCAGACAAGGAATGCCTTCCTACATAGTGCCCCTGTTCATCACATGCAAAGCACGCTGAAGACGGGGCTCTCCTCTCCCAGAGCAGACCTTCTCCTCCTGATGGTAGGGTGCTATGGGTGGTACAGATCTGCTTTTTCTATGACTTTTGGATTCGGCAGATCTCTGAATTGCACATTTTGTCTGCAGCTGTAGTGATGCTTTGCAACACAGCAGCTCTGACTCCAAGTGATCACAGCTGGCGCATCTCTTTGAGCTGAATTGGTGAAAGACAGAGTAAATGACAGGTTACTTCAATGCAGCTCTTAGCAGGAACTTATGGAGATTATTATGAAGGAGCTGGAAAGACATCACTGGAATCTGCTTGTGGAACTGACAACTGAGAGATAGCTTTCTCTGATAACTTTTAATCACTGTGTTTTCTACTTATGCAAATTGCGATAATACCATTGATGCTTTGGCTCTCTATAGCATTCAGACTTGTGGCAGTGACATGAAGACTCAGAGCTGGATGCTTGTCTGCCACTAACTTGTTTCTGCTTCGAAGATGTATTACATTTGGTGGTGACATACGTTGATTCATGTAGTACGCATGTCATCAGAACATGCATTCAGAAAGAAACATCCACAAAATGCCACTTCAGGATGCTTCATCTTAGTTTCATCATGATTTAGGGTTTGCTTGCACTGCAAAGTGCAGGTAAGCCCCTTGCTGTGTGCCCAGAAAAAAGCATAGGGACCTGATTTATCTTGTACTGAGCTGTTAGTCCTTTGCTGTAGACAACATGTAAAGCAAGCCTATGTCTGCCTGCAGAACTCTACATCAACATGAATCTATGTGTCTAGATGGGCATTTTAAATCCAAGCACTTTGAAAAGAGGGCCCTGCATAAATCTCATTCCGGCTAGGTGATACAATAGGTTTTAGATGCCTAAATTATGATACTGATTTTCAAAAGAGGATTAAAGATTTCCAAGTCACTTAGGTAGTTTTGAAAATGCCATTGAGGATCTTTGCACAGACACAGAGCTCGGTGGATATCATTACCTGGCACAACATCTTCTCATGAGTGATGTGGAAATTACCTATTTATTCCACTCTGGCTCCATCATGGGATTAGTCCTTATATTACAGTTACCAGTGGCTTGTCCAGTTTGCCTTCCATCAGTTTCTTTGAAAGATGATTTAATAGGCCAAGGGACCATAATGCTGTCAGTAGCTGTGGCGCTATTAGACCGTACTGCCACTAATTGAGACTTAATTCATCCCTCTGCCTAAAAGAAAGTTTTGTGGGTAATTTTATCTTGATGTTCATTCTAAACCTTCCATCTCATTACTCCAAGCCTTACCTACTTCAACCACCTTCAATGAGTATTCTGCCAGTTTTCACCTATCATAAAGATGTGGACAGTTATCATGTTCCACCCTCTGCTCCTCTGGCTGTAATTAGGCCAAGGTGTAAAGTAAGCTGGATCACCCAAGGTCACAGGCTTGACCTAAAAGGGAAGGTCAAAAGGGGAAAGGGGACCACTATCAAGGCAATGCTAGTGATGGGCTAGGGTCTGAACAAAAGTGAGCCCAGCATCTGTTGCCCAGTTTATTTTAATTTGCTCTGGTTTTTTATTTACATGCCTTTATTTATTCTGGTTATTTGAACTGACACTAGGGTGTGTACATCCAGAACTGAAGATGACTGGACCCAGCTTTGCAAGGTTTTGCGAAACGTGGTATAAATTGAATTTTTCTGGCATGACACTAGAGCTGTCAGCATTAGCAGTGTTACAGGGATAAACATGTCAAATTTAAGTCAAGGTCTGCACTCAGACATACACTCCAAGATTTACACTAAGCACTCAGGCAAGATCCACAGGTCTACACCTTGGTTTGGAAACACTGGCATGCAGGAGATTTAATGGACCGTCTCTCAGACATGGTCACACACACTGAAATCAGCACAGTGATGATACTGAGCGAGATTAATTAGATCAAACTTCAGTAAAGAGGCAGAGGTAGGACTGAGCTCACAGACTAAGCCCCCCCAAAATGAGGTATGCACAATTTCAGAGCTGTTTCATTGCCCATACACAGATGTTTGTTGGCATTTGAAATGTCCTGGAGTATCCCACTAGGATTTTATAGGCTGTTCCAGAAAGACAGAGGTCCCGTGCCATATCCTTCAGGCCCCTGGGGATAACCCAGACACTCCTTGACATATCAAAGAGCATTAGAAATTAATATATGGGTAACTGAATTGGAATCACTGTCATGCTACTTTTGCAATAATAAATGTACAGTCTGAACTCTGTCTATGCAAATCCTTTTGATGTTTGGGGCTATGTGCTGTGGGTGGGGGGTTTTAACCAGAATTTTCATTTCATGGGAAATTCTGAGAAGACATATTTCTGTAAGCTCAATTTTGAATCATGAAAAATTTGAAAAACAATATTTCTTCCTGGACAGGGAATGTGTTTTCTTACCAGCTCTACTGAACAGAAAGCTACTGATGGATGTAGGAAACAAGGTACTTCACTCAAGAAAAACAACCAAAGTTCCAGAGTCAAAATGTCAGACTAGATTAAGTGCTTTTGTTGTTTTTTTATATTTTTCAACAGATGTTCATAGTCCCGAGAAGTTGGGTGATTTCCACATCATGTGCCAATATCTTCTCTCCTCACACCCCTTTTCAACAGCCAAGGCCGAGACATTTGGAGCAGAAGCAGAGCTGCACCCATCACCTCTGAGATCCTGACTGTGAACACAGCTATGAAAACTGAGGTAGCCATGGGTTTGTAGCTGCGCATCCACGTGCAGTCACACTGGTCCAGGTGCTGTGAGAGAAAGAGTAAGTTTAAAAGAAAAGTAAGAGAAAATAGGTGAAAGCTAAATTATTAGATGCAAGGCATCTGGAGAAAAGATGATCCAGAAAAAGTATCCAGAATTTAAACCAAAGGATTTAGTGCTCATGGGAAGCCAAGTCCCCAGGGTGATGTAAAGGCCAAGCTTTGTAAATCTTTGCAGTTTGCACTGTTCTTTTCTGCTTCTTATGAAGCTACATACCTGCCTAAGCCTGGGGTAAATACTGCTGTGACCAGCACCAGTGTCTCTCCTGAAAGAGGATGAGCTGGTGCTGCAGCTGCACAATGGGCTGATGATAGTCTGGGCGGAACACTTTTCTGTTTTATGCAGCAGACACTTTCCATCCCCAACAAAAAAAGCTTTGGCGCTTCTCATGTGTTGAAAGATGATGCCCAAAGCACATCAGTCAACCCTCAGGAGGAGGTAGAGGGTTATCTGCACCATAGATTGCACAGCCATCATGTAACAGACACCCAAGGGCTCCTTTAACCTCAAAGCAACACAGGAGGCCGAAAACCAATTTCATCAGGCTTTTCCCCAGTTGTGAATTTAACGACAGCACATCATTAAAAACCCATGGACCAGTGTGACTGCATGTGGATGCGTAGTTCCAAATCCATGGCTACCTCAGTTTTCATTGCTGTGTTCACAGTCAGGATCTCAGAGGTGATGGGTGCAGCTCTGCTTCTGCTCCAAATGTCTCAGCCTTGGATGTTGAAAAGGGGTGTGAGGAAGGAGAGAAGATATTGGCACATGACATGGAGATCACCCAACTTCTCAGGACTATGAACATCTGCTGAAAAACTCCAGCAAACAGGTTTTTTTGTGTGTTTGATTCATAGTTATGGATAAATCATATAGGATGTGAGATAACTTGGAGTCTGGACTGCCCAACAGTTACCAGATTGGGAAATAATAACATTCCTTCTGCCTTTGAAGCCTTAATCTTGCCCTTAAAAGGATGGCTGCCGTTCCAGTAGCTTTCATCAAACAACTACACATATTCATTGCAAACCCTGTGGTAAGATTATTTTTTTCTGTGGCTAAAGGTCAGAGCATATTCTTGCAGATATGGGATTGTGAGAAAGAAGGGTACAAGTAACAAGTAACACATGCAATGAATACCCAATCAGTAAATTAAGGATAAGAAAATGCTAGTCTTTCATACATGGGAATGATTCCTACCACAGTCCAAATCCAAAATTGTCCCTTTGAAATGAATAGGGAAATTCTTGCAATAAAAACTATAGAAATTACTAGAGAAGATGGATTAAATGATGCAAAGCCTTGAAATCATGGTCCATTTGTCACTAACCTGGGATAGCCAGGAAGAGACTCCAGGCTTAAAAAATGTCAATTTTCTTGAGGCATCTGCACCCATAGGAAATTCCACCCTTCCTCCCACAGGACCAGGCCGCATGGTATCATATGTTTGTCACTTCCAGGATGGATTACTGCAGCTCCTGGCATTTGGTGATGAATGAGAAAACAATGTACAGGGTGCAGCTCACACAAACCACTTCTCCCCACTTCCTGCCGGGGTGAAGAAACCCTGAACACATGAAGCCCATGTACCAGACCCTCCACTCTAGTTATCGTTGACAGTTTAACATCTTGATCCTAATTACATCTTGGTGACATTTTGCAAACTAATATGTACTTCCCAAAAAAACCTTCTAAAACAAACAAACAAACAAATTAATATCAATTGAAACTATGTATTAATTCATATTTCACTCATTCAATTGCTTTGGTCAGAAAAAGCTTATGTCTTCAAGTTAAAATCTCTTACAAAATATCTTTTCACATTCTTTAATTCCCATATTTTTATAAAATTAAGAAATTATAATAAAAATAAACAGATTGAATTCAACCAAAATTCCCCCCACCCCCTTGCTGTGAAAAAAGAGAAAGAAAAAAAATGAATAGCTGAATAACCTTAAAGAAAAACATTCATATTATTTTCAGAGGTTTGGCTAGCAGATCAAGAAGCTGATTGCTCACAAAGCTGTATTATAAATGTAGAACACAAATAGTTCATTAAAAACAGATATATTAAAGAAAAACTCACAAGTTTTTAACTTTTTAGAGTGAATGTCCCTCTAGAGGTCTAAGTCAGAAAACAAAACAAAGTCCTACTTTTCTTCCTGCTGCGTCTGAGCTTTAAAATGACTTTTATAAAGTGTCAGGGGAAGAGCTATTATGAAATATGGGAGCCTCAGTTTTGGGTTCCGCACTTGGATTAACTTCAGTTAGGCTGGATTTCCACTGTGAGTCAGCTTAAGGAAAGGAGATAACTGAAATTTAGGTTGTAACAACCCTGTGTTTAATGTAAGAAAACGACATCTGCACATCAAGGACTAGTCCATGTCTCCTCATACCTGATTCTCTCTTTGGGTCTGGATCTTGTATACACTGTGCTGGAGATTGCTGAGCTCCTGGCTGAGGAATATCGCCTCCCTTCCCTTCAAAGATCCCATATGCCTGTGAGGAGCATTGCCCCAGGTGAAGGCCACATCTGGTGGCCAGCCATCCTGACAAAAACCTGGCAGCTGATTCTGTGACCTGCTGAAGAGACTTTGGGAAAACTGACCCCCACAAAAAATGGCTGGGGATCTCTGACAGAATCCCAGCAAACTCAGCTCTAAGTTTGAGCAGAAAGAAAGCCGAGAAGCAAAAAGGATCGAAACGCACCACTGAGATGCCTGGAGGCCATCCGTTGCTAAATCCCCACTTGCTCTTAGCTGCCCGTGTGATAGCAGGAAAGGGCTTTTTTCCTTGGGTTGGTTTTTTTTTTGCTCCTGCCTGTGACTGCCCAAGAGTTTTTAAAACTGTCCTCTCAGATCTGACACCTGCTGCTTCGGCTGTGTCAGTGGGTGGCAGAAGTGAGGCTGGTGACCTCTCCCAGTCCCTCTGAGCCCTATTTTTCTATGACCCCAACACACTCTGCACAGGGCTCGGATGGAAACTGCTCCAGAGACAAACTGATGCTGGGAGCAGCTGCCAGTTTATGAAGCACTTTGTCGCGCCAAGAGCGTGACACCGCAACACTGGAAGCGGCCCCGGCTGGCAGCAGCCTTTGCGGAGGTGTCTTTTCAGACATCCCCATCCCTAAGGGAGTTGAAACCAGCCTATTTTTTTCCCTTGGACCTCCAGGTGAGTCTGTCTGATGAGCATTCCTTCTGCACTCCTCCCGGAGTGCAAGCCTGTTGCTGCCTGGCTAAAGGCTCTTGGTACTGATTATAAGAGGTCAGGCTCTTCACTCCAGAGTTCACTGGTGCAATTGCTCGTGTTTTAGCCAGGATGGTGCCTGACATGTGAATGCTCCAGCTCTCTGTGGCCAAGGCCCAAAAAAGAAATTGAAGACTGCTGAGGGGTCCCAGGCTCTGAAGTTTGCCATCCATGCTGGACCAAGAGATGGATTTTCATGAATTGCTGCAAAAATCCCATCACCACCACCAGTTTCTGAGCTTTCCGATAATCACAAGTTTACTTATTGCCGGAATGTGCCTTTGAGAAGGATTTCTACTTCTGGCTGCTGAGTTTGTAATGTTAGGGGTTTCTTTGGGTGTTTTGTTTGGTTTTTTGTTTGTTTGTTTGTTGTGTTTTGTTTTGTTTTTTTCCATGGGAAAGATTTCCAGTGCTGCTAGGGAAGTTGTTTCTTGAAAGGATTGTTGTGGTGAGAAATGGCTGCAGCTGAAGTTAGAACACCTAAAAATAACCATAATAGAAATAAACAAATACTATTACTCTAGCCATGTGACAAAGTAAGCTTAGGGTAGAAGATCCAAGGATTTGACCTTGGACTCCTCTCTTCAGCAGCCTCTAAGCAACACAGACCAAAGTCATCCCCATGGACTTTGCATGAGGCTCCCTGTTGTTCTGTGAGATCCTCACCCTCTCCCCACCAAACTTTCTTAAGCACTGGATGCTGTCCCAGACAGACAGACGTGCCTGTGTTTGAAAGGCTCTGCCAGGAACCTGTGTTTGCATATGCTCTGATGAGTTAGCACTTTCCTGTTCCTCTGGTCTCAGTGGGAACTGCATTAAAACCTTTTCTGCGACATATCCCCTGGCCCCATTCACATACCTGATTAGGCAAGCAGAGAGCACTTCAGGTTCTTTAAGAGACATCCACTGAATATATGAACTAGACTAAAAGCATTTTGGAGACTGTACAGGCCTTAATATTAAGTTTCATGGGCCAAGTTCTCATCTTTTTGACATATCTGGCCCTTCTGTTAATATCCTCTGCCAAAAATCATTATTCATCTAAAATACCTTCAGCGCCACGAGGCTGTATAATCAATAATGCCAGGTGCTACAGAGGCTAATAGTGGATAATAGCTTCTGGGACTGTGGTAAAGCCCATGAGGTCACTACTGAAATAAAGTCTGATTTGGTATAAACAAGGGCTCTTTGTTGAGATGAAAAGTGTGGTGTCCACGTACAGTAGTTTTAAGTGATCTCGGGATTGGATTGACAATGGATCATTTGTTGTGTGGGCTTGTTGAAGGCACAACAAAACCCCCGGAGACCAAGGAGGCAACGCCACATACATAACCAGGCAACATGTGACAACTGTCCACTAAATTAACTCCTCCTATTCTTCTTCATGGCAATGATGACAAAAGATGCACATCTCGAGGGAAGGAGCGCTCCACTTTGCCTGACCCATCTGACAATCACAGGACCCAGAAAGTGTCTCTCAAATAAAAGACAAGCTGCAACTAAAGGTTGTAAGAAAGCAGGTATGAAAGACTCATGTGTAAGGTTTCATCTGCCAGAGCAAAAATGAAACACATGCCCTCTCCTGGAACAAGCACATTGAGCCTCATGCACTCCCGAGCACACATAGGTACCTATCTGTCTGTTGCACACCTGAAACATGAAAAGCTATCACATAAAATCCTGCGTTTTTGTCAGCCATCCCCATACCTTGCAAACCACTTTATATAGGAAACCAACTTTACACTGCACAAAGCTCCACCCATCCAGATGATGTTGTCATTTCCATGGTAACTAAAGTACCTCAAAGGCAAAAGAACAGATGGAGACTGGAGAAAAAAATAATCTAAGGACCAAAAGTGAACATATGTAGTGCAAGAAAAAATATTAAGCTGTGGGCAGCTATTAGGTTTATTACACTTGCAAAGGAAGACCTCGATAAACTCAGTCATGGCTCTTGGTAAGGAGTGGCATAATCAAATCAGCTGTGTGACAATACCAATTTTACAGCAGCCTATATTCCCTCTCCCTTTCTCTTACACAAATTTCAAAAAAAAATATTGTCTTTGCTCCCTTAATGACTTGTTTTAGTTTAAAGGACAACAGCAGCTAAAGCAGGCAGAAAGAAAATAACTGGTCATATGCTTGACTGACCATTGCATGTCTTCGAGATCAAAGTCTCCAGAAGTGAGTGAGAAGTACATGGTTATCTCTTCCCAACACAGCCTGAAGTAGACAGGGGAGCAAAACTGCATATATACAGCCTGTAGCCCACTCCATCCCTCTCACGTGTCCTCTGTCTGGCTACCATACTTTGGATTTATGTGCGCCGTTATATGAAGGACGTGCTGGCAACTCAGAAACAATTTGGAACATCTTTAAAACTGGGTTAATAGTTATGACACAGTCTCTGCTTGACTTCCTCTGGAATTAGTCCATCTTTGTGGATTGCTGTCAATCAGAAGGGAAACTTGCAATTTACATAGGACAATTTGTTCTGTGTCAGCTTTCTAAGACTCTGAGCAAGGCAAGTGTAATTTGGGAACAGGAGCTGTGATGGAGAGAAAAAAAAAAAAAAAGAAAAAATCTTATATTTTTAGCTTGCTCTCACTAGAAGTTTTATGCTCTATATTATATAATTTATTTGAGATGCAGAGTTTCGTCAAAGTGAAAAAAGTTAAAAATGTATCCTGCTACCTAAAGTCCTCGCAGCTTAAGCTGGACAAAGCTGGTGTAAACTTCAGAGCGAGTAAAACTCATCTGTGAGCTGAGCGAGAAACATCTAGGGTGTGAGAAATGTGAATTCAAGCCCTCCTGCCCAAGACTCCCATTGCAACCCAATGTAAATAATTTGCAGGTTTTTATGTCTCGCATCCTTGTCTGTAAAATAAGAGGACTGGAGTCCCGTCAAGTTCTGCAGATTGTGAGTATAAATGTTTTTCTATGAGACTATAAACTGCTCAGATCCTGCTATGATCAAGGTCCAAATTAGCACCTAAGGTAGCTGCATCCTGTTCTCAAACAATTTTTTATTGTCTGTGACTTTTTACCACCCATGCTGTTAATCTGCGTTTCACTCCTAATGAACAACGGGACTGCACGGGTCTCTCTCAATCACACATGCTGCTGCATGAGCACAATATTGTGCAGCTGGAGCAAGAAACAGTTTTGTCAGTATTTTAAAGCATGACAAAAAAAAAAAAAAAAAAAAAAAAAAAAAAAAAAAAA
>NW_020799142.1:31638109-31645500 GCF_003259725.1 Athene cunicularia
TAATTAAAAGATGCAGCTGACCTGAGTATCATCATTGAAACCAAGGACTTTATCAAAGTGAAAAGCCCAATTAGTATCAGTCCTCTCTGGATGTATAGGCTAACAGATCCCTCATCAGCTCAATAAAAACCCAAGGGTGCCTCTGCTCTCCAGAACTGCAAAACTAATAAACATTTTCATTTAATTTGAAACAGACTGCACTGAAATCCAGTTTACCTCTGAGTAATAGTGGATTGCATGCTTTTCTCCAGGGCACATGTGGAAAAGTAAGTATAAAAAAGTTAATGCATGGAAAAGTACACTGAAAAGACTTGCATTTACAAATGGAGGAGGGAGAGTGCCGTATTTATCAAATCTGAAAGTCTCCGGCTCAGAAACCTCTTACGCAATGCATTGAAAAAGTTTCCATAACAGTCTTTAAAGTAGCTTTCTAAGATGAATTAAAATGGTACCCAAAAAGTGATTTTTTTTATTATTATTTTTCAGAAGTGCCATATCTTCCTCTGCTAACCACTACTTTATTCTAGTTGTTTCCATCACCACCAAATGGACTGTGCAGTGTGAAAAAAAAACCCACAAACTGGGAAGAAACTTCAGCAATTTGTAGGGGAGTCTTATCACTGGAAAGAAAATGCATTTCCAATTACAATGCTATTTTTATTGCTGTGGTTCAATTACAGTGCTATTATTATATAACACAATAGTTAAAGCATCTGCTCAATGTTAGTTCATCCAAGCATATTTCTGATGCATCCTTAATTGTCACATAAATCAAAATCCACACACTATTTTTTCCTCCAAGAGGAGAAAAAAGAAAGTGAAAATCCCATTAAAAAGTGCTAACCTAGAGACTGTCTCACTGTATGGGAGGAAAGCACCCAAATGTTATAGTAATAGGCAAGAATAAACATAATAGGAAACATGTTGGGGGGGCACTGTAACACTTATTCAAACAGACTTAAAGTCAAATAAGTGGTAACAGTAATGTTTTTTCTCCACACATTGGACCTAATTCCTGCAGCTTTTAAAACTGTACTTGTGTATTAAATTCTATGGGCACAAGCAATGTTTTTGGTGCTGCTGATTTCCTACTGATTTTCCCCTCCTTTCTTTTCCAAAATCTAAATGCCGAGCTGGAAATCTTTCTGCTTTTCACCATTTCCCCAACCGAAGCGGTGCAGGAGCCGTTGAGGACAGACGCACGGACATCCCCGCAGCCAGGTGTGCGACCTGCCGGCAGGGGGCAATGCTTCATGGCTATTCAACCGAAAACACCGAAAACTTCAAAATACGGAGAGAGGATGATGGGGAAAAAGGACACAAAAAGATGCTGCGGTGCAAGAGGCGAGGGGAGTACCACAGCCATGCGGCAAAACTCACCCGTGCCAGCCCCAGGCACCCACGTCGTGCTGAGTCTTTTCCAGATTTAACTTGATGATAGAGAAACTCTGCGATAAAAAAAAAAAACATTGATAAATGACCGAGGTGAGAATTAAAAAGTTGCGCTGCACATTCCCTGGAGCACGGGGAATCAATCAGCCGCTGGTTTTGCAGATCTAACGTTTCTTCGCTGGTTTTCCCTCGGGTTGGGGAGCGAGGCTTGCCCAGGCTCACGCCTTGGTGCCGCTCCCTGTGACTCGGGGGATTTCTGATGCCAAGGATGGCTATCACCACAGGGGTGTCAGGGAATGATAATGAAAAGGGAGAAAAGGCAGAAATAGGTATACTGAGGCTCTGCTGTAGACCTGGCACTGATAGATATAATCTGCTTTCTCCTAGGTGTGCTACTGCTCACTGTGGTAGAGGCTCAAGCGTCCCACAAGCACATTGACTAACCCAATGCCATCAACTGCCTGCCTGGAAAAGGTGCTGTCCCTTATATAAGGCCCAACACAGATGACAGTGGCTTAATACCAGAAGTGATTCTTGCTAAATATTTCACCCTGGCCTTGCGGAGCTCCGTTCTTGCCATGCATGGTCTAGCAGAGGTGCATTCATGCGTGTGATGCCAAATACCCCAAAGTATGTTTGCAAACTATTATTCAGATAGAGCTTCACACTGAAATGTGATACACCTTGTTCCTCATGTTTCCATCTTCAAAAGTTTCAGCTGTCCCACAACAATGATAAATAATTTAAGCATATAAAGCATCCATGTGTCAAGTTTTGCAAAGCCCTAGGAGGAAAGGAAAAGCCGAGATGATTTACGTTTTAGATAAAGAAGGTACACAGATACTGAGAAATGGATATTCTCCATATGAATATTATCCATTGCCATCTGAAGGATTTTACACACTGCTAGTAGCATGTGAGCATGCTCATTTATTTTCCTCCAAATATTTTCTGAGGCCAACCTCAGCTCCCCTGTGAAATACACCCTCTGACTGCTGATGCTGTCTCATGGTCTGTGTTTCCTACTGTGTGACTGGCCCGATGAAATCATACAGAGCAAAGGAGGAATATATTTGCATATTCTCTGAAGGCTGTTGGTGTGGGTTTTTGGGGGGAGGGGGGATTAACACTTCATATTTTAATAAATCCAAGGCCATTCTGTGTTCTCTCCTGAGAATTAAAAACTGTTATCCTCTCTGTGGGACTGAGAACATACTTGGACAAGAGAAATCAAGTATTCCTGATCCAATGAATGTTATCCAGAGCAGCCCAATAAAATGCAGTGGCAGACCCATCCAAGAACAGCTAGTTGTGTCATAGCTGGAGCACTGATCTGGAAGATGATGTTCAGGTATCTGCTCTGATTTGGACAGGTTGGAAATGGGAGTAACGGTATCACACATCACCCGTGGGATCTTACCATAAAGGTGAGACTCTGTCCCTTTCTATGCTAAGAAGTCTATCTTGGGTTGGATAAATTTTCTGAGCCAAACCCAGAAAAAGGAAAAAAAAGAAAAAAACCACAAACCCCCACAAAAAAAAACACCACCAAACAAAACCACAACCCAAACAGTTTCAGTGATTCAACAGTTTCTTAAGAAAAGTCATGATTTGTCATCACCTTATTTCAAGTGTTTCTTGAGCCATTGGATGGCTACTTTCAACAAGGAGTAGTAAGAATTTGCTTGATACTATATGGCACCTTTCATGAGAACTTCACTGTGTAGATGTTTCTCCCAGTCAAAGCTTGAGAGAAATTTACACAATTCTGCAAATTCATTTTCAAATATTACCAAGACATAAAGAACCATCTAGGTCACCTAGCCTGTCTCCAGCCTGTCAGGGTCATCAGTGCTTCAGCTTGGCTTAGGCTAATGAATAGATTTATTTTATACAGTTGAACTTTGTTTCCAGAAAGGACTCCCAAGCCAAATCCAGAATCACACCAGGGCAATGTAACACCTAGCCCCAAAGTGGACCCCAAAGCTTTAAGTGAGTTCTTTAAATTACAATATATGGACAGGTAGAAATTAGTTGGATTTACAGTGCGTAGGGGTCACTTAAACTATTATGTAGGAAATGCTGAAGGGAGGAATGGTCCCAGCCCTGTTCCTTTGAGAAATTAGGTACCTAACTCTGCTCCCTTGGTACCGTGTAATTTCATCACCTACAAGGCATTTTTCCCCTGGAATCAAATCTATTTCTGATAGCTAAACATAATTCTTCAACTCTTGCCCTGCAAATCATTTTCTCCAGACCTCAATCATTTTCTGTGGCTCTTTGCTGTACCCTCTCCAACTTTGTCACCATATGTTTTAAAACGTGGCTGTCAGACCCATAAACAGCCTCTCAAGTTCAACCTTACTGGTGCCATACACCACAAGTCACCTGGCTGCAGAGCCAAGGAACACATCAGCACTTTCTGATTTGAGGGTCCAACTTGAAGTCAGCACTGCAGTGCTCGTCCAGGTTTTCGTCTGTGCCTGCAAGAAGCACTTTATTGCAACCAGCGTCTTACTGCATTGAAATGTATTTTGTTTGCCCAAGCCAGGCGGTGCAGTTTGTTATGTCAGGCTGCCCTGGACTTTTGTTCTTTGCTATTTCACCAACCATAATGTCATCTACAAATGTCATCAGGAGTAGTTTTATATTTACTTCCAGATCGCTGATGAATAGCACGAGGAAAAACTCTAGTAACACTCCTCTTCGACAGTAATTCTGCATTGACAATTACTTTCAGAGATCTGTCAGTTAGGCAGTTCTTAACTCATTTCATGTCTGATCTTGTCCTGAACCCAATTACTTTTGCTTGGCTAAAACATACCTTCTAGGGAGCCATCCAGTCTCCAGCCTGCAAATGTCACGGGATGGTGATTTTTACCAATCCTCCTATTAAGTTTCCGGATTGATTAATCACGATGAACCACGTACATCTTCATTGCAATGTGATCTTTACTCTGACTTCAACTTCTACTTATCAATTCCTTTTATGACTTTCCTAGACAGATTAAACAATTCTTTATACCTGGAATTCCCAAGCAGATCCATTATTTCCGCTCACTCCCTATCCTAAGTTATGTAGCTTTAAACTACCTCCTGCCAGTCCTGTGCTTCATTCACTGATTGTATATTTCTGCTAATGTGTTGTGTTTCTTATTCATGTTACTGCTTCTGTATTAGTTTACAAAGCCTTAAATATATATAAGTACCTATATTCAAGGATATATATATACACATGCATATGCAAAATTGTAATCAGTATGAAAACCACGGTTGAAATCCACACCATCATAGATCAGTGATGCACATGAGAATCCAGGATAGGTTTTGATGCTTATTAGTAATTAGTTCCTTTGAAGTTATTTATGAGGGAAAGAATTTCATGCGCTTACGAGATCAGAGTTACTTGTTTGCTCAGGAAAAGACTGCGAAATATAACCACAACTGTAAGAGTGGTAACAAACTGATGGATGTTGAAAGAGCTACAGGAGGCAAACACTCAAAGGTTTTGAAAAGGACTCGCATGTCTGAGCAGCCTGAGCAGAGGGCGGGTCCTGGACTTCTGCTGGTGTTTCAGCAAGTGCTTCATCATCGAGCCCTACAACTTTTGTATGCTGCCTGATTACAGAGAGATGTTTAGTCACGGGCTCCATAAGGCAAATGTGGCTGTGGAAAGATCTGATAGATAAGAAAGTCTGGACTTGAACCTGAGCCTCAAATGTGGTCATCTCCCACACTGTAATACAGTGTTGCTAAGCTACCAGGGTTTTCCTCTAATTGCCCTTGGTTGAGAAATTGGAGACAAAATCTTAATCTTTGTTTTTGGACAGTGGTGAGCACGGCGCAGTCTTTGTCAATGTCAAGCAGATGCTCAGATAGGAATCAAAATAGAGTACGAGAGAAATGGTCTGGGGATGTTGGAGTTATAAATATCCTAAACCCATGAAGAATCAGCTGAAATAGGGGGTTTATGTCTTCTAAAATTAGTCTTGCACTTGGTTTCCAATCCCTTGGCCCTGAAGTTTGATTCTTGCCTGCCATTGTTCACACAACAATGTTGAAACCTGATACATATGTCTGAAGGATTTACAAAATAAAAGGGCAACTTTGAAAATCACTGTTGTGTCTGTTTTGGGGCCAGTTGTTCAAACAGTTGGATTTCCAATTCTGTAGCAATAAATGTGAGGATTGGAATATATTCACATTTCCCCCATTTTCAACTGTCCTGGAATATAATCATCTATTATATGGTAGTAGGACACAGTGATACAGTAGGATACTACTTTATGTCTAAAAGTTTATGTGTGTGTAGATAGATAGATAGATAGATAGATAGATAGATAGATAGATAGATAGATAGATAGATAATGGTAGATGATAGATAGATAGATAGATAGATAGATAGATAGATAGATAGATAGATAGATAGATAGATAGATAGATGATAGATAGATAGATAGATAGATAGATAGATAGATAGATAGATAATCCTCCATGTAAAGATCAGAAGTGTGCTAGACAGTAGAGAAACTAAAACAGATAAGGAATTTATTTGGTTTAAGCAATCAAAAGAATTGTAAATGGTTATTTTTGATTATTTGTTTGTATTTTTGATTCATATAAAGTGTTGCCAGTGTTTAATTTTTTTCTTTCACATTAAATTACAAATCACCCAGTAATTCATCATAACATTAATTCATACCTTGAACCTAGAAGGACTTTTGTACATATTGGACTTAATATGCTATTTATATAAAAATAACAGGCTTATGGCCTTCATTATAAAACATCTGCCTGTCTCATGCAGTCAAGGCTATGTACAGAGTGTTAGATACAAATGGGAAACTCATCTCAGGTTCACTGCAGGAACCAAACCAACTCGATGAATGTTATAGTATTTTTAAAGTGAAAAGAATAAAGAAATAATTTTTTTTTGGATTGTCCACTTACATTGCACAAACTCCCTGACACACAGCAGAGTCACATTTTTTTTTTTTTTTTTTTTTTTTTTAGAAAATAAAAATATTCTAGATCTAGAAGACAAAACCACAGGTCAACCCTGATCAACAACAATTTATGCACACACATCCAACAAGGTGACCACTCCGAGAAATGGGCTTTTTTTTGCTTGTGAAATTTATCCTGATGGGTCTGTTCAGAGTCTGAGGTCTTCAGATAACCAGGTGTGACTTTTTTTTCTCCAGTTATAACGCAAGACAAGCCCCAAAATAACTTTGGGTCAATGAAGAATTTCCTTCAGTAGTTTTGAGGCTTGTATATTACTATTTTTTTAGACTCCCCCATGTTTTCAAAGTGAGCATTTGATAAGTCATTATGTTGATTGCTTCCCAAATTGAACTTCTCATTTTGAAATTATTTAAGTGGGGCTGCTTAAATAGATATGTATATGTATATGTATATGTATATGTATATGTATATGTATATGTATATGTATATGTATATGTATATGTATATGTATATGTATATGTATATGTATATGTATATGTATATGTATATGTATATGTATATGTATATGTATATGTATATGTATATGTATATGTATATGTATATGTATATGTATATGTATATGTATATGTATATGTATATGTATATGTATATGTATATGTATATGTATATGTATATGTATATGTATATGTATATGTATATGTATATGTATATGTATATGTATATGTATATGTATATGTATATGTATATGTATATGTATATGTATATGTATATGTATATGTATATGTATATGTATATGTATATGTATATGTATATGTATATGTATATGTATATGTATATGTATATGTATATGTATATGTATATGTATATGTATATGTATATGTATATGTATATGTATATGTATATGTATATGTATATGTATATGTATATGTATATGTATATGTATATGTATATGTATATGTATATGTATATGTATATGTATATGTATATGTATATGTATATGTATATGTATATGTATATGTATATGTATATGT
>NW_020799142.1:31645550-31679764 GCF_003259725.1 Athene cunicularia
GGGTTGGTGATGAGGACCGGGAGGGCGGCGAGCGGAGCCGGGCACTGGGAGGAGTCAGCCACAAGCGAATGCGGCCGGCGGGGAGGGATGGAGGGATGGAGGGCGGGGGGACTGGGGGGATCCGGGCAGGGCTTCTCCCCCCGCAAACCGAGGTGTTTCATTAGCCGCCAGGCCAAGCCGGGCCGGGTCGGGGGGGAGGAGGAGGAGGAGGGGGACGACGACGACGAGGAGGGGACCCGCCGTGTTGCCTTTATTTGTCCGTCTGTCAAACCGCAAAGGATGTGCGAGGCGAGCAAAGCGCTGAGCCTGCGAGTCCTCTGCTGTCAGGGAAAGTAATTTGATCCTTTTCGTATTGACAGGAGGATTTCAGGGGTAAAGGACTGCTGGCAAATCCAATCCCGCGTTGAATATTATGGACCCAAGTGGGAACAATTATTGATCCGACAGCCCCTGCAGCCAGGACTAACTTGGTGCAGGCTACAGTAATGATATAATCAGCCGGCTCACGTTAGGCAGCGATAGCACGAACCTGAGGAAACAAGTGTCTAGGACCTTTTATCGGGAGAAAAAAAATGCCTGTCGGGGAAAATGTGCAAGTGGCTGCTTCACGCACACCTTCCTGCGTTTCCCTGGCCTTGGCTGAGCTCACTCCCCTCGGTTGGAAGCTCCTTCCACTCAAAGGACAAACTTTTTTCATCTCCACTTGGTTTTTAGCTGAAAGGAGAAAATAACCCTCCAAACAATGAAGTTGTACTTTAATCTCTGCTCTTAGCTCAGAAAGGTTATGTAAAAACGGGGAGGTGGGGGGTGTGTGGGGGTGTGTGTGGGGAAGCAGCAACACTCAGTGAATGGAGACTTCTCTTCCATCTCTTACTGGCCTTGGGTTGGTCTTTTTTTTTTTTTTCTAAAAAAAACCCCAACCCAACAACAAAAAAAACCCAACTTCTCAGACTCAAAGTTTTAATTGAAACCAGAAATCTATTGAGAAGTAACTGAGCCAAGAAAACCTCTGTTTTCTCTGCAACTAGGGATGGGGAATAAATAATTTTTTGCTGATGTTATTTCAAGTTGTTTGAGCTCTTTGGTTCCTGCCAAAAAGCCCAGCATAGATTATTAACACATTATCATTTTAGGAGGATGCACTCTCTGAAATGTAATAAAATGGTGTGTTAGGTTTGTGCATAGCCATAAACTATTCTAGTTGTTGGCAAACAAAAGAAACAGTGGCCATGATTTATTATTAATAATAATAATAACTGAGCTATTTAGCTTGACTTGATATTTACTGGGTTTCTCTACTGAGGTTGCTGGGTATCATTTCCAGTAATGTAATTTGATTAAATTGGGAACTGTTTTTTTTTGTTTGTTTGTTTGTTTTTTGTTTTTTTTTTTAATAACTGCTATTGCCATGTGCTTCATTAACTCAAGGAGTTAAATGCTTGAAAAGGTCCGACCATCTTTTTTTGGCTTCAGATGCTGCTTAATCTTCTCTTCTGGTCTGTTTTGACCCATCCTTTGAGCTCCTTTTCCCCATCTCTTAGGTGTAAGTGCCAGCTTACCAACAGGACTCTTGTTTTCCATTACAAGATTTGGCTAATCCCAGTTTCAGTGACTTTTTTTGCCCTCTCAGTAGGGCACAATTGCTTACACATAATCTTTCCCTTCTGTTTTCTTTCCCCTTTGGACAACACCCTCCAGGACTGAAAAACTCTTGCCTTGTGCTCCGAGACTTGCAATTACACAGCAATTTTGACTCTTGACCCAACTAGTAGCAAGAAAGGCTATTGTCTAATGAACCACGTAAAAACTGTTCTGGGATCCAACAGATTGCTGTGATGGAAATGAAAGCTGTCCCAGTGAATTGATGACTGATTTGTTTAACCATATGCCTAGGCGGTTTTTCTTGCTCCCCGTTAACTACCCATCTCTGGAGTATCTGTGATCTGTGGGTCTGCAATGATGTTGAAAGGCAGCATTAATAACTGCCAAAACGTGCTCCATGATGCATGGCCAACAGTAGGTCCAACTGAGCAGGGTTTAAGCCATGTTCATAAAATTCAGCAGGTCGTTTTTGCCTACCATAACGTGTAGGCACAACGGGGTTTTGAGTGTGTAAGTGCCGCATTTAAGCATGCATTTGATGATAAGGACAGCAAATCTGTGCATAAAAAAAAAAAAAAAAAAAAAAAAAAAAAGAAAAAAGGTGGTCAGATGAAATCTACAGCAAAATCTAGCCTCATTGCTGGGAAGTCCAGGCACTCTTTGGGCAGCAGCAATCCAAGATTTAGAGCTAGTCCAAAGCCTAGCAAAAAAGGCAAGATTCTGTGGGAGAACTTTAGCAGAGAAGGTTTCCAGTGTTTTGCTGCAGGGTTTGTGGTTTCTACTGGGACTGGTTTTGCTGCTATTATATGTTCTGTTCTCGTTACTTTCTCTCTTTCTAACTTGATAAAAAATAAGAGTTTCCTTTCCCGTTATTACTGTTGAGGAACTAAAATGACTCATGCTTTTAGGAAATTGTAGACTTGATTAAAGATGGGCTTTAAAACCCCTCCACTCCAGGTTTTAGCCTTGGGGAATGTTGGACCTGAAAACGATTTCCAAACTGTGGAGGTTGGGACTAGTTTGCCCTCTGATATCGGCATGAAATCAGGTTGCAAGAATGCATTGTAAGCACAGTTGCTTCTGAGGTGCGCTCAAACCCTTAGAGACAGTTTATTTTTCCTTCTCCCAACATGAGGGCTTCACTTGATGTGGCTTCAAAAGTTCACTGCATCTTCAGACCTGCTTAGAGCCCTGCTGGATGCTGAAAACCAGTGCAGCTCCCCAACAGGCGCCTGGATTCTGCATTCATGTTTAACTGGTTGTGTAGAGAGCAAGGAGAGGGGGATAAATACATGGCGGGTGGGGGGAAGAAAAAAAAAAATAAAAAGGAAGGCAAAATAATTTCTTGAGTAAAAGCAGGCAGGGAATAATGCATCTTGTCTTTCAGAGCTGAGGAAATGTGTGAAGGAAGTAGGGTGGGGTAAATTCCATTTATCAGCTCTTCAGAGGGAGCAGAGTTAGAGGCTACTTTACCCTTTTGGAGTGGGATTTACTTTGCAGCACAAATCGTGTAAACACAATGATGAGCTTTTACTGTAAGTGGTGGGACAGCTGGGTATGATAAGCAATCTTCTGACATTATTTAATTCAGGCTTTTGTTGTATTTTATGACACTAAAAATTTCGAAGAGCTCTCAGGTTAGTTACCTCTCTCTCCAAAAGGCCAAATTGAAACTCTGGGCCTCAAACACCCTGAGGATTGGGAAGATTTGTTCCAGGCTTGATTACGATCTTTATGGCTCTGGTTTACTTCCAAGTCTAGCTGGGGAGCCTGGCAAGGTCTCAGGCCTCTGTACCTCTATGTTATTTGCCCAGCTGCTTGTCCGCTGAACCTATGTGCCATTGCTAGCGTGTGATGATGACTTTGGATATCAAGGGGAAAGTGATGGGGCTGAAGCACAGGTGACAAAACAGGAAGGTGGCCAGAGAAGTACTCTGCAAATACGGTCATTGGGATGGCTCACAGATCCCAGGGTCAGGTTTACTCTTGCTTATCAGTGGGACAGTGGTGGGGCTCGTGTACGTGTCCATCCAGCACAGGGCCCTTGCAGGGTAAAAAAGGATTTGTGCAGGTGGTAAGGATGAGCTTGAGTTGTCTTCCCTATGTAGGGCTGGTGAGTCTGAATCACTGTTTTGAAAGCAAGCTCAATGTGTGGAAAAACCATGCAGGAGGAGACCAATTTCCATGCAAACATGAGGTCTGAAGGTGGTGGCAAGGCTCTGACCTGCCCTGGTGAATACCAGAGCACAGCATGGCCCAAGGCTCAGCTCTGCAGTGCATGATATATTGGGATGTAAATGCCTGGCAGAGTCGGGTGCTGGGGTTGTGGGTAAATGCCATTGTGGAGTGACTTATTTAGCTTCCTACTGCCTCTGAAGGAGTGAATTCCTGTTCCTGTAAGGGCTGCTCTGCAGTCCTGGGCTGTTAAGGGCTCTATGAATGTGTCAGTGATGATAGCAAAGTTTCCTCTGGTACGTAGTAGTGCAGTATCTCCTGTAACAGTGCTTGGGAAAGCTGTTCAGAAGAATGTGTGGTAGGGAATCATGGGGTAACCCAGGGCTCACTTAAATACCTCAAAATTAGAGATGGGTTAAAGACTGGAAGCCTGAGGTTTTATGTTACTTTGAAATTTTTGTTAGCCTTAACCTTTAAAACTGAGAGATATATATGAATACAATGAATCACTCTGTTTCTGTCGTGGTATTTTAGCAGATGGAGAAGTTGGTTTTAAGAAGGAAGGAAGAAAATGATGATACTCAAACCAGAGGTCAAGCTGCAAGGCATTACAACCGTGTCTTTCCTCAATATGAATCCACATATCCTGAAAATCCTACTGATGAGATTTGTAAGACTTGGACACTGACCTAACTTCCCCGTGTGTTTCCAGACCCAGTGTATTCTAGAACAACACTGTGATCCATTCCTACCTCTCCCTGAGTCTTGCTAAATTTTTGGCTTTGGAGAATGCAATGACGTTTCTACTGAAACTCCTCGGAAATCCTATTAGTTTGCTGGACAAGGAAATCCTTCCTGTAGTTTTTTCTTTCTTTCTTTCTTTCTTTTTTTTTTTTTTTTTTCCCCCTCTCTAAAGCCTTCCTATGGAGCTCTATAGTGGGGATTCAATAGAATTCTGCACAGGGGAATAACTCTCTGCTGAATTCTTCAGTTCTTTTTCAGAAGGGATCAAAGACGTGAAGCTTAACTGGGGGGAGTTTAGTAAGTGTTCAGACGGGATTGTATACATGTAAAGTATTATAGCAGGCATCTGGGCAAAGCGTTATTATACATGGCCATTGTTCCTAAGCTTGCAAAACAGTTTAAAATATTAACCCATATATTCACATCCTTGTAACTTCCATAAACCTTCACCTAATGGGCTGAAAAATGTCATGCTTTCTCTTTGCCTGATGACAATTTTCTTCCTGAAAGGTTGAGTAAATTCTCTCCAGCTGTCAGTTCCATTTCTTTCCCCTCCAATTTATTCAGTATAAGTGAGAGTGGGGGAAGAAGAGGAAACATTTTTCCATTTTAAATTATTCTAACCACATGCTTTTAACCAGGGCAGCAGTCTAACATGCTGGACTTTGAACTAATAAATGGATATAAGCATAGGGCTTCTTGAAGGCCTCTGTCTTTTGGTGTGTGAGGAGAACAGAAAAATTGAGTTCATGTTTTGTGATGCCATGACAAATTAAGTGTCATTGTAGGCATCCTAAAGTCGATGGAGATCTTTTAGTCTGTTGGCTTAAAGAGGCACTGTCCTTACAAATTCTAGTGGGTATGTGTCATATATGGCATTTGCTATAGGTGTTGGTTACATTGGATCCCAGTTCTATGTCATAGGAGATAGTCACAGAAACAGAGGTCCTGCTTCTCTATCCTGTTATCAGAGTTGAAGGCACATCTCCTCTTAAAACATGCTGCCTTTTAACTGTAGCTTTCAGACCAGGACATTTTCTTCAGGATTAGTTCAGTGAACAGACCTCCCAGGGCCCTTAAGGAAAACCTCTGAAAAAAATGTTGTGAGCAACCATTAAAAAAACACTAGGCTGCAGCGTGCCCCTAGGTAGGAACTGGGGCCCTATTCAAACCTACATCCATCTCTAACTGGGCAGCAGTGGTATGGATGCCTCAGTTCAGGTGTCTCTTGACCCATCAGAGCCTACAGACCAAACCTTGCTTGGTCAGACCCAAGCGAAGGACTCAGATTAGGAGATGGAGACCTATATATCATCAATGGAGAGAGAGGGCACCCATGGCTGACTTGACCTTGGATTCCTCCAAATTCTGACCCCATCCCAACCTTTAACATCCTCCTGAACTCAGTGGCATTACAAGGGAATAACAGCCAAAAGTCCTGGTCCTGCTTGAATAGGGATTTGAGTCATGAATCCGGTGCTCACTATCCTGTTTGCTGCCTCGGAAGGATGCCTCGCAAAGAGCACAGTCAAGTGGTTCAGCTGGAGAGGCCTTTCGGGCGTGCAGGTACTCGGCAGACTCTTATCTCCTGTCTGACTCAACTTCTCCCAGCACTTCTGTAACCGCTTCCTCTTCAACCTCATTAGAGGCAAAGGTACTCCTTTCCTTTGCCCACAGGAGCTGTCGGTTATCTTGCCTTTATTCTTGGCCTCAGGTCTTCCCACCAGCACGCTCCCGACTAGTTTATGCCTCTTGACGTCGCTGTCCCGGCGCTGTGGGCTGCTCTTTGCCCTGTGCACATCCAGCCACGTCCACTTGTGTCCTGCACTGCTTTTGCCTCCCGCTTTTTCTTCTTCAGTCCATCAGGCTTTAAGGGTATTTTTTGTTTTGCTGACCCTGACACTCTCTCCTCCCTCAAAGCCTAAAGACTGATATATTCTGCAAGGCAAAGAAGTCTCAGTGCCTTTCTTTAAATACCCCAAATTATTATTATTATTCTTGAAGGCCCTATGTATGCCCTCTTTTCTCACAGTCTCCCCTTGATGCTGGGGATGCTTGGTACATTATACAGCACCAAGAAAGACTCCACTGCTTGCTCAGCATGAAAACACACAGTGCAAGCCTGCATGGACAAAATCCAACCATTTTTATTCCTAGTCTCATCTGAAGCATGCAGAATTGAGTAATATGGGATGTGTTGTTTGTATAGCCTCTAGACTGGGCACAGGATAGACCCTGGACCAAAGCCTTTTTGGTCCTCCTTGTGCCATCACTTACAGCTCTGAAGTATGGGTGCTGAGCCAAGACCTGGTGCATTCCCTATCAGATGTGTTGTTTTATTTTATATATTTCTTTGTTTTGTTTTGGTTTGGTTTTTTTCCTGAAAGGACAGAAAGCTAGTATATTTGGCACTTGTGCAAGTGAAAATAAAAGAATGAAGGAAGGGGAAAAAAGAAAAGGAGGAAGGAGGAGTCCTGTGGCAGCAGCAGTAAATAAAAACAACCCTCTCGTTAATGATTTATATAGAGAAATCATTTTCTGCATGTTTCAGGGTGCAGAGGGAAATGTTTGATCATAGGGAGGAGAGATTATTGCCCTACCACAACGGTGTTAGAAGGAGGCTACTGTGTCTGATGGCTGCTCTCCAAGAGCAGAGTCAATCTAGGAAATTTTGGTAACTCAGATGATGGAATTGTGCAGGGCTTTGCTTTCTGTGGCTGGTCTCTGTGCCAATAACCTTTCCCTAAACACCCATAAAACTTTCCATTTGTAGCCTGGAGTGGCTGCCACTACCTCCAGGATGGTGCAAGAGCTGGGTAGAACGGAGTAAGCATTTGAAATTCCCTTCTGTTGCACGTTGACAGTTTTCCCCAAGGAATTTTATAGCTGTTGTTAATGGAATAAGTTTTATCCTTGTAGTGGCACACACTACTGCACCCAGCAGAGTAATCAGGGTATTCTCTTGAATCATCTCAGGAGTCCCCTTTGATTACATGTTATGCTGAGAGTGATGATGCTTGGTCTGGGAGCTCAGCAGCTTGGAGTTGACCTGTCATAGTCAAATCTCCTGGCTTGGCTTTTTGTGTTGTAATGAGATGGGGCACAGCTGGCATCTCCTTCTCCTTTCTAATGTCCCAGAGGCCTAATCATCACAAGGGTGATGGGGAAAAAATGACAGAACAACTCTTGATTTCATTGTGTTCAAACACGATTCCTTGATGTAAATCTCGTGAAACAAGCCCAGCTTTAGAACAGTCCTGCAGTAGCGTTTGTCTTGGAGGGCACAAGTGGGAAGAGGTTGGTCCTTTAAAGACCAGAAGTCGGCATGAGGAGGTGTTTACTCCCTTCCCCAACACATCTTTAGGTTGTGAATAGAATTATAAAACCTTGGCACAGTTCTCAGGCAGGAGCTTGTAAAAGTCCTTGAGCAACATGATGGACATCTCTCCTCCTACTGCAGATGGGTGCTTCACTATGCTGGCTGTTGCCGCAGCTATACCTTGGGCAGTAACTGGTTTTATGGGCCTTGTGATTTATGGCCGTGTCAGTTGTTTAATCATTCAGTTGGCCCTCCCTTTAGCGCTGTACGATAGTTAGTTACTTACATAAAAAAGGTGACTATCTGATCTAATTATGGAGTCTCAAACCTAATTATGGAGTCAAATATGATTCCATAATTTACTCTTAATGTCTCTATGTTGAGAAGACAGATACACACATGTGTAATGTGCACACTTACATGCCTCTGTAATTATGGATATGCTTGGGCTTTCATTTATTTCTGTCTCTTTAACCTGGGTGGGGATGCTTGCAGCCTCATCTGGCTGTGAGAGATCTTCAGGTTTTCCTGTCTTTTCCCCTCCAGTGTGGCTTTTCCTGGCTCCCTTTGCCAGACTTGGGCACACCGAGGCAGAGCCATCAGTCAGTGTTAGTCAGTCACGCTGGTGGAGGTGCAGAGGGCTGATAGCACTTGGACTCAGGGCAATCTGATGAAAACAGGTGAAGATTACATTTCTGCTGTTGTTGTGGTAACTGCCATTAATCCTTGCTCCTTGTTTTCATGTGGGTAGACCACACCTGGGAGAGTTTGCATCCTTTCCCTTCAGAGAATGTCCTTACCTAACTCATGCAAAATCAGAGGCAGAGGTGGAAAGACTGGACCAAAAGCAGTGTTGGAGAAAGGGGCACCACATGGAGAGGAAACACCTTTCTTCTTCTGATAGACCCTATTAACGAATCACATGCCTTAGTTATTTTTATAGATAATCTGTGGATTACAGGCATTCACATATGGTCATTCCACTCAAAATTATTCTTAACAGTTGAGGATCTCATACCATATCTGCTGTATAGCCACATCCACTTTATGCGTGTCTATATCCAGGTATATCTTACAGATGGGAATTCTAACAGTGTGTTTAAAATTATCATTCAGTAGCAACCATTTTGCCCAGCACTGGAGGTAGAGGTCAGATAATACATCCCAGAAGCACAGAATGGCTGGGGTTGGAAGGGCCTCTGGAGATCGTCCAGCACATCACGGTGCTCAGCCCAGGGTCACCTAGGGCAGGATGCTCAGGGTTGTGCCCGGTTGGGATTTGGATATCACCAGTCCATCTCTGGTTCTTTATTAAGAGATGATGTTCATTTGTTTTGCTTGGAGGGGAAGTCCTTCTGTCTTGTTTCTGTCCTGATTGACGCAAGGTGGTTGAAAGGGAGAGGGTGTTTCCTATGGCATCTATAGTGTGGACGGAAAATAAATGTCACAGACATTTTTCCAGCTCCCTGCCAAAGCTGGGTGGTTCTTTCAGAGTATCATGGCCACAGGAAGTAACTAAGGCTGTGGTCCAAAGATGCCATAAATCCAGGGCTCTGAGCAGCAGATTAAATAGGCTATTGGTGCATGATACTGATTCAGTATAAACTCATTCTCCTGGTTCAAATTTGTTCCAAAAATTTTCCAGTGACTTAATTTTATCCCAGCAGACTTTGTATGGCGTCATACTGTGTCACTTGTCTGCACCATGCTGGCTTTATGGCTCACAAGTTTTACCCATCCTCTGGGACTGCCTTTAAGGTGGCATTGAGAAAGGCTTAACCCTCATCTTGTGTGCTGTGTGCTCTGGTTCACTCAGTAGAAATGTGATCAGATGCCTGCTCCTGATCTGCATCAGACTTGTGTTGCTGGTGAGCTGGCAGTGCATGGACCATGACTACAACCGCTCTTGACATTCCTATCTTTTTGGCAAAGCAGTAATGAAGAAAGGGGCTTTTTTTTTTTTTTTTTTAATTCCTAATGTAGGTTAACTGAGTTCAGTGCAGCTTGACGCATGCCAGGCAGTTGGGTTTTTATATCCCATGATGGATTCTGAAGTTTCACTGACACTTCTCATAAAAGCAGGTTTCTGACCAAAATTTTCCCTCGGGTGTAATGTGGGTTGTCCATTGGCCTCTGCCCCAGAGGCAGCTGCATTTCAGCGGTGGCATATATAATTGAGGAAGCAACTTGAGAGTCTTTGGAGTGAAAGGTGATATCATTAAATATTGCTGTATAGTCTCCAGTGCTTTGTGGTGAAGGGTTTTAAAAGGATGGAGTGTAAAGAGGCTTCCAGGATTTCTGATATTTGTCAGAGATTAGGGATTTAACTGTATGTCACATGAGAGAACGTGAGATCCAAAGGCAACACAATAGACGTGGCATTCAAGAAGATGTGAGCTCCACTTCACTATGACACTCTCAGACTCATGCCTCAGTTTCCCCTCACCTGAACCCGTTCAATAGAATTTTTCCTGTTTTTCATTTTAAGTCATTTTGGACTCTGCGGATAAAATGAAAGCAGTCACAGGAGCTGCAGTCATGGCTGGGATTAGCGTGCTATGGGATTCAGGCAGCATCTCTTAACGTTGCTCCAAGCTCTCTGCTGGCACTCCCGGTGCTTGAGCAAATCAGAGTGGCAGCACAAACTTCTGGGCAGCTGAACCTGGCTTGCTTGAATTGTCTGATCAGTGTTTGCTTGTTACTAATGTGGTTGCTCCTGTGCATGAGACAAAAGCCATGCCAAGTGTTATACCCACTGCCACCTCATAGAGAATCTGGAATAGGTGGATGTCTTCCCCCCGCTGTGGGCTCTCACCTCTATTTTTGTCTTCAGCAAACGTTCATTTTAAACGCTTTATAGCCCTGGCATCTGAATACTTGCAAGCATGAGTAGTTGCCTGAGGCAGGAGAAGGGAGGGTATTCAGAACCCTTAATGGGAAGCATCTAGTATGACCCAAAGGGAGGTCTTGTACTTCAGGCCTTTGCCTCCAGAAGTGTGTTTGAGGTGCCCTGAGGAGCTGATAAGAAACACGTGAGCAGCTGCAGCAAGTCTGAGCACGCAGGCATTTGATTATTTCTCAGTACTTACCAGAGGAAACGTGAATCTCTCCTTAATTAAGAGCTAATGCCAACTTCTGTGAAATTTGTTGTCATTCACCTGTGAATTATCCTCCTTAAATTTAACTTGACTGCAGGAAGCCTGATAGAGGTAATACTTTCCTCTGGGAGCTTAATTCGGATGGTAAAATGCCTCTGAAGTTGTTTATTGAACCGGATTTAATGCTGGTGAGTCTCGGAGGCCTGGAAGTTCAGTTTGGGTGAGCACTTAAAAGTCTAGACAGACCCCATCTCTTGGGCGTTTAAAACAGATCTAGATGTCTCCTGGAAAACACGCTTCATCCCTAGATTTCCAGATCCGCACACTGCCAGCTAAGGCAGAAGAGCTGGCAGAGGGAAAGTGTTCACCGCTGTCCCTCCGGTGCTTCTGCTTGCAGGCAGTCTGGAGAGGGGAGATGGGGATGTTTCCGAAAGAGTTTACCCCTTCAGAATCCCGAGGTGAGGTTTCCTAATTAGACAAAGCACAGGTAGCCTGCCCAAACAAGAAAGACCAGTATAATGTCCCTGCACCCGAGTCATTTAACTATTAACCCTGGAGGAGAGTAAGGAGATACCTAAAACAATGACCCAGTTAATTCCGCACAGCCTTTACGCGCAGGGTTATTTGTTGCGGGTCTGGTGATAATCATCATCTTAAGGCTCTCAGCAGAACAGGAGGCTGATATTTTTAAGTGGGATTTTAAGGTGGGTTGTGGCATGAACTCACCTGACACTGATGTAATGCAATGACTTTATTCACGTATTGCTTGTTCCTGCTGACCTGGAGGCACACAGCCAAGCAGGGATGTGTGTTTCAGCACCATGACCCAGAGCCTGGGTCCAAGACCCATAGGCAGACTTTGGAGCAGAAACCTGGCTTTTTATTCACCCTCCATAAAACATTACCCAATGACTCCAGACCTGAAAGTCCCTTGGCAGCTCAGAGCCAAGAGTTTTATTCCAGGTCCCATCCAACGTAGGCTCCCAGGCGGGTTGGTTCACTACACCTGTGGCTGTGGTCCCTTCCCTGGTGCACCCTTGGTAGCTGTGGTCTCATTCTGCTCCCCTGCCTGCTGAGCTAGATGCTGTCTGCCAGAAGTTTCCTCTTTTTTACCAGCGTGAGAGAGGTTAAAAGCCTGTGGGCGGAGGCCCGCACAGAGTGCCCATTGTACATGCGTGCATACCAGAGCAGTAACTCCCTGGAATGCTGCACTGCTGAGCTTTTACCACCTTGTGTTTGTGTTGCAGCCCAGGAGTGTGTGTACATTTCGTCCCTCTCCAAGGAGATTAACAATGAGAAATGGCAGATAAATAGGACAGCCTTTTTTTTTTGATTGGACTGTGTGGAAGAGGAAGGCAATCCTGACTCCCATCACTTCCATAGGCACAAATGAGAGGCGAGGTGTAAGGCTGGTCAATTAGGTGGAGCAGCTCCTTGCAACTGGGTGGCTTTAATGTACTAATTGCGTTAGTAATTAGTGAATACCGCATGGTAAACACTTGGGTTCAGAACTATGTAAGGGCATTAACTAACCCACCCTACGATGGGTTTGAATGAGGTAAGCATAATCCTGGTTTCGCAGGTGGTGAAATGGAGAGACTTGCTGACCACAGGGTGAGTCAAGGCAGGCGTGCAGGAGACCTTGGGTCTGTTAGTTCTTAAATGAGACCAGTGCCAGCAGATCTGGGAAATTAGTCTCCTCCTTATTGCTTATTGCCAGGAGATGTGCAACTTAAGCATGAGTGGTTTTATGGTGTACTTTTATCCACGATGAGCTACAGAAACCACCTCTAAGGCCAGATGGCAGTTCAGGCTCTACGATTGTTCGTTTTCTTTTTTTTTTTTTTTTTTTTTTTTTTTTTTTTTTTTCTTCTCCTCTGCTTGGGTTGTCAGCTTGTGCTATTTATGGGGACTTTATCTGAATTTGTGTCTGCTGGGACCTGGGTGGAGGTCACCCCATGATTTCATGGAGCTCTAGGATGCTCAGGACTTTCCATGAGTAGCCATATGTTCCAGGGTCAGACAAGTGACCCATGGCCATAGTCCGGTGGAAAAGTGGATCTATAAATAATAAAAAGTCCTTGTTATTACTTCTTTTTGAATTTTAAGCTTGTGCAAGGTATTTTTAAATAGCGGAAAGAAGCCCTTGTTACAAGGACATGTGATTTTTCTTGGTGAGCAGTGCTTTAAAGTAGTCTACACTGATAATGCTGTTATGATTTCGTGACAGGTAGCAAGATTATTTTTGTTTCTCCTTTACAGTTTATTGCTGCCGAGAAAGACCAGGGGAATCCCTGGCTGTGTTCAGATCTTGCTTGCAGTTTTTTGGGGGGTGGAGTTTGTCAGCGTAGCAGAGCTCATCTAGCAGAGAGCTAGTGTTGAGAGAGTAGATCTGCATCCCCAGCACCTACTCCTGGCAGTGCCTTCTTGTTTCCTTTGCTGTATGCCAGAAGTGATACTCCTCTGACCCACCAGGGAGCTGTTTCTGCTAAAGTAGCAGCAAATATCTTTTATTTCTTTCTCACATGCTCTTCTGCTAGTTTTGTAGCCTCACCTGGCTTGCCACGATGGGCAGTGGGGAGTGGATATATGGGGGATTTTAGGGAGAGTGTATGAAAGAACCTCAACACCTTCAAAAACACCCTACATGTTTTTGTTTTGTTTGGTTTGTTTTTTTTTTTCTTAACCAAATGTTTCGTATTTGGCTTAGCCTTTCTATGTCATTGGGTGATACGTCTTTTGCCTTAACTGAACATTCACAACCTCTTCCATTAACTTTGGCCAAGACTTTGCAAGGTACTGAACACAAGTTCTTCCATTGCGAAGGGTTCAATCTGAGATGTTTTAAAGATAGCCCGTATTTGAAAGGATAGGAGCGCAGTCTTTGCTTCAGTCAGCCCAAGCCTTGGCCTCAGAGCAGGGATACCCAAGGTTGCGGAAACTGGACAACATTGAGTTTAGCTTTCTTCTATCCCCCTTAATACTCAGGTCCCTGATATGCCCTGCAAGAGACTCATAGATCCTCCTGCACTTCCAGGATCCCAGGGAGCATCTTGGGATGCAGACAGTGGGTGCCTGGCCCACTGAGTAACAAATTGTTAATCCAAAGTGGAGTCCCCTTCATAATAGCTGGCAGCTGAGGGCATCTGTCTCTTGCCTGGCAAGTGGGAAAATAGGCAGTTTGAAACTCTTCTGCCTGATTCACAGGGCAACACCATGTTTTCTGTGCTCTGAGCACTGGGTTATTTTTTAACTTGAGGCAAGCAAGTGTCTGCCTCTGTTTTTTTTTTTTTCCTTCTAAAAAACCCTGTTGACATTGAGCATTATGAAGTAATGAGGAGGTTCATGGGTGTGGAGAACTGTTTTCCCCCTCATTTATTTCCCAGGTCTACAGTTGAAGGCATTTGCATTTATACATCATTTTTGATTATATATTTTATATATCCATGTTCATCAGTTCAGCAATATACGTGGCTATTGTTCCTTGCTTTACAATACCAGATCCAGCCCTCAGAAATGCTGACCAGCCTTGGTTCCCATTTTACCTCAAGAAAAGCCCTTGAGATGCCGCAGGGGAAGCCCAAGTGTGCCCCATCTCAGTCATCTCCACACTCGCGATCGATGCGTGTGCGCATGCTAACTTCCTTTTTTTTCTTCTCCTTTCTTTTGACAGTGGCAGATTTGGTCTCTTCTGAGCTCCTTGCAGCCTCTGAGCGATCAGGACGTTGAATTCGGCAGACAGTTACCATTCGTTCACTGGGATCGTACCTGCCCTTGCTCTCCTCATCCCCTCCTGCACTCCCCATCTCTCTGATAAAACTCCAGGGCGTTGCGGTATTGCTATGGAGCCCAGGGAGACTTTGGGCAGCTCCCGGCAAAGGGGAGGCGAGGCAGACTTTCTGCCAGCCACTGTCACCTCTGCGAAGCCTCCGCCTGGCTCTGGCTGCGCAGGGGAGACGATGCTGCCTGCGGCGGGCTCGGGGAAGGGGATCCCAGTGAGCGGTGAGAGGCTGGAGCCTGAGGAAGAGGATGAGCTGGGTTCTGGAAGAGACGTGGATTCCACCTCCAACGCGGACAGCGAGAAATGGGTGGCGGGAGACGGCCTGGAGGAGCAGGAATTTTCCATCAAGGAGGCTAACTTCACGGAGGGGAGTTTAAAACTAAAGATCCAGACCACCAAGAGAGCTAAGAAGCCCCCAAAGAACTTGGAGAACTATATTTGCCCTCCCGAGATCAAAATCACCATCAAGCAGTCTGGGGAGCAGAAACTTTCCAGAGCTGGGAAAAATAGCAAAGCAACTAAAGAGGAGGACAGATCACACTCCAAAAAGAAGGTAAGTCCTATTCTTTCCCATGTTCCCCCTTTCTCCTGAAAGCAGAGGGAGTGGGTAGGATTAAAGCTGCGCAGTTTGTGTCCGAGGCATAACCTTTGCAAGGTTTGCAAAGCCCTGCTTGGCTGCGAAGGAGGTAATACAGAGCAGGTATCATCCTGCACTGCCGCCTACACTGTGGGGATGATCTTGAACTATCCTTCAAACGAACCAATTTGGAAGGGATCAGAAGTTCAGCCGGGCCTCTTCTATTTTTGTGCGTAATTGAGATTTTAAGATTAATCATTATATGAGTGATAAATGAAGGAGCCCACTTCTAAACTGCTTTGTGTCTGAGCTCTAATGCTCGAGCATTTCAGCAGTTAAAGCTTTTCACTACACTTTTAAAATACAGGTATGTGCACGGCGAACAATTGAATCCATTCCTGTACACGGGGCGAAGGGCTCCATTATTCTTGATTACAGCATTGTGCTAGCAACACTATAGTTACGCTTCAGAAAATACTTCCATTATAAGTCTCATTTTCTTCCAGATGCATATCATTTTCTTGAAATATCCTTCTGGAGATAAAATTTTGGTACTTTAAGTTTGGGTAAAAATTGATCTTCATTTAGTCAAGGAGAGAAAGGGAGGGGAAAAGAAAGAAAGAAAATCCTTTCTTTGTATGAGCTGTTTTCAGGAGCACCCTTTTGTTTTGCTGTTGTCTTGATTTTTCAGTAACGTCCTCTACACTTAGCCTTTAAAATAAATTTAGTTCTAGTGTTTTAAGTGGTACTGGGACACACACACACACACCCACACACACACCCCCCTAGTGATTACTCAGGTTATTTTGAGTGTAGTGGTGTTTTCTGTCCTAGGTGTTAGACAGAGGAGCTTTGGTTGGGGTGAGGTGTTACCACAGTGCAAATACTTTACTCTGCCTCCTTAGTAACACATGGGCATCATGATGAATTCAGATTGGAACCTGGATTTGATGAAAGGCTAAGGACTATCTCCAAAACCTGGACAAATTCATCAGGGATGTAGATGTCCACTGATTAGAGCTCAGGGCATGAGTTGCCTTTTCTGCTCATGCAGCTTAGATCCCTTCCTATGCAGAAGGTCCCCACTTCTCCCATACCTTATACACTTGATGGATGCTCAAAGGATGTGTTGAAGCACTGGAGAGACTAATTGCCAGTGGCTTTCCCTGGAGACAGTCTCCTTGGCAGACTGACTTAGACCAAAATTCTGATAACTTTAAATCACTTTTTGAAGCACCAACATTTCCCATTGACTCAAGGCAGAGATGAGGGAGATTAACATTGCTCAGCCTGAAAGTGCTTCTATTAGAATTTGAAAAAAAAACCAACAACAAAACCAACCCAAAAAAAACCCCAACACAAAATCAGGGGGATTTTTTTTCTTAGAATCTTGCTATATGGCATACTCCATGTGCATGAAAAAAATAGCTCTTTTAACACAGCAGAGGTTTGGCCCCATAATACACTGAGAATAGATTTTCCCACCTATTGAGAAGGATGGGCTGTCTTCTTAGCACCAAGCAATGTCTTATTTCCACTTCCCTTTCCTCCCTGAATACTTGCAGCGGCCTCGGGGGAGCTAGTGGTTGTGTGAGACCATGCTCGGTTACAGCAAAGGTGTCACAAGCAATCTGTCTGTGGCCATGCAGGGGAAAAAAAAACAAAAACCAACAAATGCAACAAAAAACCAACAACTTGCAAACCACTGCCTACTGTGCATGAACTGTGGAGAATATGGCCGCTTAGAAACTGGAGCTTTCATTTCTATTTATCACCCAGTCACGTTCCTTCATGTGGCCATGTAAAAATATCAAATAAATAAAGAGAACTGCAAGGAAACTATGTGCGAAAAAAAACAACCCCACAAGAACCAAAAAAGCACCTTGTAGTGTGGTTACATTCAGGGTGAGATCTTGATTGCAGAAAGATAAGGAGTTTGAAAGAAGCAGATCGTGGCCTGAATGTGGCTGCAACCAGCTTGTGCTTGTGCTGTGAGGTCCGAGCCGGCGGGTGCTGTGTTCACACCCTGTTCGCAGGCTGGGAGCGCTTTGGGACAGCACTGGGCTAATCTGGCCATTAAAACAAAACAAAACAAAACAAAAAAACCCCAAAAAACAAAAAACCAACCCAGCAGGTGGATGCTCTGAGCAGATGGGGAGAGGGCTGCCGCAGTGGCGCATCCATTAGCATAACACCCAACGGCTGCCGCGCAGCAGCTGCTGAGCTGGGGCCCAGAAGTCGCCAGCAGGGATCTGGAAGACCCCAGCGCTGTGATCCCAAGGGGTCTGATGCCTGGAGACCCACAGCCTGAATCACCGGGATGGTAAATAACCCGCATCCCTGCAGCCGAAGGGATTTCGCACCAGCCGCCTCTTAGTTCAGAAGCTTCAGGATCGGGCCCTGGCTGTGAACTCCTGTCAAAGGGTGATGAAAGGAGAGAGAGGTTGGAGATCGGTGGGAGAAGGGTTCCAGTGCTGGCAGCGTGGTTGCTTTCATGGCAGATGCGCGTGTCTCATGGCAGTTACGGAGATTTTTTGAAGAAGATAGAAAACAGCAAGTTGAAACTCAGACGGAGCTGAAGCCGTCTCCTACCTGTGGGCTTCCCTGGGAGACAGGAGCACGCAGGTACCTTCGTGTATTTGCATAACCATCGAGAGCTGCAGTAATGATTTAAAAAATCCCCAAACAACTGACTGTCACATTTAAATGATACTGGTGGTTCTGATATTTCAGAGTTAGGCTCTTTGATTGCCTGTTGCTTCAATCAGCACAAACTCCAGAGAAGCAGCTACCAGCAGCAGGGAACAACACATTTAAACCAGTGGGGCAGATTTTCAGCTGGCACCATTCCACTGTCCTCTGTGGATTTTTGCCAGCAGAGTTTGGCCCAATGTATACATTTTCCCTTGCTCATGGGAGCAGCATCATTATTTGAGTTTACCATCTTGCTTAGGGATATATACACCGGCCCCTCAGACCTGTATGTAAGGTTGGAGACCTGAGCATAACCTGAGCTGCTTGTGTCTCTGGCGGGTGGGAGCATTTATCCTGGCGCCTCATGAAGTAGCACCTGAATTTTTATCTTTCCCCCTGAGGAGGGCCAAACTCTATCAGGACTTGAAAAAAATCACTTAAGTTTGTTGCATAATAATTTCAGCCACATCTCCAGTAGACCCCAGTGCTTTGAAATACCACTTCAGCGTTCTTGCAGGAGTTTCAATACACATAGCACAGAGGGCAAGTAATGAAAACATGGAAGCAATTTAAGTAACAGCATGTGGGTACACAAAGCACTGGTAGTGCCAGCAATGTAAGAAAGGGCTGTGAACTGGGGATATAGCATGTATTCCGTGGCCACTTAGGGGGGGAAGAAGATATTCCTGTTCCTAAGCTTTCCACTGCTTTGCTAATCAGGCAACAGGGGCTAGTGCCTGATTTCTAAAGCTGTGGTCCAGGGAGTGGGGGTGATTAGTAGGGGGCTCTGTGAAGAGCCAGGCTGCTCGTATGTCGAGGCCTGGGTTTTTTGCCTTTGATTCCAGCTGCTACACTATATTAAAAGATGTAAACATACATTAAATACTTTCCTCATGTTGCTTTTCCGTGTGAGCAATTGCCCCGGGGATGTTACGCGATCATGAATGGGAGGGGAGGGAAACCAGGAGAGGATCTTGCTGGGTGCGGTTGGTGATGCCCCGGAGCAGGGAGGGAGGCAGGGGGTGAGAGAGCATCAGCCTTGGGAACCTCTGCTCTGCCGGCTTGAACGCTTGGCTGCAACCCAGCAACTTTTGGGGTTTCTTTTAAGTCATGACCATGCCAAGTATCACATCAGCTTCCTCTTCTTGAAAATAAGAGTGAAGGTAGTTTCCTAAGCCCTTTCCCAGGGCTGCTCGGAAGGTGAATCGTAGCTTGGGCTGTCCGTGTGGCCACTGTGCGGCAGTTGGAAAGTGCACAAACGTTCTGTAAGCGTCTGCTCTTATTTCAACCCTTCGGCGCCTGGGGATGGAGTGGGCTGAATCCTTGCCACTTCTAAACCCGCAAATGGCTCCATTGCATTTAGTCTGATTGGAGAGGGAGGGAAGAAGAAAAACAGGAGCCCAAAGGATGTCCTGCTGGCACTCTGGCAAGCCCTGCAGCCGCTGCTCTCCCATCTGCAGCAGGGCTGCTTGAGTCCAGCACCCTCAGCATCACTAAAGGTGCCTTTTCCTTCAGATAAGGAAACATGCTGTCAGTCTGGAAGGGCACTGAAAGTGTGGCACCAAATGCAACAAAGCAATCCATCAGCATTCCCTGCCTGTCATGTAGCATTTAACAAGCCCCAGATGAGCAGTTTTTTTTTTTTTTTTTTTTTTTTTTTTCCCCTCCCTGCATTTTCTGCTCTGTCTGTTTTCTTGTGTCTGCAAACACTTCATTTTCCACCCCCTTCTTTCTTAAAGCATAGCCTGACAAAGTTTCTTTGGAGCTTCCATCATATGCATAATGTCCTGCTTCAGGGGATGTAAACTCATTTTTGTTTTGTAATTATTATTGCACTGGGGTTTTTTGAGAGCTTGGGATGTGTGAATGCATTTTATTGCTGAGAGATAAGAGGCAGCAAGTCAATTGGAAGTAAAGCTTCCATGTGTGCAGTCAGAGGAAACTCTATCCTTGGATTTTCTTGCAACATCTTTTTTTCCTTTGAGTTCCTGTAGGTATTTGCTGTTTCTCTGCAGGAAGCAGTTCTAGCACTTTTCCCCTTGAAATTCAATTCATCGTCTTCCTTCCTCTGCCCCCCACACGCAGCTTTCTCCCGTGGTTCTCCTTTCCTTAAGGACTCTCCTTCACGTGCTTTCCCCTTTGCACCCCTCCTTCTTAGAGAAGATCATGAACACTCCCCCCCCTCTCCTTCCCCCTTCTTTGCATTGCTGACTGCACATTGCACTTTCCCTCCAGGTTCTCACCTGCATCTGCAGCTCTTGTCGGATTACGCCTGTGCCGGACTCTTCTCCCCGGTGATTTGTGTGCATGATCATCCAATTGCTCATAGTGCATGCTTATTCCTCTTCACTAAGGGCATCCCCATGTGAGATGCCCCCTGAGTCAGCTCTTCGTGTTGCGATCCCAAACGTGGCTCAGTCCCAAACTGACGTAAGTGCTTGCTCCCTGTGCTGCTTCTGGCTTAGCAGGGAAGAGAAGGCACTTGCACATTTGTGGTGGTACCTGCTTGAAGTGGCAGGCTTTGATTTAAAGCTTCTTTTTCTTTTTTTTTTTTTTCCAAAGGATGGAGCCTCCATAGCTACTTCAGCCTGGACCTGTTTCTGTGCTGGTTTGGTCCCCACTCTTGCTTAGCAAAGCCTTGAAGCTACTCTAAGTGATGCTGGTGGCAGGTACCTGAAGCTCATGCCAGCAGTTTAGACCTCAGCATCTGCCCAGGTTATGGTAAAGTGGTAGAGCCCCATAAGTGCCAGCACAGTGGGCAAGTCTCCTTGTAGTTGTTTTTTAGGTGAAACTGGCTTTTGAGCAGCTGAGAGACTAGTTTAGAGCTGCTCTAACAGGCACGAGGCTCCTGGCATTTTCACAGTCTTTCTACACAAACGTACGGCTGCAAAGCTACACAAACTCAACACTTTGATATTCATCCCAGGTTTCTTTTTGGCTAGCTTTTCCTTCTACTGCATTGTTGAAGGCACAAATGAAACAGATGGAGTTTGTTGCCCTCCCACCACAACTACCTTGGGCTCCCCACAAAAGGAGAGCAGGAATTAATTTCTTTGTAGGAACTTCAGAGTTTAAGAAACCAGTTTTGCTATGAGCTGAGAACCACTCAGGCCCAGGTGAATCTTGATCACTGAAGGCACCTGAGGTGCCCAGACTGGGAGCTGAGTCCTCTTGGGCCCCCTAGTCAGCTAGAGGAGGCTGGTTCCTACTGAAGTGGTTCAGTCCTATCTGTGAAGAGCAGGAAGGGCTGGATCCCATCTCTTAGCCTTCCTTCTCCAAAGCCTACTGGAGCAGTGTCTGCCTTACATCGTGTCATGGATATTTTGTGACAGGAATAAGGCAGAATTTCTTTTCCAGCTTGGTGCTCCGTCTGAGCCCACTGATTGCCCATCCCTCACTGTCTGTGTACTCCCAAAGAATTGGGACTGATATTTTTTTTAATGTAGTCAAGTATTTCTTAAAGAAACAAATGTCTGACAGTGAAGGGATGGGCTAAGGAAAACTAAGGAGGCTTAACATGGAGTGCCAAATGAGGAAGACTTGCTGTATTTGACTAGCTGCCATATGACCAGGGCTTGTGGAGGCCATCTGTGTTGAGGACAGGTTTTGTTTTGCAGCAGTCACTCCCACAGCCGAGTTTCGATGGCCCTCTGTGACATTTCCTTGTTTGCCTGTGTTGTGCCTCTGTTTTCAAACCATGACAAAATGTCCTCACTGTTGGTTTCAGAGTTGAGGAGATGCTGCAGGGAAGCAACTGGGACCAGTACAGGGAAGCTGGGGGTGCAGGTAGAGGTCCCATGGTCCCCACCACCAAATCACGGGAGGGGACGGGTACTGCTCCTGACAGCCTCGTCAAGGCTTGTCTAAGGCAGTGCACACTGCTCGTGTTTCAAAAGCACCATGGCCTCCAGGCTAGCAGAGATGTGCTAGAGATGTTACGCGCTGACACGTGCACCCATAACTGCAAACCTCTGTACTGGTTGTGTCTTCATTTGCAGAGGTTTTGGGATGCACAGGTATGCCAGTCCTACATGCACAGTCTCACGTTCCTCTAGCATCAAGTTTTGCATGCAGTGCTCCCTCTCCTCTCCTTCCAGGCATGCCTGACCACAGCTACCTTCTAATTTACCTCCAGCTTTTTCATCTTCATTCCCTTTTTCACACACATGCACAGCCAGCTAGTCCCCTCAGGTCAGGTCTAACTCTTCACATGTTTCATTCCCAGACTTCTTGCTGCCCCCATTTCCCTGCACAGTCAGTGGGACTGACTCTCAATAAGTTCATTTGAACGGAAAGAGGGGCTTCACCTGGTGGCCTCAGCTTGTCATTTTTTTCTTTTCCTAAGAGCACTGAAACTTGTGAAAGTTGGTTTCTGACCACTTTCCTCTTATGTGACTTCTCTGGTGTCTAATGATGAGAGAACTTGCTGGCCAAGCCCTCTCTGAAGGCCCTGAGGGTTCCCTTTCTTCTGGCCAGCAAACGATTTGAACAAAACTTTTTTGAATATGGTATCTCAAAGATTTCTATTCATACATCAACTCTGATCAAAATTGGTCAAAATATTCCAAAAACATTAGGGAGAGGATCGTGCAGGCTGGCAAGGAGTTGTGTGCATTCACATGCACACAAACACAGTGTGATCATGTTAGCCCTGTTTCCTTAGGAAAGCAGTCTAAAAATATCCAGAGTAAACATGCATTGGCTTTTTTTTTAACACTGAGAGTTTTCCAACTCTTGAACCTTAAAATTATTCCATTTGATATGTGACCCTCGAGGACATGTCCAGTTAGCTGTGTTTTCGTAAGAGCGTTATTTTCCATTTCTTGCCATGACCCCTAACGTGAATTAGACCAGTAGCTATTGGCTCTTTCATTTCAGGACATGAAGTGCTGTTTCTACATCATGATTATATTTGGACTTCAAGCTGCAGGCGGTTGCTATCAGGAGAGGGATTCTCAAGCCATAGTGCATGTACCAGTAGCAGGACACAGCTTCTAAGTAGGATGGTCAGCCTGGAAAAAACTCTACTTCTCCATGGTGGTATCAAGCAAAACACCTCGTTATTTTTTTTTTTTTTTTTTTTTTTTTTTTTTTTTTTTTTTTTTTTTTTTTTTTACTGGAGCTGTGAGCTAGCAGTGAAGGGGGCAGAAGAAGGGCTAAGGTACAGAAGTGAGGTTGCGTATTTGAGATGTGGCTTGGACTGTGGCCACTGTGGAACAAGCATTGCTGAAGATGAGGACGTGGTCATTCAGGATGGACAGTCAACTGCAGCTGTGTTTGCAGAACTAAGTGTGCCTCTGCCAGGCTTTTTTTTAAGATGTTGCCTCATGTTCCTATTGTATAGCAATGTGTACTGTTGGCAGGTCCTGTATGAAGGCATCAGGAGAGTCTGTCCTCCTGCAAGAAGTTCTCAAGTGCTGTAGAAATAAAAGGAGGAGAAATGAAACTCTCTTGTCTCTTACTACAGTACGTGAAATAGAATAACGAGATTAAGTGACTCACTCAAGGAACCTGCTGCAGACCAAGGTAACACTTAGGCCTTTTTCACTGAGCTGTGGTTGCTTAACCATGACACAACTGAGTTTCTCAGGTGGTGGCCTGGTCTTCATGTGCTGGGAGCACAGCCCTTCTGGAAGACAGTTCTCTTCTACTTGTCACTGAAAGGAGTTTATTCATTTCAAAATTACTAACTCTCTGCATCTTCACCACTAGTTTAAAAATAAAATTTATCTAAAAGAAGAGTTAGGGCTTGATGCAGAAATGAGGGGGACGAAGCTTTGTGGCCACCATGCAATCAGTCGATCTAGATGCCCTTAGTAGTCCCTTCTGGTCTGTAACCCCTGAGATGTGGTAAGAGTCAAATGTGCAGTATTTACTGTAGGACTCATTATCTTCTCATCAGTTTCTCATGGCTCTCTGTCTCACCTGGGTGGCAAGGTTTGTAGAGAGAGATGGTATCTTTTATTGACATCAGTGTTACAACAACTGTACCACTATAAACCTGGGTGGTTCATTGAGGAATTTCAGCACTTCGAAGCGTTGTAGCTTCATGTGAGCAGCTCTCCATCCGCACGGCTGAAAGATGAGAATCAGCCCTGAGGGGATTTGTGGGTAATTTTGCCTTGCCCAACGCTCTTGGGAGGAATGCGGTGACACAAGCAAATGAGCCAGAGGCCACGGCCCCACTCTCGTTGCTGATGGCTCTGTCTGAGGAGGAGAGGGTTGAGCACTGGACGCTCAGATGTGTCACCACCGATCACGCCCTTGCTTCACCATGGGGCAATGTCGCTGGTTCCCCACCATTGCTCCTGTGAAAATGCACTTCTGTAACACGCTTGGCAAGTGTTTCCTCCTGGGAAATAGTTTCCTCATACCCTCGAGGTAGAGCCTACACTATAATTTCTAAATGGTAAATGGTTTTTTTTTTTTTTTTTTTTTTTTTTCAGTAGTATCCCCTGCACCCCGGTATGTGCTAAAATACTGTGCTAGACTGAGTAGCTTCACCTAAATTCTATCTGTTGTATTCCCACGTGAGGAATTTATTGAAAGCTCACCCTTAAGACCAAGAAAAATAGACCTGAGGCAGATATTTTTCCACAGGGGAGCAGCACTGGAAACTAACAGGGACTTGATCAACCCTCATTTCCACCCCCCACCAAAGTCTTTTCAGCCACAGGGACAGTCCCTACATGAGTATCCTGCCTAATCTGTATTAACGGGGAACTTGAGGGCACTTGTTTTGTTGCATCTTCCACTGGGAACAGATGGTACTGGATTGATGATGTGTTTTACTGCTTATATCCCATGTATGTGCGGGTTAGATGGGCATAATGAATTTGTCTTTCCTGTTTTCTGACTTGGCATTCACCAGTGCTCGGTTGAGTACTCTTCCCAAAGACAGCCCTTCCTTTCCACAGGATACTTTTTCTTCAATAACTTATGCAATCATTAGGACAAATTTCCTCCAGCCTTTTCTCTCTTTTGTCTTAATTTCATTGCATTACTTGTAATTATATTCCTGATTTGAAGGAGAGGTGGGAGGGAAAGCTTGTTTCCTTCTGTGACTACAGCACAGCGGTCACAAGAGGAACTGGGAAGAGCATGATGGGGAGGGATCAATCTGTCCTTAGGTCACTGACTCTGGGCGTGGGCAGGAGCTGCTATTACTCACTCGGGGACAGCAACTGCCAACATGCTTCATGGGAATTTGTGAAGCACAGGGCAGCTCTGCGGGAGGGCAGCACGTCCTTCGCTGCTCCCTATGCTCTGGTTGGCAGACAGGGCGTTTAACTAAGTCAAGCAACTTGGGTCCTTGACATGTGGAGCCCTTAGGTCTGCTTGGGGCACCCTTCAAAAGAGTGGGAATTTGGCTGATGATGGTCATCTAGAGGGAAGAGGAGGTTTTAAAGAAAAGGGAGAGCAGCTTGTGATGGACAGCCAGGTCCTTAACTGGAAGTGTTTGAGTATGATAGGACTGACTACCTACCTTGGCTTGCTGCATCTGTAGGAGTTGATATTACTGATGTGTACATAAGATGTTGGCAAAGTAAGACAGTTGCTGATTACTGTCTAAATAAGCCTTTTACTTATTCACAACATCGTGAATTTGTCCACTGAACTTCACTTCCCCCTGTGAAGATGTTGGCACGGGATTGCCCTAAGGTGCTGAAAGGGTGGGATCAAAATGTAAAGAAACCCTGTCTTTTTTCCATTTATCTGGCCTGACTTAATAAAATTAGCATGGGCCTGTGGGGTACAGCAGCTGCATGCTGGAGATATGAGTTGACTCAGTCCATCTTGGCCACATGGTTTAATAGGCCTATGTGAAATCCCTGGGTCAGAGGTCAGCCACCATGCCCATCTTTGTCACATCTCGGTGATGTGTATCCTGGCAGGTTTTTCTTTTTGTCCCCTCCTCGGCATGGAAGGAACCATCTGCCGGGTTGGCTTTCAGAAGAATTTTGAAAAATACCAATTTCCCTTTGTTGCAAGATGGGGTGGGGGTGGGGGGACGGGACGGGGACACGGACACATAGGACAGAA
Organism: Athene cunicularia; assembly: GCF_003259725.1. NCBI lineage: Eukaryota > Metazoa > Chordata > Aves > Strigiformes > Strigidae > Athene > Athene cunicularia. The sequence goes on from NW_020799142.1 coordinate 31,671,584, forward strand.
GGGGGAAGGAGAGCCTGACCTAAAACCAAGCCAGTATTTGCAGGGCTTTTAGAATAGCTCGTATTGTGTTTCCTACTCCCCAAGGAAGGGTTGTCCTCTTTCTTCTTTTCTCTTTGATTCGATTCCCTGCCACTCTGAGAGCAAGTCAGAAGCTGCAGCTGCTGCTGTCAGCTGGGAAGGGAGTCCCCTTGTTTAAAACCCATGTGTTAATCCCTGGTTAGAAAAAGTCAAAATGCTTTATGCTGTCCTTACAGCCCCCATCGCTTGCCTGCATCTTCGTTGCCTACTCGCAGTCTTGGCACTTGAAAACACAGATAGACATTGACCCTAAACAGCCTCAACAAGGAGCACAGGTGGGATAAAGATCCATAAATAAATAAACAAAACCAAGGACTGGACAAAGTGACCCAATCTAGTTTTTGAGAGTGGGGAAGGAGTCAGAGAGGATGTCAAGTGTGTTGTGAGGTCTGGGGAAAAAATATGGGGGGCTTTGGGAGTATGGGAAACGGTTTTTGTCATGGCTGCTGGACACAGATGGGTAGAAATGTTTGCTCAGAGGGGCTGTGCTTTGTTCCCGAGGAAAAGCCAGCAGCCCAGTGGGAGAGGATTTTAAACAAGTGAGGTAAAGAGAAAGGAGGATTTGGGCTCTGCCAGATGGAGATGGCCACGCAAGCAGCATGGGAGAGAGTCTGAGGCATAAATCAGACACCTGAGGGACTCAGGAAGTTTATCATCAGGTGTGATGCCATGATGTTGAAGACCCTTGCAAAGGGTGGCCTTGAGGTTGAAAGAGGAGAGAAGAGTTTTGATTTTGTCCATGACTTTTTCTCAAAAAAAATTACCCTCCTGTCTTTTCTAGTGGAACAAGAAAATGAATCACCGCAGAGGTAGGGAGAAAGGAGTTAGATGATGGATGGTACAGAGAGAAAATTGAAAGCAGTACCCTGTAACTATCAAATCTGAGTGCTACCAAAGAGCGTAGGTTTACAGCACTTTCCTAAGGCCCTCCCCAGTTTGCAAGCAGAAAATTGAGGCAAACAGAGGTGTCTCATCCAGGGCCGCTGGAGCATGCATCCCACTTTCTGCTGCTGCAGCTGCACCAAGGATCCCTGTGCCCAGCCCCATGCCTTGGTGCATCCATCAGGCTCCCACCACCACCCAGCTCTCCCCATCCATGGGCAACAAGAAACAGCCAGAGTCCCTGTGGGTCTTCCCTGCCACCCTTTTCCCACACGTGAGAGTGGGGGCAGACCAGCAATGCCCACCCACCATGGTATCCCATGGTGGGGGGTGGGCTGGCAGGTGGCGTCTCCCCAGCAGACTACCCACTAACTCTGCTCCCCATTTTGGATGGCAGGAAGGAGCCGGCAGCCTCTGTCTGTCTCCCACCCTGCCCCAGCCCCTTCCCCGCAGTGGCCCCTCGTTAATAAAGAGGCGTAATTGGGAGCCCTCCCTCCATCCTGTCTGGTGTGAGGCCATTTGTGTGTCGGAGGAGGAGGGGCAGACCCAGCACTGGGGGGGTTGGCAGCAGGAGAGAGAGGGAGGGAGAACTCTTTTGTTTGTTCAAGTAATTTAGGCCTCAGATGTTTGGGTTTTATTTAAAAAAAAAAAAAAAAAAAAAAAAAAAAAAAAAAAAGAAAAAAAGAAAAATCTTGATCAGCTCTGGTAAAGGTGTGCTCCTGGCACATAAAAATATCTCAGTAGCAGAGGAAACAAAACTCGACAAAGTGTGGATTTAAGCATTCCAGTTTTGTTTCTTAGGTTTGTCAGGAGAGATGTGAATCGTTAAAAAAACCCAACCAAATAAACAACCCCCCCAAAAAAGAGAAGTAAAATCCATTTCTGCCCTTCACCGAGATCTCTGCATCCCGGTGCTGTGTTTGGCTGTGAAGGACTAAAAGCAGAGCACAGGCTGAGGGCTGCATCGATTCCGGGGTGTTGCTGCTGGGTGTTTGCTTTGTGTTTGCTCCGCTTAGCCGGGCTGAAATGAAGCATAGGAGAGTTACTGTTTTTTACACCTAATGAATTTGTCTTCTGCTTTGTATGTTCTAGCACACTGTCTTTGGAGTTGAGACTTTCTACTTTATGTGCACTAACACACTGCCTTTGGTGTCAGGATCGCAGCTCTCCTATGCCTCCCTGTTCCCCACCATTCCCTTTAGACATCTTTTTTAAAATGACAATGAGAATCAAAGAAAAAAAGTGACAAACTTTCTCCTGTTCAGTAAAACTCACCTTTAAACCTTGTTGAGGGGCCTAAACTAAGTTGAAAGAGTCTGCTCAGTGATGGGTGGGCTTTGCTGTTGAAATCCTTGTGTTTCAACTGTGTGAAAGTTGTGGAAAAATGCATGTGGGATAGGCAGAATGATTTTTTTTTTCTTTTTTTTAAGGTAGAGAATAGGGTAAGGGTGTGAAAGAGTAAATTAGTTATGGCAAATCTTATTAGTGTCCACTGTAAGCGGAGAAGCAGAGACATATGGGAGCACTTGCAGAATTATTCCTTGTTTATTCAGCTTCGTAACCGAAGCAAATTTTTCTGCATAGTGTCATTTATTTGGCAACTGGAGGGGTGTGGAAGGTGTGTGTATATGTAGCAAAAAGGGGGGAAGGGGGAACACAGTATTGGTATTCCATTAAAACTGATGCTCAGTGCTTTGTTTGTCAGGTTTTGGCAAGGCTTTTTGCTTTGAAAGCCATTCAGAGAGGATCGGAGCAGATGGCAGGGAGATCCTGTTTGTGTTATTTTTGGACATTCCCATTGAAAGTCTCAGATTGTTGTCCTTTTTACCCCCTTCCCCCAGTCGTGTATGTTTTTCTTTCTTCCTTCCTTTCCCCTTTTCTTCTTGAGAACTTTTTTTTTTTTTAAAAAGCATATATTATTAATAATACATCACACCGCACCCCACTCCCCCCCCCCAAAAAAAAAAAAAAAGTTTCTTATGAACCAAGCTGTGGATATTTTATTTCTGTTTGTCTAGATTTGGAAAAAATTGCAGGGGAGACCTCCTGAAGTGGTACAAGCAGTGTTAGGAGGGTAGGTTGGGTAGGGATGGGAAGCCAGACTGCCATTTTGGAGGGTTCAGCTCAACAGCAGCACATTTCCCTAGTAGATCAGCAGATGTATTAAACCCAGGCAGCAAGTTTAGATTGAGGGTCTCTGCTAAAACAACTTCAGTGACTTGCATGACACATGTTTGTGACCTCCATCCTTTTTAAGCCCTTGTGGTGGAGAGGGACAGCTGTAGATAGACTGGAAAACTGAACTATGCCCTGGCTCTTCATGGTGGTCTTCCCATGTCACTGGTGAGATTCATTGGTCTTAGGCATCCGGGAAGGCTTTTGTTCTGCCATCATCTGTGCCCAGATTATGCTGGGAAGAGAGAACTTCATTGCCTTGCATTCCTGGTATAAGCAGTTTTCCCAAGCAGTAATTCAGCTTCGTATAACACCGCTGGAAACGCGTGCAGCGCTTTTCATGTGGAAGTCTTCACTGAAGCTCTTTACAACCTTTGTGCAGGCAATCCAGCAAAGGTGAGACCAGTCCAATCAGTTAAAGTACTTGGCTAGCCCAGGTCTGTCAGCGAGGATGTGCACATGCAAAGAAGATGGGAGGTCTTGGCTGCAGTCGGTATCCAAAAGTTCAGGTGATTCACCCGAAGCTCATCCAGATGATTAAAGCTCTTAAGCTAAGCTGGAAATCTCTAGGAAACAAGCTTTCTCATGCTCATTCTGTCAGTGGTTATTCCCAGCTAGAAGCAGATACTTAAATCCTCCAATCTTTGCATCAGCTGATGTTAAAGATGCATTCACATAAGGAAATGGTCTACAGAGATGTTAAGCGTTGCCCCAGAAAAGTGAGCAAATGGGCTTCACAAGCTTTAGTTTCACTACTCTGACCCTTTAAGACAGCTTGGTGAAGGTTTTGTTTGAGTTCGAGGTGATGATTCATGTTGGTTTTTAGATTGCTTGAACCTGTATACCCACATCCTCAATTTTTTTTTTTTTTTTAACCAGTGCACTGAGGGAACCCACTTCAGAAACTATCATTTCGCTCTTAATTGAATGAAAGTTCACAGGTCTTTCACTTGCGTCGTAGAAACTGAGTTTCCATGCTGTAGCTACAAGAGAGGTCTGCCGGGATGGTAGCAGGTGACCTGGGATGTGTGATGTCACTTGAAGTGTGTTTCGCTGTCTAGAATAAGCTACGAAGGGGGAAAAAAAAAATCCAAACCTCACCATCCTCTTGCTGTTACCTCGTGCTAGATGATGAACATCCTTTTGGCAGGATTTTTGCTCTGCAAGTGCTGACTTTTACACCTGCCTTATTAAAGTTTGGCAGCTTTTTCTTGTTACCTACTGGACAAGCCTTCTGCTCAGAGGACCTTCCCCTGCTCCTGAGGCAGCACGGCTGCTCTGCCCAGTGAGGGTTTCCCTTCAAGAGCTTCCAGTGTTAAGGGCTTTCCTGGTCTGACACGTTGAGAAAGGAGCCAAGCAACAGTCTCAGCCTAGACAAAAGGCAAACTCGACCTACTATTTATGTAGTTACTTAAACATGATTTAACCTAAATAATGCACCCTATGACTTGGCTGGGGGAGAGGGGGGAAGGGGAGGAGAGGAGCTCGTTTCTAATGAGCCAGGAGACAGTGCAATTAATTACATATGAAGGACAGATAACAGACAGCAAACTGTCTACAGTAGAGAGAAACAAAATACCGATGTGAACAATTAAAGCATCCATGTGATGGAAGGGTCAGCGATTTCTCATACAGCGGGCGGCTGGGCACAGCCCCAGGAGAGCCGCGGTGGATGCTCGGCTGAGCGGCCGGCTGGGGGGGAGGCCAGGCGGGCGCGGGCTTTCGTGATCCTCCACCATCAAAGTCGAGCAGGCGATTCTGAGGCTGACAGGCTGCGCTCTGGGCATTATTTTCATCACATGTGCTTTTGACAGCAGAACCGTTAGCTACTAATCTCGGTGACAAGCGAGATGGGGAGAGAGCGACTGAGATGGGAGAAGAAGAGCAAAGGGTCCGTGAGCAATTAGGTACCTGCCTCAGGATGCTGCTGGCCACATGGAGGAGAGCTGAGATGATGGAGGCCTTCCTTCCCTCTTTTTTTTTTTTTAATTAAAAAAAAGGTGGGTTTTTTTCCTCGTTCTCTTCCAGATGTGGAAGCGCAAATCCCAGATGCTGGAATATTGAATTCTTCGAAGAGCATGGTTGGAGATTTGTACCTCTCTGCTCCTCCCCCAGAACTGCAATATTGGAGTCTGGCATAAGTTATTCACCCCCCACCCCCCTCATCCTCCCTACCAGCCCAGCCCTCAGCCAGTCCTTGGCTGTAAAGATTTGAAGGTAAAGGCCGATGGATTAGCCTAGGGAAAGGCCAAAGGTTAAATGAGTGGGGCTAGCAGCATGCAAAGGGCTACGATTGAAATATTTGCTGAATGCTGACAGGCAGCAGAATAGAGGCAGACAAGTGGCAAATTCCTGTTTTCTCCTCTAATTGAGAAAATATTTTGAGTGGTATTCAGGCAGGCTGCAAATTGAGACTCTGGGAAAGTCAACCAGCTGGGGAGGGGAAGCAGGGGAGCACTTTGGTAGAAACAGCATTCCCACTAAACCTGTTTCCAAAAACTTTGAGCTCACACTTGTGGAAATCCCTGGAGCCTGGTGCTTACGTTTTGCTCTGTCATTTTTCCCATGCAACTATGACATCAAAATACTCCCCCTCAGAACACAAAATGTCTCCCAAGAAGAATTTGATCTGTTCCTGACGTTTTTGCAGGCACAAAAGTGGTACTTTGCAAGTCTAGTGTCTTGCATGGAGGTACTATCATGAAAAATCTGGTTCTTGTGAGGATCTCGCTATCATCTGCTGGTCAGGAGGTGAATGAGCTGTTCCAGTGCATGATGCGCATGAGACCTGATGTTGTGTCAATAAAATATGACAACTACTCAGCCCTCGAGTATATCCACTTGTAGCGTGGATAATACTCAGCTTTATTTCCAGCCCAACTGATGCGTGATGCCCGCGTGCTGGGGCAGGGCTGTTACTGGTACTGTGAAAGTGATGGGAGAAAGATTGTGTTTGTCTGATTCATCACAGGTCGACTGCACTGGGTCCTGCCTTGACCTGGTCCTCCAGCATCCCTGGCTTTCTTTTGGACATTGAGTGGGAGGCTCCAGCAACACTTGGTAGCAAGAGATTCCAGCCTGATGTGACCAAAAGCAGCTCACTGACCTTTCACAACCTGACATCTTCTTCCAAGGAGTGTTTTAATCCTGCACATCACCTCCGCCCTAAGCTTTCTGCCTTCCCCTTCCCCAAATGCTCCCACTAAATCTGATAATGTACTGAGAAGGTTTCAATTAATGTAATTTCCTTCTTACTTAGAAATCTGTGGTTAGTTAAGAAGCTGGGGGGAAGGGGAAGAAAGATGTAAAAAGAAACAGTTCCTTGAGCCAAAAAGCAGTGCAAGGGTCAGAGGAGTTTACATTCACTTCTATATGCTCATGTCATAAAACTTGGAGACCAGCTTATAAAATGTTTTTTGGAGAATGCCATAACTGCAATGGAGGAAGGTTTTGGCAGGGGTATATCCTATTCATGGCCAACAAGTTGTGTTGCATTTGGGCCCTCGAAGTCTTACGGGCTCCTTAAAGACACCCAAGAGGCAGTCGGGAGCTGTTTTTATAGTCAATATGGGCTTGGTTAAAGCTTCAGCATTCATCTGCAGGTCCAAAACTTTGTTGTTAAGCAAAAGGAAAGAGGGCTTGCCTTGCTTTGTGGATCATCCTCGAGAGAGGCACACTGAGGTCTGCCAGGGTTCCGTTCTGCTGGCCTAGCTTTGCAGCTAGCTTTGGAAAGCAGGTGACAGGATTGGGGCAATACCCCTGCCCCTGGGGCAAGGCAAGGGACAGCTCTTTTCTGGCTGCACAGCCATGAAGTCACTGGCGTACTGGTTACTGGGCTCTGTGCCTTGATTCAGGAGTGCTTTATTAGGAGCCCTGTGGTGGGAGCAGGCAGCACAGTCACCGCCTTACCGTGGGGAAACTGAGGCACTCACATGCCTCCCTCTGCATAATGCTCTGTATCAGCATGAGTTGAAAGTGAAACCCCCAGCTTATTCAGTCACCAAACCATCCTCCCGCCTTTAAATCACGGGTCTGTCTTGACCTCTCCGTACCCCCCTCAGTCTCTGCCTGGGTTGCACAAGTGAGAACAAAGTGGCACTTGTTTGCCTCATCCAAAGAGCTCACTCAAGCAGGTGATTGTCTTGCCTCCTTTTTCAGTCCCAAAACAAAGTGTTGAAAGTGTTGTTCTGGGATGTAAAACATCCCATATATTCCCCTGGGACTGGATTTTTGCTTTCTGAGTGCAAGTGGCACTGAAAGGAAAAGAGGTCAAAATCGCAGAATATGGGGAATAATTCCCAGGTGCTGAAACCAGGAGAAAGATGTGAGCACTCATCCTCTGCACTCCTCACAGGGCAGGGAGCAGGGGAGCTTTAGCAGCTCTAGCTGCAGCTGCTAAAGAGCTGATCCTTCATTTGCAACCCTGCCAGAAAAAACTGATCAAGAGGATAAGAAGTCAGTCAGAATCGGTTAAAAACTCTTCGTTGTTTATTTGGGTTGGGGATGTTGAGAGGCTGGTGGATCTAAGACCAATGTGAAACTGTCTTGCAGCAAAGACCATGGTTCTCAGCCGTGAACCCCTGTTCACCTCCGAAAGAGAAGTCACCTCCTTTCTGTGTTCAGCAAGGGAGGTTTGGTTTTATTTAATTGTGAATATTTTCAGCACATGTGCTGCATCACATTTGCATGAAGGTTTGGGGCTTAAACTCCAAAAGCATTTGGACCTCAAAACCTGGGGGTATCCAGTACTCAAGCCAAGGAATTGGAAGCATGGATTTTGTGCTTAAAGTGAAAATATCAAGCCATTAAACTTCCTCAGTCTTGATCTCCCTCTCTGCAAATAAAGAATATGACAGCACACACCAACCTCTGTGATAAAGGAAGTAGTTCCTAAGGTCTGCAAAGCATTTTGAGCCCCGAAGTGATATCTAAGCATCATTTCATTTTATTTGGCCTGCTGTGATTTCTAGTCAAAACGAGAGAAATACAAAAAGATCCTGAGTCAGCGATGCTTTTGGTTTTTATTTGAATCTGAAGCCCCAAAAA